>NW_026731950.1:0-322980 GCF_028476545.2 Physella acuta | reverse complement strand
TCTGTGTGTCTTTCTGTGTGTCTGTCTGTGTGTAAACACGATAACTTGAGTACCGTTACAGCTAGGTTGATGAAATTTCATATATAAGTATTTTGTCAAAACCGTAGATCCTGATCAACTATTGAGTGATTTCCGATAACCGGAAGAGGTACTTTTTCTACTTTGAAATTTTCAAAAGCCTATAACTTGAGTACTATTTCAGATAGATCAATGAAATTTCACATGTAAGTAAAAGATCTAATTCTCTACCTTCTGTCAAATTTCTCACAAAACGCATGTAAATTTATAAAGTACTAGCCGTCCCGGCCAGGCCCTGCTCTGGCTTCTGTGAAAAACCTTTCTGTTAAAGACCATCACCTGTGTGTTTAGTAATCATCATAAACCCGGCATTGCCCACCCAAACCACAACCAACAAAAACCAAAACAACAAAACGCAAACATAACGCTAACATAACGCTAACACAATTAGAAATACAAACGAAAACAAAAACCTAACAACAAACCCAACCACAACCACAAACACCAATACCAACCAATAACAACACACAAAAAACAACGAAAAAGCAAACGAAAACAAACCAAATCAAAACGCAAAACCAACCAAAAACACAAATACAAACCCAAAACAAGGTAATTAAAAAGTCTAGTGACAATTTTAGCGCAATTTCCTTATGTTATCTAAAAATAGCTCTGTCGTAGCGTAAATCAAGAGCAGGGTTAGTAAAACCATTGGTTAGTTATTAAAACGTTTTTTATTAATTTTTTTCAGTATTTTACATGTTTTATTTACAATAGAGTTACATGACTAAAAACCATTGCGCGCCTACTGAACGTGATGGCGCAGCCATGGAACGCGATGGCGCAGCTATTGAACGTGATGACGCGTGTGGTGTGGTTGGAAAAAATGCCTACTAATTCGGTTCAAAATTTTAATTAATTCAAAATTTATTTGTGACCGAACGAAAGGATATTTTTGAAAACTTTCTTCGGCAATATTGTTCTAAATTATGGCAGGAATCGATTGATACATGTTTCACGTCGCTAAGTGGTCTGGTTGCAGAGATATGGGCCAAAAACTGAATTTCTTCGAGGTTTTTTGGCTTTTCCGGGAAATACATGAAAGAAACCCGTAATTTTTATGGCCTATGTTCATCCTCGTAACTTGCTAAACATAATTGCTTTTGTACCTAGTCATCGATATTGCTTCGTTGAGGAGGAGATACGACTTAAAGCCCGGACACACATTCATCCATACATCCATACATTCATACATTCATTCATCCATCCATTCCCAGAAATGACGAGTTAATAAACGCAATTCTCCAGAATGGAAATTGCGCTAAAAATACACAAACAAAAACGAAAAAAGAAAGAACAAAAACGAACCAAATCAATCCGCAACCACTAACGCAAACCCAACCTAAACACAAAGAAAACACTAACGCGAACATAAACGCGAAGTGCTCACAGTCTAGCCCGGGGCGGAATCGCCTGTTTTAGCTTAATAAACGACTATAGTACCCCAACTTATTCATGGTCTTTTGCACTCACTTAAACGAACGCGCCTGTTTCAATTTAATGAACAATTATAATACTCCAAGCTTATCCGTAAAATACCTACAATATTTGCACTTGATCAATCCCCGCTAATTATGTAATTATTTTTTTCCCAACACCAAAACAAAGTAATAAAAAGTAAATTCTTTTCCACTAATGCAATGGTTTTATAAAGGGAAGTAATTGTGTTTTCCTAATTTATCAAAGGGAAGTAAGTGCTATAGGACTAAATAAAGACATAATTAGAATTTTTGTAAAAGATGATATTTTTTTAAAACTTGTGTTTAATGAACATGCCGAAAATTATTACTTTCAGTATGATAAATGAAAATTATTTCCCAAAACTTTCAATATTAATTTTTTAACTCATAAATTTAGACCATAAGGACTTTAATTATCTAACACTTAAATCCATAGAAGTATGTCAACGAAAAACAAACTTATTACATACAGAATTGAGCTTTATATATTAGACTAATTATATTGCGCACTATTATGCACATTTTGTTTTGGCTTTCGCTTGGTGCGCAATTCTTTTTTCTATGAGATTCTATTCTATTTTTAAAAGTTTAAGTAATTAAAAATCATGTCTATATTCCAAGTTATATAAGAATATTCGAGAAAGTTTAGGGGAGATCACTCCCGGTTTATTTTATATATTAAATTGCGTGCAAGTCTCTAAAAAGAATTCAATTAAGAGTATTTATTTATTTAGTTGTGAATGTCCCCATAATATCAATTTAGTAAATATATTGTATTTGTTTTGTTTATTTGCTTTTGTGTCAATTGTTTGTAATAAATGTAATCTAGGTATTCTATTTAAAAATATTGTTCGCACTAGAGTCTGTTTTAAATTAGAATCACTCTCTATATATATACTGAAGATTACCTCTCTATACTGAAATTACCTTTTCTCAATGTTGCTGTAGATATTAGTAATGTTAATCAAATTTGCATTCAAGGACCAAGTTGTGGAACAAATGGTACCATCAGATTCCTACGGTACAAGTTTTGTCATCGGCACCTACCCAATGAGTAATTTAAATTCCATCGTTAAGATTGTCTTCACGGAACAAAAGACCGACCTGACCTTTGACACGTCACTTCTCAAACTACAAACACTGAACGCATTTTTTGTAGAGTATGAACTCAAAACTGGGACGGTTGTCGTTATATCTTCTGATAAACAGATTCTTGTAGTCCTTTTGTCAAAGGGGAGTGTAGGTAAGCATTTGTCGTTTGAATGACATTCGTAAAATTTTCGTTAAAAGCTTGTAAAATTCAAATCTTAAACCTAGGAAGTATTTTTTGTTTATGAAAAGATGAAAAGGCTATTTCAATTCTTCACGGTTTAGACTTTGACGGAGCGTTTGTCCTGATACATCCAGTAGACAGCTGGTCCATGAGCTACACTCTGGCTTACGTCTCTACTGGTGGGGAAACGTTGGTCGCGACACTGGTCACTTACAGGAATTGTTGCTCGGAGTTTTTGGTGAATTTACTAGGACATTGGTCACTTATAGGAATTGTTGCTCGGAGTTTTTGGTGAATTTACTAGGACAGTGGTCACTTATAGGAATTGTTGCTCGGAGTTTTTGGTGAATTTACTAGGACAGTGGTCACTTATAGGAATTGTTGCTCGGAGTTTTTGGTGAGTTAACTAGGACACTGGTCACTTACAGGAATTGTAGCTCGGACTTTTTGGTGAGTTAACTAGGACACTGGTCACTTACAGGAATTGTTGCTCGGAGTTTTTGGTGAGTTTACTAGGACATTGGTCACTTACAGGAATTGTAGCTCGGACTTTTTGGTGAGTTAACTAGGACACTGGTCACTTACAGGAATTGTTGCTCGGAGTTTTTGGTGAGTTTACTAGGACATTGGTCACTTATAGGAATTGTTGCTCGGAGTTTTTGGTGAGTTTACTAGGACAGTGGTCACTTACAGTTTTTGGTGAGTTTACTAGGACATTGGTCACTTACAGGAATTGTTGCTCGGAGTTTTTGGTGAGTTTACTAGGACACTGGTCACTTACAGGAATTGTTGCTCGGAGTATTTGGTGAGTTTACTAGGACATTGGTCACTTACAGGAATTGTAGCTCGGAGTTTTTGGTGAGTTTACTAGGACATTGGTCACTTACAGGAATTGTTGCTCGGAGTATTTGGTGAGTTTACTAGGACATTGGTCACTTACAGGAATTGTTGCTCGGAGTATTTGGTGAGTTTACTAGGACATTGGTCACTTACAGGAATTGTAGCTCGGACTTTTTGGTGAGTTAACTAGGACACTGGTCACTTACAGGAATTGTTGCTCGGAGTTTTTGGTGAGTTTACTAGGACATTGGTCACTTACAGGAATTGTTGCTCGGAGTATTTGGTGAGTTTACTAGGACATTGGTCACTTACAGGAATTGTTGCTCGGAGTATTTGGTGAGTTTACTAGGACATTGGTCACTTACAGGAATTGTAGCTCGGAGGAGTTTTTTGGTGAATTTACTAGGACAGTGGTCACTTACAGGAATTGTTGCTCGGAGTATTTGGTGAGTTTACTAGGACATTGGTCACTTACAGGAATTGTAGCTCGGAGGAGTTTTTTGGTAAGTTTACTAGGACAGTGGTCACTTACAGGAATTGTTGCTCGGAGTATTTGGTGAGTTTACTAGGACATTGGTCACTTACAGGAATTATTGCTCGGAGTTTTTGGTGAGTTTACTAGGACATTGGTCACTTACAGGAATTGTTGCTCGGAGTATTTGGTGAGTTTACTAGGACATTGGTCACTTACAGGAATTGTTGCTCGGAGTATTTGGTGAGTTTACTAGGACATTGGTCACTTACAGGAATTGTTGCTCGGAGTATTTGGTGAGTTAACTAGGACACTGGTCACTTACAGGAATTGTTGCTCGGAGTTTTTGGTGAGTTAACTAGGACATTGGTCACTTACAGGAATTGTTGCTCGGAGTATTTGGTGAGTTTACTAGGACATTGGTCACTTACAGGAATTGTTGCTCGGAGTATTTGGTGAGTTAACTAGGACATTGGTCACTTACAGGAATTGTTGCTTGGAGGAGTTTTTTGGTGAGTTTCATGTGTTTAGAGATCGTAGAGAAAATCCCCAAAGCAATCTCCAATGACATTGCATAGTTTTACTCCACAGTGTTCCTCTTGAAACAAACAATCCAATGTCATCATGACACTTGGCGCAGTTGAAGTAGAGTTCATCTGATTTATTGACCACGACATATGAAGGGATAGTGTGGTCAGCACTATGCCCAGCCGCCTTTTTTCCCCTAACGTGGGTAAGGCGCCCATCAGAGCTGGGTGGAGTCAGGGACGTTTTACTGATTTGAACCCGGATTCGAACGCGAGACTTTCGGATTATCAGTCTAGCGCTTTACTGTTAGGCCACACCACCACCCCCCCCAATGCTGCCAGTATTTACTTTATTAAACAAAACTTTACGCTTAACACTGCTTTCTGCAGCAACGTTTACACTTTACACAAACTAAAGCGTTGATGTTCCAGAACTGACGCTACATTTTATTTCCTCCAAATTAGCTTGACGGGGAACCAGTTAACGTAACAAAGTGGGAGTATGAAAGCGATCGCCAATTTCAATCATTAGATGTCCCTTTGCCTGACCTGACCCGCCACACCATACAGAACAACGGATGCCTGTTTGGTGGTTTTGTCTCTGCTCATGTGATGATTAATATTGGCAACGCTATTCCTCTGGGATTTGGCGAGTTGGTGAGTATATATTGTGCTGTTTTACGTGCAGTTAAAAGAGAAGGTGTGGTCGGTTGTTAGAGCGTTTGGTTAGTGATAGTGTTCGGTTCTTGTCTCTTGGACAACTACGGGTCCAATATGCATGGCGTTTTGGACTTTTCGCTTCTGTCTTCTTCTTCTTCGTTCTTAATTAAAATGTTAGAGGGTATTTCGATTAAGTATTACGTGTCAACTTCTTAAGCGCTATAGAGGCCGTAGACTCCGACTTCAGCCTGCTTTTCTTTCTGGATTTGCTTCCATAGCCTTTGTCCGACCAAGAACAAACAACAAGGAAACAGTTGCTTGATTTTAGAGTTTTCTCTCCTAGATGGGTTGCTGTAGGACTAACGCGCTGTGAGGTGGCCCACAACGCATCCTTTTTTCCCCCTAAATTTCTTGCAGCTTGCGTGAGAGTAGGGTGTGCAGGGGCGTAGCGAGGGGGGGGGGGGGGCGGGGGGTGCGGACCGCACCGGGTGACACCATTTAGGGGGGTGACACCAAGGCAAAAAATAGCAAAATATATAGAGAAAAACTTGAGGGGGGTGTAAATCGAAAGTTTGAGGGTGGGGGGGGGGGGTGCAAATAAAAAACTTGAGGGGCGGGGGGGGGGGGGTGCAAATCGAAAGTTTAAGGGGTCGCAACGCCTCTGGGGGGGGGGGGGGTGACACCATTAAGTGCCGCACCGGGTGACCTCGCTACGCCACTGAGGGTGTGACCATCAGCATCGTTAACTTTCACACAGTTAAATTTACACCCTGTTATTTTATAGCAGGCTCGCCAAAACTCTGTATCAAGCGTGACAAACAACGCCATCTGCGAGAGTTCAGCTTCTGTGGCGTCTACAGACAACAATGTCCCATCCGATACCTTGGAGGTCACGTCAACATTATCGGAGGAATCTTCAGTGTATGAAGTTTGGGAAAACTTAACAAAGATAGTCTTAACTTTTACTGAATTACCTTCAGAATTTGAAGCTGGATCATTGTCTATTGTGAAAACTTCAGAGTATAATGTTTGGCCAACATCTTCTGAATCACAGTCAGTAATTCCAATCGAGTCAACATTACCTGAATTGCCTACGGTATCTTCAATGTATTACGTTTATTCAATATCTTCTGCATCTTTGGTGAATGAAGCCGAGTCAACATCAACTGCAACATCTGTGTTGACTGAAGTAGGATTAACATCTACTACCTCTGTAGTGGATAAAATTGAATCAACATCAACAGCAACATCTTTGGTGAATGAAGTTGGGTCAACATCAACAGCAACATCATTGGTGAATGAAGTTGAGCCAACATTAACTGCCTCTATGGTAGATGAAGTTGAATCAAACTCAACAGCAACATATTTGGTGGATGAAGTTGAGTCAAACTCAACAGCAACACATTTGGTGGATGAAGTTGAGTCAAACTCAACAGCAACATATTTGGTGGATGCAGTTGAGTCAACATCAACTGCCTCTGTGGTGGATGAAGTTGAGTCAAACTCAACAGCAACATATTTGATGGATGATGTTAAGTCAACATCAACTGCCTCTGTGATGGATGAAGTTGGGTCAAACTCAACAGCAACATATTTGGTGGATGAAGTTGAGTCGACATCTACTGCCTCTGTGGTGGCTGAAGTTGAGTCAAACTCAACAGCAACATATTTGGTGAATGAAGTTAAGTCAACATTAACTGCCTCTGTGGTGGATGAACTTGATTCAATATCAACTGCCCCTGTGGTGGATGAAGTTGAGTCAAACTCAAAAGCAACATATTTGGTGGATGAAGTTGAGTCAACATCAACATCTCTGGTGAATGAAGTTGAATCAATATCAACTGCCTCTGTGGTGAATGAAGAAATGAAAACCGTTCCTGTGTATAACATTAAATCAACGTTTACTGAAACGAATTCGATGGATGAAATTGGGTCAGACATCACGAGTCAACCACCATCAGAGCATAACGCTTGGTCAACACACTATGCTAGTTTGTCAATGACCACGCCCAGTCATGTCAGTAATCTATTGTCGAGTAGTACGACTTCACATATGATCAATGTGACTACTGTAACTACACCTGTAGCTAAGAGTATCACCACGCCCACCACTGGCACCCAGTTAATGAGCTCACATATCCTTTATAGTCAGTTGATAACTACGCCTCCACCTGTCAGTCAGCTGATGACCACACCTACATTTATCAGCCAGTTGTTGACCACGCCTCCTCTTTACAGCCAGTTGATAAGCAAGCCTTTTTCTGTAAGTCAACTGGTGACAACGTCTACTCCTGTCAGCAAGCTAACCACGCCTACTTATGTCAGCCAGTTGATGACCACGCCTACTACTGTCAGCAAGCTTATAACCACGCCTACTTCTGTAAGTCAGCTGATGACCACGTCTATTCATGTTAGCAAGCTAATTACCACGCCTACTTCTGCCAGTCAGTTGATGACCACGCCCCCTCTTGTAAGCCAGCCAATTACCACGTCTACTCCAGTCAGCCAACTTATGACTACGCCTACAACTGTCAGCTATCTGATCACTACATCTACTCCTTTCAGCCAGCTGATGACCACGCCTACACCTGTCGACCAGCCAATAATCACGCCTACTCCTGTCAGTCATTTGATGACCACGCCTACTCCTGTTAGCCAGCTGATGACCACGCCTTCTAGTCAACTTGAATCAACTAAATTGACAACGCCAAATGATGCACGACAAACAACAACAACAACACAAACACCATCTTCAGAAACTCAACTGCCCGCAGAAGACACCAACCTTTTTGCTGCCGTCAACTCAGAAATAAAACAATGTCGTTGTACATGTGCAAATAAACAGACAACGCCCAATATTACATTGAATGTACAAACTAAAGAAACCCTCACAGTACAAATAAAAGAACGCCTCAACGTCCCAAAGACCAATCTGACAGCGACTTTACAAAGAAAAAACTCCATGGACAACACGAGCCCAAGTTCCCAAACTCTCGGCCAGGTCATCTGTATCTCGTGTCTGTGTCTGGTCTTTGGTGTTGTGGTGTTGGCTGATGTTCTTCAAACTTTTCGATTTATGTATTCTATTTTACGCTCGTGGGCTCGACATGTATGTGAACGAAATAGACGGGGCTAAAAAAAAACAGCAATGCAAAAAAAAAAAATGATTTTGAAATTTCCATACAATATCGAACGACCGTACTTAGACTACAGATATATATATATATATATATATATATATATATATATATATATATATATATATATATATATATATATATATATATACTAGCTGCATCCCGTGCTCCGCCACGGTAAATCTTTTTTAAATGTACCAACTTTGGAAAAGAACAAAACAAACAAAAACAACACAAACACAAAAAACACAACCACAAACACAACACAACCACAACACAACCACAACACAACCACAACACAACCACAACACAACCACAACACAACCACAACACAACCACAACAAAACCACAACACAACCACAACACAACCACAACAAAACTACAACACAACCACAATACAACCACAACACAACCACAACCACAACAAAACTACAACACAACCACAACACAACCACAACTTCAACACAACCACAACACAGCCACAACACAACCACAACACAACCACAACACAACCACAACTACAACACAACCACAACCACAACAAAAACACAACCACAACACAGCCACAACGCAACCACAAAACCACCACAACACAACCAAAAATCAACCACAACACAACCACAACACAACCACAACACAACCAAAAAACAACCACAACACAACCAAAAAACAACCACAACACAACCACAACACAACCAAAAAAAAAAACAACAACACAACCACAACATTAGAATCACCACCAAACAACACGCTTTTTTAGGCGTCCGCGCCCAAAGACAGCCTTTCCAACATTAAAAATTTAAGTCACATAAATAGATCCTACTCCATAACTTACAATAAAACAATGCGATGCAAATGAATGTACGGCAAGTGGTGTTTACTTTTATGGTTCTAAGAAAACACATTGGCAATGTAATTAGAATTACCACCGAAAAACACGCTTTTCCCAGGCGTCCGCGCCTAGAGAGAGTCTTTCCAGCATTCTCTATTATCTATACTATAATTATAAAATTTCACCATCTGTTAACACCAAAAAACAAAAACAAAAAATAGTGATTTTGAGAAATCATAGACTAATTAGAAAATAGTATAAATAATCTTAACATTTTTCTCTTTTAATTATGAACCTTAACATAGACTAATCAATGCGGTAGTAATAAAAAAAAAGATTAACTTAAATTATTGTTGAGTTAAATATATTTTCAAATTACCTCCCTTGAAAAAATTACCACAAAAAAAAAAGTTGAATTAATTAGTTTTTTCGACCTACTTTTATGGAAATGTATCCACTTTTTCTGGGAACCTAAACGAAAATGATATTTGACATTAATCTTTTTAATACGTTTTTGCAGTTTGCGTGTATTTAATATTTTCTTGACGTTATGCGAAAGAGTAAAAACCGTGGCAATTATAAAATAGCTCTATGCCGCTATATAAACAAACCCTACTCTAATACTTATAATAAGACACTGCGGTGCACTGAAAAGCACAGCATGGTGCGAATGTTTACTTTTATGGTTCCAAAAGCTATAGCGATGACAGAAGGAAGGAAGGACTGACACACGCTCAGCCCGCTTATATTATAGATATACTCTTTCAAGTTGTATTAAAAAGCTAAAGCATTTCTTTAAAAAATCAACTAGCGTCATTACTTCGTACTATGTATGTGCTCTGTAGGAATCACGATACAGTCGTTTATATATATGTGCTCTGTTTGTTAAAGTTAAGTTCCCTTTTCAGGGCAAGTGAAGTAGAGATATGCTATGCCCAGCCGCCGTTACTTTCCCTAACGTGAGTTAGGTACCCATCTGAGTTGGATGGACTCTGCGGGGCCTATTGACTTGAACTCGGATTAGAACACGAGACTGACGAGTTAGAAGTCCAGCTCTCTACCGCTAGACCACTCCGTCACATGCTCTGTTTGTAGGAATCACGATATAAGCACCATACAAACAACTCTAAAAGAAATAGGTAAATATACGCCAGGAGATTACTAACTCTTCTACGGGGGGGGGGGGGGGGCGTAATCTGATGATAAAGAATAGCCAACATCAGTCCTAGGTGAAAGTGTATACTACTGCCTCCCATATCCAATAAGGCCGATTTATAAGGTAGGAAGGGCTGTTTTACCAGGGATTGTAAAAAGCCGAGCACAGAGGCGTAGCGACCCCTCCCGGCACCCGGGGACAAACTTTCGATTTGCACCCCCCTCTCCAGATTTCGATTTGCACCCTCCCCCCCTCAAACTTTTTCGATTTGCACCCCCCCCCCCCCACTCAAGATTTCCATTTGCACCTCCCCTCAACCTTTCAATTTATTTTTCCAACCCATTTTGGCGCCCCCTAAGGTAGGCGCCCGGGGACATATTATGTCGTCTCCCCGTCTCGCTACGCCTCTGGCCGAGCATTATATCCAGCTCATTAACATGTGTGAAGCAGTGGGAAACAAATCGCATTTCCTACATAAAAGAGGATTTAAATGCAGAATCAGCTTATTTCCTTCATGACATTTTCGGGGACAGGGCGAACACCCCATGCGTATTGTCTCAACGACAAAAACGTTGAGTTTCTCTCCAACAGTGTTGATGAGAATAAGACCCTTCCATTCGTTCTCAAATGAGACTGTCGTAGAGAATTAATAAAAAACTCTTAACTCCGAAGACTCTATATTTTATGGTTAAAAAAAAGAAACGAAACGAGAAATGTAGCTGAAGATTCCAGCCATTTTGTTTTGACGAGAGCTAGTCCAGATCTAGATCTCTAGATCCTCTAGATCTAGATCTACTTGATCAACGATTTACACTGATGTATAACCTACGTAAATCTGCAAGATCTAGATTTAAATTTAGATCTAGAATCTAGAAATCTACATTATTGACTAGAGAGAAAAGTTAAAAGTATGCCTAGTGCCTCGTAAGTAAATGATAGATCTAGATTAGGGATTTTGGTAAAAAAACACTAATCATCATATAAAAATAAAAATTACATATTCTTGTAGAGCTCAACTATATGAAAACAAAACAAAAAAGATTTTCTGTCTAGCTCAAATAGTTTTTTTTTAGCGAATTTTTTTGTGAGGGGTGTAATGCCCTTGCTTTTGCATTGGCCAATTGTGACAAGTCATGGTATACCTGAATAAATTGAGCATAGTTATTTTACTTGCAGTTGTATTTTGTTCATATTTGCAGAGTTGAGCTAGAATGATATATAGAACTTGTATATGCTGTTGAAATAAATAAAAATAATACAGAAGTATATTTTTGTGTTGGCTTCCTTCCATAACCCCAAAAAAACTGTGCTGCGCAAATATGAAAATGTTTCTAAAGCAATGTTTTACAGTGAATGAAAGAACTACAAAGTTAGCAATCTAAAGTAAATGACTTGAACACTGAAATGTGCATATAACTGCATATAACTGCCCCATTATTTTGGGCAGGTGAAGTAGAGTCCATCTTTAAGACATTTTGTTATAAAACTGTGCTGCGCAAATATGAAAAAGTTTCTAAAGCAATGCTTTATATAAATACAGTGAATGAAAGAACTACATAGTTAGCAATCTAAAGTAAATGACTTGAACACTGTAATGTGCATATAATTGCCTTATTATTTTGGGCAGGTGAAGTAGAGTCTATCTTTAAGCCATTTTGTTAAAAGTGAACTGAAGTTATCTGATCAATGTTTTTATGTGTGTATTTTGTATGAATTCTGATTTTCAGCATATAAATATAACTAAGTAAGGGTAAGTAGAACTTGAATACTTAAAATTACAGTTAGCACATAGCTAGTGTAGTGTATTCTAGCAACAGACAGGTAACCTATGTCTGACTCAGCAAAATTTTACTTCAAGCAAAACTAGAACCAGAGTTGAAAAAATGAAAGACAGGTAGATCTATATTAAAATATGTTTAAAACAACAAGTAGGAGATTTGTTTGTACATTACATAAGAATACTGTTGTTAGTGTATCAAAACTAAAAGCCGGCAGATCGGGATGAAGAAATATAACATTGGAGTCAATGGGGGCAACGTGACCTACTTACGGTGACTACTTTCAAATGAGTATTTACTAATGTCAAAGTCAAAATATCCAAAAATAAATATCATTTCTATAAAAATGGGATGTATCTGCTTTGGAAACTTTCATTATCTAAATGGAAACTTTTCAAAAATCGCGTTTTTAAAGCATTTGAAGTTAACCTTTATACCGCGGTAAGACCAAAGCAGAGACAGCATGCAATCAGATCGCTAAGCCATCAAAACAACTGGAAAACCATTCTACTTTTCATTTAACATTAGGAAATGACCTTTTAAACTTAATTAATTACCATAAATTAAAAACTTATTAGTATGCAAAACTAAATCTCGTGCGCCCGGTATCAGAAAGTAATGGGAGATTTCGGGTCATGTTTTTACCGCGATCTCGGCCGATACCGACAAGCCTAATCTAGATAATAGATATCTAGCTAGATTTCTAGATCTAGATCTAGATCTAGATCTAGATTCTAGAATCTAGATCTAGTAATTTTTCAGTAGCACTAGAGATCTAGATCTAATAGATTCTAGATCTAGAATAGAAAGATAATCATTTCCGTGGCATAGCTGTCCTTTTGGATCTATTCAATTTTAAATCTCTTCTATTTCAAATTGTTTGTAGATCTAGATCTGTATGTACAAGCTTAGGCTTAGGTCTAAAAATTACTAAAGCTACACATTAGGCCTATACATTATTCCTAAACTCAATGGACCATGGCTAAAATTCACTGAGCATTGTTGCACTTGGCGCTTAAGACTTAAACGTAAGGCCTAAATACTAATACTAAATAAAATTATTACGTCTACGTTAGCTTAAGTAAGACCTAGATTCTCTAATTTTCGTGACAGCTTTTTTTTCTTTTTTTGCCCTGCTTTATTTAAGTCACCTTTATGTGCTGGTAGCTTAAAATAAAACTTGTTCAGGAAGTTAATTTCTTTCTCCCTTTCATAATGCTGCAAATATGAGTAAGACGCATATTATTAAAATTAAATAGCTGCGATGAATAATCATTTGCATCTTTTGGGGGGTATTTCTTTTCCATGAACTGTGAAAGCCACAGAATATGGTATCTCAAATTTTGCTTGTAACTCAAAGCGATTACTCACTCAACTGCGCATATTTTAAAAATCTCGTATGTCGAGGCACTAGAATGTTGAGGTACCACAGGATCTACTATGTATTGAAAGAAAACATAAATTAATTATAGAATAATAGGCCTATAATATAGGCCAATATAGTAATAAAGGATAGCTTAGATTTTATTCAGCCTACTAATAAATAATTAAATAGGCCTAAAGTAGTACTAGATATTAGATAAATCACTAGTTCAGACTGAGAATCATGAGCAATGAACAAAAATGTCATGTGTGTATTGTATAGGCTTATTTTTATAAAAAAAAACAGATCATATCTTATACATTAAGGGCTCAATAAAATAAAAATAATTTATTTAGGACCTAGGCCAGTTATGTATTGGAGATCTAAAATTCTAAATGAAAAATAAATTATTAATTAGACCAACAATAGGCAGAGTAGTATGATAGTAGGCTAAATCTATTTTAGTATTTAAATTTAAGGCTCAGCCATCTACTAAAAATATTATAATTGTCATAAGTTAAAACTAGACCAAGCCTATTTTATTAGTAGAAATAGTATTAGCCATTAGAGTTAAGATGTTATAGCCTTATGTAAATTAATGTAATCAGTGTTCGATATTATGATATTGAGAGCATATATTATATAATATCGGATAGGGGCCTGCACTCTCTTAGTCATTAGTCTATTAGGTCTTACAAGTAGTTTAGCTTATTTATATATTATATAGGCCTAGGCTAAGTTATTAAATTAGGCCAAAGGCTTATTAGGAAAAGGCTTAATAGGCTTTAGTTTTTAATTAGGCAACAAGGCAGAGGCTTAATGTTGCGTATAGATTTAATTTTAAATTATGATTATATGCTACTCTGCGGTTATCACTATAGAGTATATTATAGCCTAGGCCTATCTAAATAAAATAATTCAACTCACTTAGCTTACCATAATTTTTAAAAGTGTTTTGTTAAGTATTCAGCTCTCTATGTCAGCTAAGGCCCATAATTGTAATTATCCTACGGTTAGATCTATTAATTATTTAATAATTAGTAGGCCTAATTATAGGAATTAGGTCTGATACATTGCCCTATACATTGGTCGTAGAGTAATACTATTGGGCTAGTAATTATATACAATATCTATACAAGCCTACTTATCGTTAATTTGGAAGTCTTTGCATTGACCTTAGTTTTCAGATGTAGCAGCCTAATAACTTTATATAAAGGTATCTTGAATTTCAACTGGAGGTAGTTCTGATAACTATTAGTATTCTGAACATTAAAATAGGTAGACTTAACATAAATTTGTTCTGAAACATATTTAGAAATTGGTTTTAAAAAATGAGGTTAGGATTGGGGTGATAACTAGTTGAGGATTAGATATGAAATTCATTGTTTTTATCCATGTTGTAATTTCTCTTTTACAGGTTCACCCAAAAAGGGAAGATTTCATTTTTACCAGTAATAAGACTACAGCATACTAAATGACACAAGATGTTTATTCTCTATTACCTCTTACATTTGACATAAAAGCAGGAAAAGGTATGACAATTATTAATAAGCTGCTTTAAATTTTATAATTTGTTTTTTTTATAACTTAATTCTACCACTTTTATTTCCAATGATGATAAATATAATTTAGTGTCATTTATTTTTTAAATATTTATATTATACTTATACTAGATATAATTTACTTCTATAATATTACTATCCAGGTTTAACAGTCTATGCCTACAACATGGATCTCCAGGACTAAAACTGAAAAAATTTGCAATCAGTATATCACAAGTGTTACAATACAATCATCTAATCTGCTTCAGTGGCCAGAACTGGGTGAATCCTCTCAAACTTGAAACAGGTAAGTTATCACAAGTTTACTTTGGTTTATTTTGAACATGACAGTTGATTGAGATAGATTTTTATTTGTATAAATATTGTATTTAAAAAATATTTTACCTAGTAAGACCAAGTCATTTGTGATGATTGATACAATATGTATTTTTATAAATAATTCTATATCTTTTTAAATATTTTTTTTGCAAAATATGCTGATTTGCAAGCAGGATATATATATATATATATATATATATATATATATATATATATATATATATATATATATATATATATATATATATATCTTACATTATCATTTAGTGGTTTGTCTTACAAATTTGAATTATTTACTTAATTTGTCTTAACTGCTCAACAGGAACTAGGCATACCTAATGAGCGTCAAGCTGATACAGTAGATGTACAGAAGAGTTTATACACAAGGTAAATATTGATACATTTTAAGTTTTCCTTTTTTTAGGGATACATGTAGTGTTTTGGGAGAAAGGAATTAAATTATTTAAATTAGGCCAAATAGTTTATTTCTCTAGCTTATGTTTCACTTAAAAGACCTTAAATTTTTACCCCTTTATCACTAAAGCAAAACTTTATAGATATCTATGCCATGATTTATCCCATTCAATCACTTTTTTCTTGTTTTGTTTTTATGTATTAAACTAAAGATTTTTTTTTTGCTAATGTTATTATTTCAGATGGATTTTTAAGAAAATCATTTTGTTTTGTTTCAGGAAGTGAAAAGTGATGTGAAAGGCAACTAATACTTCCATCTACCATAGTTAAACAAGAATCTGCAAATGGCGTTAATTGCAATAATCCTGATATATTCATTTTTGGCTTTATATGCATAAATAAATTATTTAGCAAAATTTGATGTATTTGGTTTTCTTACTGTGTACAAGATGCGAGTGATTGAAAGCTGAAAAGTGTAGTATGTAGTTATAGTATTCCCAGCACAATTTGACATTAAAACAGTTGAAGCCCTTTAAAAAAAAACAAAAAATAAATAAAAATAAAACAATCTAGGAAAGCTGTTTCTATTAGCTGAGCACATATTTGGAAAATAACTTAATTGTTTACCAGAGAATACTGTGACCCAGTTTGTACTCCAGGCAAAAAGTGCCTATGTTTATTATTATTAAGTCAAAGAAAAGTATCAAACAAACAGGATAATATTAATAATAAAGACCTCCACACTAGAGAAGTATGGAATGAGTGTTGCATGGAATCCAAATCAACTTTGATGTTGCTAATTGCTACACTGGCCATAATTGGCCTACATTGACTTTTGCTGAGGTAGGCAACTGTTTTTGTTTAACTTTAGATGTCGACTAAATAAAGAAGAAAACTGACACGCCAATACCAAAATCAAGAACTTGTAAAGTTTGTGGTTGCTAAACCGAGAAGTCCTGAGTTCAATCTCCCGTGTAGATGAGGCTCTATAGTTGGGGATAGCAACCTATCTTGGGGATACAACACTTGTTCTTGGATTGACAAAAGATAAGAAAAGAAATCCAGAAAGAAAAGCAACTGAACGAAGAAGAAAAAGGCTGGATATATTCGGTATCAACTGTACAATTTTAACAGACACACATTTCAAACTACACATGCATTTCAATGACAAAGTTCAGTGAAGCCATAATGTTGAGTTTGACTGAATGAAGAACGATATTGTTATTTCAAGCAAAGTTAAGGTTTATTGTCTTAAAGACATTGTCGTTGATTGATTTAGATTAAGGCTTCCCTGTTAAATAAGCCGACAACGATGGCTATTCTTATTTCTCGTCTTTGATGTTGCTTTCAAGAACTTGTATGAGATTAGATTACCTATACATAAGGCTACAAAGTTTGGAATCTTGGCTTTCTAATAGTGGACCTGGCTACATGACATTACCCCCACCCCGTCAATTACCCCCCTCCCGTATTTACCCCCCGGGGCAATTACCCCTTGTCAATAACCCCCCTGGAGAATCCCCCCCCCCCCCCCGGCCTCAAGTTATGATCCTAACTCAAACTCTATACCTATGTATTTCCTTATTCCTAATCGATAAAAAAATTACCAAACCCTAAGCATTCACCTCAGCCTAAAACTCAACACATAACCAAAACCAACTCTAGACTTAGGTCTCAGCCTAACCTTGACATAACACTAACCCTAATCCTAGCCTTAATCCTAACCCTGACCATAACACTAACTCTAATTCTGAACCTAACCCTAACCTTAGCCCGAACGCTAACCCTAACCTTAGCCCGAACGCTAACCCTAACTCTAACCATAACCCTAACCTTAGCACGAACGCTAGCCCTAGCCCAAACTCTAACTCTAGCCCTAACTCTAACCCTAGCCTTAACGCTAACCCTAGCCGTAACCCTAACCATAATCCTAATCTTGGCCAGAACGCTAACCCTAACTCTAACCCTAGCCCTAACGCTAACCCTAACCCTAGCCGTAACCCTAACCATAACCCTATTCCTAACCCCAGCTGTACCTTAAGAGGTGTGTCCGTGAGGGGGGGGGGGGGATGTCCTCCTTGGCGGGGGGTAAATGACAGGGGATAATTGCTTCAGGGGGGGGGGGAGAACTAATAATCTGTAAGTCCTACTATTCAATACATTTGGTTTAACGAAATGTCGTCACACATGTAAAACAAAATAAGCAGTGTTTTTATTATTTGTATCCTTAAAAAATGCAAAATAAATGCTACGCCATTAACTCAACCCTCTTTTTTCTCGTTACATATCGTCACATAAAGCCACAGCCCAAAATGATGGTGACGTCAATATACAATCATAAAGTGGTCACCCATTAACGACGACTCACTCTTCAGACGATTTTGCACCCAACCCCCCTTCTCTAATTGTAACACATTTTCACAAAAAGCCAGATCTTCGCTCCCCCCCCCCCCCCCACCACCACTCTCTTTAAAAACACCACACCTCAACACATAACCCCCTCCGCCGTTCCCCTGAAACTGCATTTTTACTTTCTCGTATATACGAAGTATAGAGAAAGTCTTGTAATCGTGCAAAAAAAATCGAGATTTTTTTTTTACAAATCTCGACGTTTTACACCTCACTGATACAGAAAAACATAATTTTGCAATCTTGTCCGTATGTCTGTGTGTCTGTGTGTGTGTGTGTGTGTAAACACGATTACTTGAGTACCGTTACAGCTAGGTTGATGAAATTTCATATATAAGTATTTTATCAAAATCGTAGATCCGTATAAACTTTTGAGCGATTTCCGATAACCGAAAGTGGTACTTTTTCTACTTTGAATTTTTCAAAAGCCTATAACTTGAGTACTATTTCAGATATATAAATGAAATTTCACATGTAAGTAAAAGATCTAATTCTCTGCCTTCTGTCAAATTTTGAGTAATTTCCGTTGACAGGAAGTACTAATTTACGCTATTTCCGATTTCTCAAAAAACGCACGTAAGTTTATAAAGTACTAATAATGTTGCGCACTATTATGCACATCTTTATTTGGCGTTCACTTGTTCTACTTTTCAGTAATTCATAATTTGTGAATTCGACAGTAACAATGCTGCCACTGAAAATATTTGCTTTAAAACACTATCAGTAGCTCGTTAAGGACGATAACATCCCCCTCCCCACCCTCCTTTCCCACAAAACCTACACCCCCCCCCCAATGAAAGCAGCCCCCTCTGAGTTACCTCCACTAAGTTTAAAATCGTTTCAAACTAAATTATCTGCCCCAAATAGCTGTCACTAAACCCGGCTCTACGATTGTAAATATTTAGCTTGAACCACAGCTCACCAGACCATGTAGGGATCGGGGTGGTAGGGATAGAGAGAAAGAGAGGGGGCTGCTAGGGGCGCTTACCGCTTGGTGTTTTCTATGGTATCCATGAAGAGAATTATTTATTTAGAAGAAATTTATATTAAACCAGCGTACCCGTCCCGCGCGTTGCTGCGGTCTCAGAAGACAGACTGACGCAATATTTTAAGAGGATTCCATAATTACATTAGCAATCACGTATTTTTTTACGCTTGACATTGATTTCTAAATCTAAATAATTTAAATGTAATCAAAGCCGGTGTTATATTGCTTTCATCATAGTTGTTGAGGCGCAAATTCTACCGCACACAGTAGCCCATTGTATCCATAATGTATCGCACTCTTTAAAACGAACGTATGCGCAATACTGTTTATGAGGGACCCACACAGATGCGCTAGACCACACGCCAGTGGTGCAGTAGACAAAAGGGCGCTCTTTTAAAACTCATAGTGTTCCTCCCGAAGCCAGGGGTGCACCGGGTCAAACGAATTGTCATCGAATGTCGTGTGCCACAGAGTCAATATTGTAGAGTGCTCTTTAACACAACCTTAGGATATCCCAGGGCGCCAAATCGCATCCTGCCGGGGCGCCGGCAGACGCGCCTGATTCCATATAGTCAACAATTATTGTTGATCATCGTGTCTTTAGTGTTTACATTAAAAAAAAAACGAACGTAGGCGTCATAGTGTTCACATGGTAGCACGGGGCGCTTCGGGTTACGTAATATCCGGGGCGCCGGCGGCTGCGCCTGTTGTTGCTTTTTTACCTTAGCCCCCATGCAGAAGGCTCAAGTTTTAATATCGCCGCACTGGATTTTCGGGCGCCAAGCCGTTTCTTAACAAAAATCGCACCCTCCAGGGAAACGCCCATAACAAATTTTAATTTTTGTTTTCGCAGAAACCTTCTCGTGAGTGTTTTCATTAACTCTCGAAAGTTTAACGGCACTCAGATGAACGATGTCAAACAGCATCCGTTTTGTTTTTTACAAACTGTGTAGAGAAAAATTGCACCCTCCAGGAGCGCCGCCCTGTTAAAATAAAAAAAAAGAATTTCTTACTGAAACCTCCCCTGAAGTTTTATGGCGAGCGGATAAACGGGATTAAACCGCAATCTACTTTTTCGTATATATACCCTATATAGGGAAGAATCTATTCGCGCACTGCTGGGGCACCGTGCTTGCAGAGTTTCTTCCAGGCATCTCTTCGGGGGGGCGAAGCCCCCCCGAAAAATTTTTACCGCCCCCCCCCCCGAACGAAATGAAATTTATATAATTTATATAGAAAATATATACTTTTAACAGTGTCCGCCCCCCCGAAGAAAGTTTACCGCCCCCCCCGAAGATTTCAAGTGCCCCCCCGGAGAAAAAAGTCTGGAAGAAACACTGCGTGCTTGTGAAATATATCCAGTGGTATTCTTAACTTAAGTTGCATGGCCATAGGATGAAAGATGTAGTGCTGCATAGAGGACATAAACAAACCCACAAACAAACAAGCAAAACTTCATTATATATATACATAGAGAGAAATATATATATATGATTCTACATATGCATATATATATATATATATATATATATATATATATATATATATATATATATATATATATATATATATATATATATATATATAGCTACATTTGGTGACTTCCCATTTTCCCCAATGGCGTCAAATTTTGCACTTAATCCACCTATTAATTCATGTGAAAAAAAGCATCGTTTTCATCATAAATTATTAGATTTTGGTATCAGCCTCTCTCCGGTCGTCGCTTAGCAAATCTGTTATCCAAAAATTCAACAAGCATGTATTCACCTGTACATTTTGCCGTTTGTGTCATCTCCCCTCACCCCCCCCCCCCTGGGTGATAGTTTTTAAACGTGCACAGTTAATTGTATATTTTTTTTAATCTGCAGTCAGTTATTAGTACAGTTAACTCTCATTAGTCATTTATTGAACTGTCAAAATGCATACTTCTTCTATATATTTTGCTATTTTTCGCCATGGTGTCACCCCCGAAATTTTGCCACCTTGCGCAGTCCTCAGCCCCGCCCTACCTTGTGACTCCTCTGGTTAGGGGTACTACCTGAGTACAGTAAATATGTATATATATATATATATATATATATATATATATATATATATATATATATATATATATATATATAAATCGGGGGGTATAGCCCCTTGGCACACCTTGTACCAACGCCACTACATAATCATGTTCTTAAGATTATATAGCACATTCTATGTATAAATTCGATAAAAATAGCTATTACGTATTCTACAATTTTATATTTGTAATAACATATTGTAAACGAAATGAGTCTTAAATTCGATTACAAAATGGGCCTTTATATTATGTATTTTTTCTATTTTGCAATCATATCATGTATTACTTGTTGTATAGCCTAGATTCTATAATAATATACTAATATATTCTATATTACATAATCCTATATTATATCATTTAGTAATCTCTACCCTAATGTTTTCTATACCGAATAATCAATATTCTGTAATTCTAATTGTGTATAAATTAATCATATAATCTCTAAAATTAATCATAACTATGATCACAATTAAATTCAGCAATCCACTGTATTAATTTATATTGCTAAAAATAATTTAATTTTCAATTTTAAAGACAGAAGATGCATTTTTATAATATTAATTATTATTAGCTCTGTAAAATGAATGGTTGTTTAATTTTTCTTATATTAAATATTTTAAGCGATTAATTAATCGAAATGGTTTTATTCCGTTAGCTAGTTTTTACAGTTTATAACTATAATTAGAGTCTCAACGACAGAATCAAATGAGAAAAAATCTATAGCGTTATTATATACCGACACTGTTGATAAGCCACTCAACGACAGTGTCGTTGAGAATAGTGTATGATCGGCTGGGGCGAACTAAATTCTATTTCGTTCGGGGGAAGGGGGGTGAGAGGGAGGGCCGTGAGAGATCTGGAGCGCTCTGCCCCCATCCCCCACACCTGAAGAGAATCCTGAACGAAACTCTGAACGCTATTTCGAGCCAAGAGGTACATAACATAATTATTATCGAGTCATTGTGGTCTTCACCAAATTCACACGAGATTTCAATCCAAAACTGAAACTAACATCGAACCAAACCAGCAACAATCTTTATTCTTCCTCTTCGTTGAACTGGATTTCCTTTACCACAGTGAAGTATTTTTGTCAACCTGTTTAGCGCGCTATAGGCCGTTTACTCCGATTTCAGCTTGTTTTTCTTCGTGCATTTGCAGCGGTTTTTCTTGGAGTTATATCTCCTACATAAGTTGCTGTCCAAAGCAATCGAGCCTCATCTGTCAAGGACTTTACCGTTTAGCAACATTGAGGTTGACCGACCACCCCCCCCCCCCTTACATAAACACGTGTTGTGACAAAGTGGCATGCACTTACTCTTATATTTTTATTCCGAAGTTTTAAAAAAGATATGTTTTGTGATAATTGCCCTATAGTGGACACGCTAAAGGGTCAGTGCAAAACAAAAGGCTGTATGCGCTGTTGTATGGGTAATGTGTTTAAAGAAATGTGACTAGTAGCTAGTCATGCCTTATATATAAATATATATATATATATATATATATATATATATATATATATATATATATATATATATATATATATATATATATATATATATATATATATATAAACAAAAATGACTGCTCTTTAGTTTCATTAAACCGCTGGTGGAAGCGAAGGGGGGGGGGGGGGTCGTTCAAAGCGTTTTGGACACATGATTGAAGATGCCAATAAACTGGCTACAATTTTTGTGACAACATTGATATGTTGAGGGGGGGGGGGTTGAGTGCATTAAAAACGAAGTCAAAAGATGTAATGTTTTAATATAAATATGTCTTTAATAATTGCAATTGGTTAAGAAGATAATGATGATATTGTAAGGATATAAAAACAATTGAAACAAAGGTGATAACAGCACACATAAGTTTATTAAAAAAAGATTAAAATCATGCATATATTTGTCTTGGTTCAACATATACATATAGATCTATATAGGCGACAAGTCAATATCATACAAGTCGTGTCGCCGTCACTTATTTCTCTGGTTAGTACATAACCCAAGGGACGTAACTATGCAAGAACATTGATGTATTACTTCCCTTGAGATAAAATACATTTGGTCCCATTTTACAACAGTTTGTTAAACAGTACGTGAACGAATGTGAAGGTATTTTTCTACAATATAGCTAAGCAGTCTATTTTCATTTTCAGGTATGTATTAAAATACTAATATGAATGAGATGTATTTTTTCTAAATAAACACTATCACTTCCTTTGACTGACTGATCTAAGATTACACATGTAACTACAGCATTAACCCAATTAAAACCAATTTTTCTTGTATGATTAACCCTTTCCCCGGCGACTGGGTGTAATCGACCCGAAGTCGCTATATTTTTGCTCATATCTCGAGTCTCGTTTTATAAATTTTTCTGGGCCTCATTCCCATCTATAAGGTGGTTGGGATGAACACATTGGAGGTTGTAAATTATAAAAATATGCGTAAAAAATTTTTTTATGAGGGTTTGAAATTTTTTTATACGGTCCCTGGCAACTGGGTGCTACACACCCGTACACAATTTTGAATGGAAAAAATATTTATAACTTATAAACTGGCTTCTAAATATTTGTTTTTACTCATTGTGGGTTAAGTCATTGTGTTACATTTTCAAAGTTTAACTATAAATTAACAATCTGAAGGTATTTGAGTAACAAAAATATCATTGGCACCTCAGAGAGCACAGTTGTTAGATAAAATTAAAATAACTGGACATTTCCTTTTGCTGGCAGGGAACTTTGGTTTTTTTTTTTTTTTTTTATAAAATATGGACACCCTTTTAGTGGTGTTACATGAGTTACAGGTCCAAAATATTTTAATTCCATACTTATCGGAATTGCTTGGTATATTGGATAAATCTACTCCCACCTCTAAAATCAACCACTTGCTAATTAGTAATGATCTCTCCAGAAACATAACACCTTTCTAAATTTGAATGGAATATCTACCATAATGGAAGCAAATATACCATGAGCCTGATGGATTGTTAGTGTTATTGTTGTGAAAGTGAATATGACCCAGAAGGTTGCTGAATTTCTTCATAGAAAATTCTGCCTTCAAAAACTTCCATAAGCAGAACTGAATTGACATACAACTAAATTGTTATTCTGCAGAGTGCCAGTGTCTCCTCTTGCTTTCTCTCCATCCCTGCTAATGCAGTCAAATATTGGTTGTATTATTTTTTGTATTCATGCACAGAAGAAATATTTAGGGTCAGGCTGTTTATAAATTTCCTGGAATTAGCACTTCAGGCAGTGGTCTAGTGTACTGTTACTTTGTCTTTCCTGAAAATATTTCTCTTTCTTCACTTTGCACCAGCCGTTTCATTTCATTATGAGTGCTAACTGTTGACACATTATTGATAGTTGAAATGTAGTATATTGGGTAGACCTCGTCATCAGAGCTGCTTGATACTGATGGCTGTCATTCTTCATTTTCTACTTCTGATACTAATAGTTCAGACTCAAAACTTGTTAGTCATTTTCACCTGCTATACTAAAACTGGCAAATATATTCCTTATCATTAGCACTTGAGTTTAGACAGAAGCGTTCAAGACTTGTTTCTGTTGTGTTCTCAATAACGTTTGTGACTATTTATAAACCTTACTCTCAGGGTCACAACCTGTAGAACACCCACCCCACTCCCAGTTTGATCAATTAATTGCCCAGTATTAACTTTTAAGCAGCATTACAAAGTTGTTTTGCCTTTTTGTCTTCATTCGTACTCCTAATGAGGTAAATGTCAAGTTACTCTAAAAGGCTCGAATGTCTCTATCTACATTCCAGAGCTCCCTAAAAGAGTACAAATCACTATATATGTCCTCCCACAAGCAATCTTACCCATGCATTTGATTAACCTATTGTAACTCTAAACTACAGTTCTGTCTGTAACTGCAAGTCAGAGCTCAAGCAAAGAGTATAAATCACTACATGTGTCCACCCACAGGTTAACTCTTGCTTGAGAATCCCATCAACCACTAGTATCATATTACAGCTCTCCCATTGACAACAACATGTCTTGTGTTCCCCATAGCCTCTGTGCCCTGAATACCTCAACTGTGTCAGTATTGTTACCCACCCCACAATGAACAAAGAAAAGAATTTACTATAAGAAAGTCTTTGGGTGTGATCCACCCAGTTGCCGGGGACAGGGTACCAAATATGTTGCCGGGGAAAGGGTTAAAAACACCCTACAGAGTTCATATATAATTGTATTAAACTGGTAAGACCATGTACCGACATAACATTTTTTTAAAACAAGTTTAGAACAGAAAATTGAAAAAAAAAAGTTTGTTAAAAAGTCGAAATGGAATTTACCTTGTTTCACAGTTCATCAAAAATTAGGTGTGTGATTACATGGGCTATGCAGAAAGGAAGTGAAGCCTAAACTAAAAGATTTCCCTAAAATTATTGAATGGTTAGTATAAAAAAGCCCATGATGAAATATAACCCAAATAATTTGTCAGCAAAAAAAATGTTCTAAAGTTCTACTAAAGAAAAAAAAATATAATGCAGCTATATTTCTAATACTGCAAGCATTAAAGTAATGTGAATTAACAATTTTAAGTTACTTATCTAAAATAAATATCTATAAGCCCAATAATTAGTAAAAAGTTGTATAGTGAAAAGACAACGGACTCTCATTTTCTAAATAACTACAGAATTTGTTAACAAACATGAAATATATATTACGCTGATAAGTAGTTAAATCTTCTCACAAACGAAATTACAGAGTAGATTATTTTAAGTAGCGTTGGCTTTAATGTTATTAAGTTGTAATATATTTTCTTGTCATCTCCATGTAGTCTAAGTCTGCAGGGAGATAACTCTTGCCTCACATTTTGATGGAGTAAAGACAATGATCTCTGGGCTGTTTACGCCCCTTAACCCTGAAACAAAGCCCCCACTTAATTTCTATATTGAGTGGCTAACAGCTTCCTTCTGTTAAAAGTCAGTAGTACACCAGCATACAGTAACCAGCTTTTTCCTCAAATGATGCAAACAGCTGAGAGGGCAATGTACTCCAGGTTAAAGATTCTATGCTCGTCTGAAATGGCTTGAAACTGCTTTCATTTTAAACTTCCAGGTGGTGAATTAAACTGTCATCAAAATTTCCACTTCATATGTTCTATGTTTATGCTACTTATAATAAGAATGAAACAGAACTAGTACATTATGTTATAACAGATATTTGGTCACCCAGTTCTGTATATTTCACACAATGTAAGATGTACATACATGCAGAGATACCCTTTTAGTCGGTCAATAGTTTACAAGATATATTTTAATGACATTCTCGACAGTTAAAAAATAATTTAAAACTAAAATCTAAATTTTTGAACATTAAATTTCTGTTTTTGATTTGAAATAAAAAAAAATGAAAAAAAAAAGTTTAAATGTATTAGTCAAATAATGAAAATCTTGTTTTAAAACATCAACATACACCTTAGGAAATAAATACACCAAATAAATTTGACTTGCAAATTCTTCATATTTTCTGTACATTTCATAAAGTTTTTAATAATACTTGTTTTTTCTTTCAATTTGATGGACTAAACTAATAACTATGTAAGTTCTGGATGAAACAGCACTGTCTTCTGTTATCTGTCACATGTCCCATATCAGTGCAATAACCATCCATTAATCATCGGACAACATTACAATCACACAAAAAACTGTTAAACAGAACCTCTCGTCTCCCATATCCAACACTGTGCGGGCAGCAAGATGCTAATTGGCTGTAAATGTTGTCATACAATGAAGCAAAAAATAATGTGTCATCTCAAGAATAAATAAAAATAACATTTCAATAAACAAATGTGTGATTAACAAATAATGCTGGGGGTATGAGAAATGTGAATATCTGTGAATAAAAAAAATGTAGTCTTATTTCATACAAATTCTTGTTATTTTTTAAAATTTCCTATACAGGTTATTAATAGAAATATAATAAAATAGGCATTCAATGATATACAAGAAGAAAAGAAAAAAAATTAGCAGGTAAAGCAATGATATTCTGCGTGTTTAATAAGCTGCCCAAAAGTATGTTGCCATGCTGGGTAAAATAAAAACTAGGAAGAGATTTGTGTATGTTCTAATTCAAACTGGTAGAGGCTTTAATATTTATTTAGATGGGTCGCAAACAAAGGTAATATACACAAAGATGTATTGTGATGGTAATGATTAATTACTTATAGTAATTAAACTATGATTATTCTCTAGAAATAAAATGGCTACTTTTATTATTATTATTAAAAATGTACTTTGTGGGTTTAATTCTTTAAAAAAAAAGTCCTAGTTTATAGAAAATTAATAACAAATGTTACTTGTAATAAATGCTTTTAAATAATTTTCTAAAAAATATGTTTAACTAAGTTTAGATATTAATTTATGCACTAGAAATTTGTTGCACTTCTTTTGATAAATAACATCAGTTTCTTAAACTGTTTATTATTAGCTCTACATTTAAAAAAATTAATACTTATTACAACATGTTCTCTATTTTTCACTAATCTGATATTAAAATTATTTAAGATTCTAATCAACATTATTTTCAGGTTGATCTGAGGAAGAATTAAGGTATCAACAATTAGCTCCATAAATCATGTGTATATACAAAAGTTATTTAAACAATGGTTTAACTGTCTAGTATTAGATGAATTAAGCGGGTCATTTTTTTAATTAGATCAAACTTGGTCCGCAGAATAAATTGGGCCAACTCAATTATGGACTTCAGATTTCCTTGACAGAACTAAATGACAATTTAGATTTATCCCAGTCATGCAGGGCAGATAAAGAAGCCAGTCAATTTTTTAAACAGCTGTTTTTTTTTTCACCATTATGTAACAAAACTAACATTGTAAGAGCATGTAATTTAATTATTCTAAAAAAAAAAAAAAGAAAAACTGTATTCATCTAAAACTAATAATCCAAGTAAATAACTAGATCAGATATATATGTTACACAATTCTCATTCATCCTCTATAATTTAAGTAGTTACAATTTAATACTTTTTTTAAAAACATAAACCATTAGAATTATTTTTTGTAAATATATTTTTAAACACAGATTTGATTTTTAAAATTTGATTCCCATTTTTAGTTTCACAGAATTTTCACTTTTTTTTTTATATTTAGTCCAAAATATTTTAAAACATACATTTCCACTCTAAAATAAGTTACTTCATTAAAAGAATCAAAATCATCCAAATTTCCATAAATAACACATGTCTACATCTTCCATGCTTGAGTTAACCTTTACCATTTATCCCATGCTCGTTTATACTCCTGGACCTGCCAAAGCTCATGCCTGCCTGTGAAGCCCCTTTGTTTGAGCCCATCTGAAGCCCAATGACAGACTGACCAGCGTTCAGTGTCTCGGGGCTGAAGTTACGGGGGTTCTGTTCTGCCTCTTTGGCTCCTAATGCTGGGCCGTCATAACCCACTTTTTGTGCCTGGGAAATTATTTATCAAAATGTTAGAAATATTCAAGTTCTTGCAGTTTAATCAAACATTTACAGAATTTTTTTTCTAAATTTCTTATTATTGGCATCGTGACTGTTCATGAAAAGAAGATCAGAAGGATTACGGTAGTGATCACAATGTCAAGAACGGTTTTGTTTCAAGTCTACCCAGTAGTTGTAAGGCCTTTTCATAATGGCTGCTTTGAATATCATCAAAGTTGCAATGTAATATTCATTGTTTCTATGAGAAAATATGACTGCTAATCTCTATGATTATTATCTTTTTTGACTCAAACATATCCAGCTATACTGGGTACCTGATTTAATATTTTTGCACTTGCCATACAATACTAGTGTAGTTATACAAAAACTGATTTTCTGTTAATTTAAAAGCCATCAGGGCTAAGCGTTATATTACCTCCAAAAATAATTTTGTTTTAATTTGATTTAAAACATTCAAGATATTAATTAAATGTTTAAATTATTTTATTATATTTGATGTTTACTGAACGAAAGATTTCAATTAGTTGTAGAGGCCATCAATTTTGAAAGATATTTTACTTTAAATTAAAATAATTGTATTTTGATATTTTAAAAACTTAAAAGTTCACATCAATGTAGCTGAAAAATTAATTGAAGAAATAAAAAAAAATGGATTAAAAAAAACTTATGAATAAAATGGTGGTGTACTATTGGTAAGAAAAAATTCCACATAACTGACCTTTCTACCCAGAGCAAAGATACAATTGACTACTTGGACCATATTCATTTTATCATACAGATCTACAGTTTGAAACAGGTCAGTTTTGGACACGCCTAATTTTTCACACGCTTCAAGGAAGTTGCTGACATTCTCCATCTGTAGGAAAGGCATTTTCTTGGACGTGTTTACTTTTTTGGTCATTGACCCTGGTTTGATCTTGTTGATTAGTCTGGAAAATATAATTAAATAATTTAAACAGGAAAAAGTGAGGACTTGGTCAAGAGGTCAGTTGACTGACCACAATGCTGTCCAAAAGATATCTAAGAGCAGTAACATGTAACAATGACATTTTGGGGAGAGCAACAGTGTCAAGCAAATTTGATGGCCTAAAACCATCGGAAATGAGGTACAAGGGCAATGAACAAATCAACTGCCAGATGAAGAATAGATCCTCCAGAGAAAATGGAGATGGATTGGCCATACACTTAGGAAGCATGTATCCAGCATAACCAGACAGGCCCTCACCTGGAATCCATAGGGCGAAAGGAAGAGAAGCACAGCAAGAAAGACCTGAGAGTGGACCTGGGAGAAGACACCAAGAAGATTGAATACACCTGGGGACAGTTGGAGAGACTAGCACAGAACAGAGATCAGAGTTTCTTCCATTTCTTCCAGGCATCTCTCCAAAAAAGTTTTACCCCCCCCCCCCCCCCCCCCCCCGAACGAAATTTATATAATTTATATAGAAAATATATACTTTTAACAGTGTCCGCCCCCCCCCCCCCCCCCGGAGAAAAAAGTCTGGAAGAAACACTGACAAAGATGCCTGGAAAGCTCATGTCAGTGGCTTATGTCCCAGGAGAACAACAGGCTAACCTAATAGTGGCAAGGCATACAGCTGAACATATTAGTTTATTACCAGTGCTGAAAGATGAAAATGAATTCTACTTTAAGTGAACTGTGAAAAACTAGACCTGATTAAAAAGATTATTTAAAGACATATGAATATTATTTTTCCTTGCTTTTTTGCCCACATGGGGCAGAAGTATTGGATCTTGGAATATGTAGGGAATAGTGCTGCGTTTCTTTCCGTAAAGCTGAGTGGACTCAGGGACGTCATGCAGTCAAAGAGTCCAAACCAAGATCCAAACTTAAAACCTTCAGGGTAGCTGACTAATGTTCTACCATTCGACCACACCATCCTTATTTAAGATTACAAAACCTTTAAAAAAAAAAACTTTTTAAAATGTAAATCTTAAGCCAATGTACCCAACCTACTAGCATAAAATGACACCATCCTTATTTGGGATTACAAAACCTTTAAAAATATAAAATTTTAAAATGTAAATCTTTAGCCAATGTACCCAACCTACTAGCATAAAATGACACCATCCTTATTTGGGATTATAAACCTTTAAAAAAAAAAATTTTTAAAATCTTTAGCCAATGTACCCAACCTACTAGCATAAAATGACACCATCCTTATTTGGGATTACAAAACCTTTAAAAAAATAAATTTAAAAAAACTTTAGACAATGTACCCAACCTACTTGCATAAAATGACACCATCCTTATTTGGGATTACAAAACCTTTAAAAAAATAAATTTAAAAAAACTTTAGACAATGTACCCAACCTACTTGCATAAAATGACACCATCCTTATTTTGGGATTACAAAACTTTAAAAAAAATAAATTTTTTTAAAATGTAAACCTTTAGCCGATGTAAGGAACCTACTTGCATAAAATGACACCATCCTTATTTGGGATTACAAAACTTAAAAAAAATAAAAATATTTAAATGTAAAACTTTAACCGATGTACCCAACCTACTTGCATAAAGTGACACCATCCTTCAACACGGCCTGGAACTTGTCCATCCCTAATGGTACACTGCTGTCTTCATCTGGCTGTCATGACATGGGAGATAACAGCTAGTCAATTAGGAGCATTGATACAGAGTAATGGGACAATGACATAGAATAAAGGGGAAATTACATAGAGTAATGGGGAAATTACATACAATAATGGGGCGATTATGTAAAAGTAATGGGGATATTTCATAGAGTAATGGGGTAATTACACAGTAATGTGACAAATTAGCAAAACCAATTAAGATAAACATATTTTTTTAAAAACCCTTTAAAAAAAAATCATTTACCAATTATTTTTGGAAAAGTGTATGTCAAATTGTGTATATAGATCTAAATTGAGAAAAAAAAATGTCTAACTTAACTGGATTCTCATGTCAAAAACAAGAATTCTGTGTCAAAACAATTGTTTTGTTTATATCCCTGATGTAATGAAAGGTGTCAAAAATAATTTTTTTTTCTGTACAAAAATGGCCTACAGAGAGGGGTTTACCTAACTAATAAATCAGAAACAATCGTGGACCATCAGGTTTAAAAAAAGGAAGTTTACTTTACTAATCGTTATGTTATTACCAGAAGGCAGATTGAAAAATGTCTTGCTGCGAGGGGTTCACATATTACTAATACATAAAATACAATTGTTATGTTAGTACCAGAAGGCATTTTAAAAATGTCCTACTACGTGGGGTTCACATAACTATTACATAAAATAACAATTGTTATGTTAGTACTAGAATGCTGGGTACACAAAAACTTACTGCAAGAGGTTCCCCTAACACTGCCTCCATCCACAGTCTGGCCTCCTGTTCCAGCCCTACATCATACTTGCTGGCTATCTACAGGAGAAAACATCAATCATATATCAACCTACATCATACTTGCTGGTTATCTATGGGAGAAAACATCAATCAATCATTTATCTCAGGTCGCACCAGCTCAGAAGGGAAACACTAGGGGTAGAATGACTAGACTTGTGCTAACCACTGTCAGGGGTATTGAAACTCCCCTTCTATGGAGCCCCATGATGACTAGACAGTGGCAGAGAGTGGTGTTTTGCTAACCCCCATGTAACCCCAAATAAAAAAAAAATGTTTTACATAAATTACAGCTATGGGCTTAAGTAGGCTCGTGATGTTTAGAATTTTAAATGTTATAGAAAAAAAAAGATTTTTCTTAGCAAAAATTGTTATTAAAAATACACACACATTAAATATATATATATAAATTACATAATAAAAATTATGATAATAAGGAAGGTAATCGTGTCATACTCATAAATACTTACCTTTCTGCTTATCTCCCCTGTAAGTCCGTATCCCCTAGGCCTTGTAGCCATGACCAACTGCAAGAAAATCAAGGACATTAATTTAACTGATCATCATTAACTCTTTTTAAAAACCACTTATAACCACCAACATATTTTCGTGGGGAGGGGGGGGGACAACTCTCTGGGGGGGGGGGGACACTGGTAAAAGTATGTTTTCTATATAAATTCCATTTCGTTCGGGGGGGAGGGGGGGGAGGGGGGTGGGGGGGCGGAGCCTGTCCGAAGAGATGCCTGGAAGAAACTCTGTGTATATGATATAGTAAGCGAAAATTACAAGGACGTTAGAAATTGTACTTTAAAGACAGACGCGGCACATCTGGGAGTGTTTTGTAGGCGGGCCAGTGAGCACTTGTTAAGCACGTGAACTTGGGACAGGCTGGAAGTGTGAGCCGTGATACACGCTGGTAGAGTTACAGGGTGGGAGGGTCCATGGGTAGAGTTACAGGGGGAGTGGGTCCATGGGTAGAGTTACAGGGTGAAAGGGTCCATGGGTAGATTTATGGGAGAGACGTGTGGGTGGAGCGGGTTAAGAAAGTCTGTACAAGTCAGATCGCCCCAGCGGAGAACCGAGAAGATAAAGAAATTTGGAGTCTTAAAAACTTAACACGGCATCTTTATTTTTAGACAACTATGAATTTAGGGCATGTAGACAAATTTTAAAATTTTAGACTTTAGACCGTAGTATAGCATATAAACAAGAAAAGACCATTTAATGAATATTGAATATCGGGCTTATCTTTGTATTACCACCCCCCCCCCCCCCCCGTTAATTTCTTCAACTTGGTTTTAGCCACACTCGTTTTCTATTTGCTACGTGTCTGCTGTACACGACTCCCACGCTTTCTATTTGGTAGATATCCCCCCCCAATATCTTCTAGATCTATCTGATACATGTCTGTAGCGCCCCCCCCCCCCACCCCACACACACAGGGCCATGAGTGGCCATACCCCTACACCCAGCGTTGGCCACGTTCAGGCTGCCATAACCCCCACCACTGCGGAAGTCGTTTATCGGAGTTATCTGCCCTTGTCCTCGAGGCCTGCTGGAGTTATCTTCCCTTTTCCTCACAGTGAGCTGCCTTATCATCAAGGTCATTAGCCACTGGTCGACCGCATCAACGAGAGATCCGTTGGCGGAGGGTACATTCTTGTATGCGGTAGATAACGGTTCACGGTACTTCTAACAACATGAGAATCACTGGTCAATATCTAACAACATGAGAGTCACTGGCCAACATTTCACAGTATGAGAGTCACTGGTCACCGACACCAACATCAGAGTCACTGGACAAAATCTAACATGAGAGTCAGTGGCTCAATACGCATCTAAGATGAGAGTCACTGGCCAACATATTAAAAAAATGTGGGGGGGGGGGGGGCGGACACTGTTAAAAGTATATATTTTCTATATAAATTCCATTTTGTTCGTGGGGCGGTAGACTTCCCCCCACCCCCGAAGAGATGCCTGGAAGTAACTCTGTACTCATCTAACAGAATATGAGAGCAACTGGACTACATCCCACAACATAAGAGTCACTCGTCCACATCTAATAATATGAGAGTCACTGGCCAAATACTCATCCAGTGTTTCTTCCAGACTTTTTTCTCCGGGGGGGGGGGGGGGGCGGACACTGTTGAAACGTATTTTCTATATAAATTCCATTTTGTTCGGGGGGCGGTAAACTTCCCCTCCCCCCCCCCCCCCCCAACCGAAGAGATGCCTAGAAGAAACTCTGTACTCATCTAACAACAAGAGAGTCAGTGGCAAACATGTTATGAGTCACTGGCCCACATCTAACAACCTAATTTACTGGACAACATGTATCAACTTGAGAGTCACTGGCCAAATACTCATCTCACTACATGAGAGTCAGTGGCCCTTATTTCACAACATGAGAGTCAGAGCCTCACATTTCACAACATTAGAGTCACTGGACAACATCTCACAAGAAGGGAGCCACAGGCCCACATCTTACATTAGTCGCTGTTCCACAACTAACAACATGAGAACCGCTGAAGCCTGATTAAACCCCCGCCTTATCTGACCAGCAGTAAACAAACCTGTTGACGGATAACGCTTGGACATGGGGTCATAATCCAGCTCCTGGGTTGCTCAGGGATTGGGTGGTCAACATTCCTCCCAGAATTCTGTGCATAGCGCGCGGGCGTTGTGTGGGGGAAATGACCGGTTTGAAATTTAGCTCATTCAATACGTTGGTAGATTTGTTGTAAGACTGAATAACTAGCTCTACGTCTGTGAAGTGTGTTAGAGCTCTATAATCAACTCTTAAAGTAAAGCCTTTTTATGCATACATGTTAAATTATTAATTTATGCTTTTTTTTTCAAAGTATGGATCTTTTGCACCCTAATATAAGTCGTTAAACCTGCATATATCGGCCCAACGTTCCCTATAAAGACAAAAATTAAATGCTAGTGTGCAGCGTGTATTTAGTGTGCACGCTGTTCGATAAGTCTGATATAAGTATTAGGATACAGGCCTATTTCTTTTATAAAATAATAGCGCGGCATGCTCAGACCCGCGCATCTTAGAGGGAACATTGCTCAGGCCCCTAAATTTTGCCTATGTCCCTCGACTTAATATTATGCTTGCATATGGCCCACATTAATCATTATGTTGATCACATAATGGGCCATGAATTTCCCCCAGTGCTTCTGAAAATCCCCAAGAAAAAACATGATGATTGATGTATTAACACTGCATATAGTATACAAACTAAAGTTTTATAGTTGTTTTGGATCTTATCCAGATAAGTCCAGCCACTAATGCAAAATGTTGAGTCCCACCTTTTTAATGCCAGCTACATTCTGATGTCTACACCTTTGAATATATACACGCCATAAAACACCTCTAGCATTAGAGTTAAGGTTAGGATTAGAGTTAAGATTAGGTTTAAGGTTAGGATAAGGGTTAGGGTTAAAAGCTACAAATAAAAGTTTCATATCCTCTTTTGTTCTAATCTTTTTTTTGTGTGGCGGTGGGTTACATTTTTTTGGCGGGGCTCATCTGGAAAAAGATCCTTTATTTTTTTATACTAAACACACACATCCATCCATTACATATAAAATAACGCATGTTAATGTTCCGACCAATATCTGTCAGACCCTCATGTATGAGCTTCAGTCTTTGTATTTGTCCAATGTCGGACGTTTTTTTTAAACTGGACCGAGAACTGGACATTCCTTCCATGACACCGTTCAAACAGGCCCATATAAGACAACAAACTCGGCAAGTTGGACGAATGTCTTACACTGGACAATCTAAACAACGACGCGTGCTGTCTGGTCAAGAATAGCCCTGGTCTAGACATGCGCACTAGCACAGGAAACACAAGGGCGTGTGTTCATGTAGATCACACGAGTGTTGGTGTTAAGAGTTGGTAGTTTGCGTCACATTAAACATTACCTGATTCCAGAGGCGTAGCTAGGGGAGGGCGGATGGGGCGGCCGCCCCTGGGCGCCAACCTAAGAAGGGGGGGGGGGCGTCGAACGCGGTAGGAATTTTTATTTTTAAAAAGCTCATTTTGAGCTACGTTACTTAATTATCCAACGTCGAAGGTAAAATACTGTAACTTAACCTTACAGGCTTATGTAACTGTTTTCAACATCAATTGAGTGCAGTGGCGTAGGCAGGAGGGTTAGGGGGGGTCAGAACCCCCCCCCCCCCTATAGACCCCTCGGTAGATACATAAAGGTTGAGCGGGGGGTACAAAATCGAAAGTCTTGAGGGGGGTGCAAATGAAAAGTTTGAGAGGGGGGTGCAAATCAAAAGTTTGTACTCGGGGGCCGGGGAGGGACGCTTCGCCTCTGATATACATTTATAATGCGGGGAAAAAAATTGACCCCCCCCCCCCCCCCCCCCATTAGACGATCCTGGCTACGCCACTGATTGTGTGACAACAACATAAATGCCGTTAAGCGATAGTGCCTGGTAAAAATCGCCCTCGACCTTTCCTAATTGGGGGGGGGGGGGCAGCAAGTAAAATCAAATCAAGGCACACTTTGTTTAGTTAGCTAGACGGAAAACCCCGATCTAAAATAAGCATGACACAAAAATACCGTGACTTTCTCAGGAGAAAGGGATGTTTGTTTAGAGATTTTTATGTAGAAAAAAAAAAAACAACATGAAAACAACGACGGCCTAGTTCATTTTTAAATGTCCAAATATAGGCCTATCATTTATAGACATTTTAAAATATGATCTATACGTAGAATTATGTGGTTGAAAGTGGTTGTTTTGGAGCTATTCACAAACTTTGTGATGATTACAAGAAATGATTTCGGCGTTTGCATGACCAGAATGTGTAAATAATTAACATAATGAGACACGGTAATTAAGTTAATTGTTTGGTTGAATGTCAACCTGGTGTTTGGTCCGAGCTGTTAATGATTTATGTTCAATAGATATTTGGCTTAGTGGATGACTGGGTAATGGTTCGTGTGTGACGTGTTTGTATGCAGGGTTTATGAGGCATCTCAGACGAGGTAGGAAAAAAAATGTAATTAGAAAAATTAAAAATACATAATTTAACTCGTGAACCCCCCCCCCCCCTCGCCCCACACAAAGGTGGAATTTTTAAATTCAAGTATCCCCCCCCCCCTCTCTCTCTCTCCTAGAAATACGTCTGAAAGAAATCCAGTGTGTATGGATTGACAGAGTTTTTTGAATGTTTGTTGAATATAGATGTGAATTGTTTATTTTTTGAATGTTTGTTGAATATAGATGTGAATTGTTTATTTTTTGAATGTTTGTTGAATATAGATGTGAATTGTTCATTTTTTGAATGTTTGTTGAATATAGATGTGAATTGTTTATTTTTTTAATGTTTGTTGAATATATATGTGAATTGTTTATTTTTTCAATGTTTGTTGAATATAGATGCGAATTGTTTATTTTTTCAATGTTTGTTAATATAGATGTGAATTGTTTATTTTTTGAATGTTTGTTGAATATAGATGTGAATTGTTTATTTTTTTAATGTTTGTTGAATATAGATGTGAATTGTTTATTTTTTCAATGTTTGTTGAATATAGATGGGAATTGTTTATTTTTTTCCCGTGTTTGTTGAATATTTAAGTCAAATGTTTCATGCCTCTGCTTGTTATAACATTTAAACAAACAAAAAAGTGTTGGAAGGACTTGACAGAGACGATTCACTTGTTTTTTCTTTTACATTAAAATTCCCTTACCACAACCTACAGAATGTGAACTTTATTTTAATTACAAACTTAATTAGCTACTTTATTTTTACCTGTCGGATGTTACAGCAGGCTTACGTCTGTCCTCTACAGGTGACAGGTATGTCTCCCACTATAGCCGACTCTTGTTTTATCAACGGCAAATATTTTTTTTTTTCGCCTGAAATGTAACATTTAAAGATATAACCTTATGTAGCCTACAAATAGTTTAAAAATTTCTGCATGGTTAAAAAAAATAACATGTTTGTAACAAGAAGAATAGGATATCGTAAGAAGCAAAGTAAATTGAAGGCAGTGCATTCTAGAGATAGAAAAAAACAACAATCTTTGTTATAATGGTTTATTACTTCTATATTACTACATTTCGTTAAACTGGTCGACTAATTAGAATTATAATACCGTAAATAACAGTTGGCGGATAAAGTATTAATGTGGTGGGGGTAGGGGAAGATATGGATTGAACGGGGAGGGGGGGGGGATCTTGAGTACATCCAGCATAAGACAAGGACTTCACAACTAGCGTTTCAAGAAAGTCACCCAGCCAAACTTTAACCGTTATAAAAATATCAACCAGCCAAACTTCGACCGTCACTTAAAAAAAAACCGTCTCATCTTCAGTTGTTACAACTATTCCCGTTTTCTGTCAATATTTACACAGTTCGTGTCGCATCGAGCCTCCAATTTTAAATTATTTTTTGTCGCGACAGATTCAGTCAGGAGATAGGAGGGGACACGCTTAGCCCGTCTATCTGAGGACTTGGACGTTTATCTGCGCGGATGTCCGCGTATCTGTGTGGATCTCAGCGTATCTACGTGTTATCCGCTACCATCTGTGATGGCTTGTTGTCGTCAGGTGAGAGAGGCCGGGGACTTAGGGATAGGGAATTTTGAACTAAGATGACATTAGCTGATATCGCAGGCGCGAGAATAGGGGAGCAAACGTGTTTTTAACGAGAGTTTTCAATGGCCTACAGCTGATTTTATTTATGTTTACGTTCAGATTTTTATTTAGGGGTGGTCGACTTTGTTATTTTTCAACTACCAATAATTATTAACAGCGATCTCCGCGGAAAAAAAAACAACATCTTTACTATTATGTAGCCTATTGCAGTGCCAGAGAACTTATTATTCGTCTATGGCTGAGGTTAAGGATACGTTTTCATAAAGTAGAATCCTTAACCAGGCTATCTCTTTATAAAGGGGGAGGGGATAGATCTAGATGAGATCACAACTTGTTTTTTTTTTTAATGAAGGGGAACATATTAGCACTCAACAAAAATCGCTTTACTTTATTTGTTTACAAACACATTTGTTTCTATAAAGTTAACAAAAAGATTATTGTACAATCTATTGAGTCAAGTTTTTGCTTCATGTAATAAGTATCATCACCAATTGCCGAATATCGATAAAAACGACGCCACAGTAAATTCCAAATCCACCCCTTTCCCTTTTTCTATCCATCAAATAACAATAATTACAGCAAAGGTTTGTTGTCGGTTATCATTTTAATATTTAAAAAGTATAAAATGTATTCCCTCAACACAAATACCCCTACCCATTACAACTTACTCGCATCAGCACCAGTTGAAACCCTTCACTCTCTATTTCTAGGTGTGTGTGAAGTCAGTTATGGACCCCCCCCCCATCCACCCAACCCCCACATTGATACAAGCCCTCCTCACGACATTCCGTGTGCAGGCCACAACTGGCCCGCAGTCCTTGTATCAACACGAGTCAATAAACTCGCTAATGCTGGGTAAACAAACCACTGGGAATATCCTGACCTAAATTCACTTGGTGGTGGGGGGGGGGGGGAGGGGAGAGAAAAAATTACTCAACACAATAGTGGCTGGCACTGTTCATGTCTGCCTCTCCAACGCTGAAATCTCTTTAAAATATTAGAGTGACGAAGGCTTACAATAGGATTTAAAATAATATCTAAATACAGTTAGCTTTATTTTCTCATTTTAATTTAAAAATATGTTTATAAAACTTTCGTTATTCGATAAAATATTTTATTAATGACTAATGCAATATTTAATTTCAGTAAAATTATATATTCTTGCATTGTTATCTAAAAAGTTATAAAAACAGAATTATGTCAAAACTGAGCTACAAGTTTTGCCGACAACCCCCCCCCCCCTCCCCACCCAACAGTCGATTTGACCTCAGTAAAGTATTGTAGCATTGTCCAAACTGGCTCTATGCCAGTGTCTAGGACGCAGTGGCGTAGGCAGGGGGGGGTTAGGGGGGGTCATAACCCCCCCCCATAGACCCCTCGGTATATAGAAAAAGTATGAGGGGGGGGGGGGTGCAAATCGAAAGTTTGAGGGGGGGGGGTGCAAATCGAAAGTTTGAGGGGGGGGGGGGTGCAAATCGAAAGTTTGAGGGGGGGGGGGTGCAAATCGAAAGTTTGAGGGGGGGGGGTGCAAATCGAAAGTTTGAGGGGGGGGGGGTGCAAATCGAAAGTTTGTCCCCGGGTAAAAATTGGACCCCCCCCTTGAGACGATCCTGGCTACGCCACTGCTAGGACGTGTCTAGTAGAATCGTATCAGACGTTAGGAATCTAGTTCGATGGAACGTGACCATATCAGACATTAAGACGTGTGTTCCGCCGTGAGGCAACACGAACATAATTAACCTGATACACAATTCCGGACACCTAACACGGGACGCAGAAAATGTGACGGATTCCCACGCTCGACTCTTATTTTTTTTTTTACAACACGCTGTAAGTAAAGGTTGTGAAATGTGTTCAAGAGGTTTTTTTATTCAATATCCTAGTCAGTGTTTCTTCCATACTTTTTTTCTTTTTTCTTGAAATTTCCGGAGGAGGGGCGGGGGGTCGGATAGTATATATTATTATTCTCTATATAAATTACATTTATTTCGAGGAGGGGGAGGTAGACTTTCTTCAGAGGGGGGTGGGGAGAATTGTGTGTCTGTCCACCCCCCCCCCCCCCCCACCACCACCAAACAGTTGCCTGGAAGAAACTCTGCTCCTAGTTACGAGATTAGCCATTTTTTGTTCGCTACTGATCACACCAGGTTTAAACCCAAACTCGTCTACTAGAAAAAAAAAATTACGTGTCAACATTTAAGTTTGAACACTAACATGAACCGAGTGCTTAAAATCATCAACATATGTGTAACCTTTAACCTTCTGGTACTAACGTCTACTTCAAAAGGCAACATTTTAGGCTAGTAGAAAACAGGTTGCCCTAAAGCGAAACAAATAAAATTCTGACATATGTAAAGAAACGAAATACACGCTAACTGGGGTTCTGTTGGCTTAAAATGTATTGCATCTACTAAACCTAATCGAATTTTGTTTTGCTTTTATTTGTATAAGCCATGCATAATAATTTCAAACTACGAGTGAATTCTTTTTCAGTGATATGCATCTGATGGCTAAAGGGGGTGTGTGATCTCGATAGTCTGGGATAGACAGGGGCAGTGTTTCTTTCAGACTTAATTCTACGGGGTGGGGGGGGGGAGGGGGGGGGGTGGTGAAGGGCACTTAAAATTATTCGGCGGACTAAATTTTCCGGAGGGGGGGGGCGGACACGGTAAATATTTATGTATATATTCAACATAAATTCAATTTCGTTATGGGGACGGGACGGTAGACGTGCTTCGGGGGGGGGGGGGGGGGGAGGACTGGCCAAAAAATTCAGGTAGCCCCTCCCACCCCCAAAAATTAAAATCTCGGTGGGCCCCTGGGAACGGTGCCTTGATAGTCCTATTATTGTTTTCAGTTTAAAAAAATTTCTTTTGATATATCTCCATTTTACCATTTCCATTCTTTCATACCTTGCGTAAAATTCAGGTTTTCATTGAAAAAAAAAATGCACAGTGAAAATTTCAATCTGGGATTGGGGGACCCTAAACATTTCCCGGGCCTCTCAGACACAGCCAGTCCACCCCCGGGGACATAGATAGCCATCAGTGAGGGATGGGGTGTCCATTATTAGAGGATAGCCATCGAAGTTTTTTAGACCTGGGTTTTTAAAGCTTGAAGCGTATCGCGTCTCAGTTGGTGTAGCAGCTAGCACAGATTTACACCAGAGGTCATTGACCGGCTTTTATAAAAACAAAAGTGAAGGTCACATATGTGGTAAAACTTAAGTTTTGTAAAATACGCATGAATAAGCATAACGGTTGGAAAGTTGAAAGGTTGCAACGATGTTTACATGTCGTGTGATACTATTGTGGTTGGAAGGTTGAAAGTTGGCAATGATGAAATTGTCAATGCCGGTCTAGGTACAGTAACTTTTGGTGGGGGTAACGTAATCCTGCTGCTGCTACCCCCCCCCCCCCGCCCCCCACACCCCCACCCCGCACCACCACCCCTCTACCGACTCCTTCATAAGTTTAATATATTTTACTTATCTCTCCATGATTAGCATCAACGAAAAAAAAACCACTAGAGAGAGTAGTAAAGCAAAAACTGGTTTGCCAAGTACTTTATTAAATCAGCACTGAATTTTGTTGTAGTTCTTAAGCTCTTTCTTTAGCATCACAAATGTGATTTAAATCAGATAAAATTTTAGGGAAACTTAACTCAAGTGAAGATGAATACAGCCCCGCTTCTATCTAGCCATCTAGAGTTATCTTGTCTGCATTTTTTAAAAGCAAGTTTTCGCACATTTTAAACTTTAAAAAAAACGAAACTGAAAAAAAAAGTGAGATGGCCATTTATTTGCAGGTGAACCTTGGCCCAGGTCAGTTAAGAGGTAGGTATGACCAGGTCGTGTCTAGGGGAAAATACCTGGGGAAACACCTGCTGTGATTTTTATACCTGTGAGTTGACACCTTGCGCGCCAGCCTTGTTTGCGAGCTTTAAAAAACGATCAGAAGGGGGACAGAAGTCTGGAGACTAAAACACTTGGTCAGAAATAGATTGTATAGTTAGTCTTTATAAAATACGTCATTCAAGGTTGTGGATAGTTCGTCTTTTTTAAAACACGTCATTTAAGATTGTGGTTGTAGTGTGTCTTTTTACTTTCTCGTATATACGAAGTATAGAGAAAGTATTGTAATCGTGCATAAAAAAAAAATCGAGATTTTTACAGATCTCGACGTTTTACACCTCACTGATACGGAAAAACATAATTTTGCAATCTTGTCCGTATGTCTGTGTGTGTGTGTGTGTCTGTGTGTGTGTCCGTGTGTAAACACGATAACTTGAGTACCGTTACAGCTAGGTTGATGAAATTTCATATATAAGTATTATATCAAAATCGTAGATCCGTATCAACTTTTGAGCGATTTCCGACAACCGGAAGTGGTACTTTTCCTACTTTGAATTTTTCAAAAGCCTATAACTTGAGTACTATTTCAGATAGATAAATGAAATTTTACATGTAAGTAAAAGATCTAATTCTCTACCTTCTGTTAAATTTTGAGTAATTTCCGTTGACTGGAAGTAGTAATTTACGCTACTTCCGATTTCTCAAAAAAGTAATGTAAATTTTTAAAGTATTAATAATATTGCGCACTATTATACGCGTTTTTATTTGGCGTTCACTTGGTGTGCAATTAATCTGTCTACGAGATTTTATTCTATTTTTAAAACTTTAAGTATTTAAAATGGATTAATAATAATCATTAAAAAAGTTTTTAAAAAATTCATAAAAAACGTTTTAATAACAAGCTTTTATGTAATGATGCACTAAAAAGTAGAAAATAAATTATAGACTACTATTTAAATAACTATAAAGAAAAGCGTGGGTCACTTTAGTATCTATTGGATACCTTTACTAATGTTAAGGAAGACACCCACGCTTTTCTTTATAGTTATTTAAATAGTAGTCTATAATTTATTTTCTACTTTTTAGTGCATCATTACATAAAAGCTTGTTATTAAAACGTTTTTTATGAATTTTTTTTCAGTACTTTACGTTTTATCTACAATAGAGTTACATGACTAAAAACCATTGCGCGCCTACTGAATATCACGTTCAGTAGGCGCGCAATGGTTTTTGAACGCAGCCATTACGTGGTCGTGATGGCGCAGCTATTGATGACGCGTGTGGTGTGGTTGGCTAGACATGCCTACTAATTCGGTCCAAATTTTAATTAATTCATAAAAAATCAATTAGGCATCCAATTAAGTCAAATTTAGTTTCAGATTGCATTGTCTTCATGTCTTGACCCACGTGCCAACTGTGAATCGTGTCGGTCAAGTAGAACTGTCCGAATTTTCACTCCTGCGTTTCCGTCAAGACAGACTTACGACAGACAGAGGAAGTGAGTTAAATAAAAGCTTGTAAAAACCCACGTTTTCTGATTGAACTAAAAAGTAGAAAATAAATGCTATAGGCCCTACATCACAATAATGCAAGCGATCACTCTACTATAAGCGAGCAAAAACGTGGGGCGCCGTGATTTTCTTACAGTTTCTAATACTGTTGACTCTCTACAAGCTCCCTAATAAAAGTCAATAGTATTATCTAATCAATAGTAATATAACTTTTACTTCGGCGCCCCACGTTTTTGATCGCTTATAGTAGAGTGATCGCTTGCATTATTGTGATGTAGGGCCTATAGCATTTATTTTCTACTTTTTAGTTCAATCAGAAAACGTGGGTTTTTAAAAACTTTTTTAATGATTATTATTTTCTAATGGCTAGCAGAGGAGAATTATATATATAGATTATATAGCGGTCTAAAATGCTCAATAAAATGTTTCCATTGATCAATTTAGTAATAATAACAATTGAATATTCAATGGTCATCCAAAAGAAAGCATCCCTGAAAATTTCAGCGCGCTAGCTAACTGGGAAGTGCCAGAAATTTCGATCGCAAGATTTGATTGGAAAGACAAACACACAAACAGAGAAAGCAAGTTAAAGAAAACGTGGGAAAAATCATGTCTATAGCCCGAGTTCCCATCCCCTGTTATTTTATATAAGAATATTCGAGAAAGTTTAGGGGAGATCACTCCCGGTTTATTAAAATATACAATTAAACATTGTGGTTATCTTACGTCACTTTAAAATGGCGTTAATGATTGTAATTATCTTAGACTGTTTTCAAAACATATCCTATGTTAATGAAGACAGAAATAAAGTGTGGTTATCTTATGTCATTTTAAAATGTCATTAAAAGATTGTGGTTAGCTTAGGCTAATTTTAAAACATGACCTTGCTATTGAAGACAGAATTATGTGGTTAGCTTACGTTATTTTATAATGTTTATCCTAGGCTATTTTCAAAGCATGTCCTATGTTAATAAAGACAGAAATATGTGATTAGCTTACGTTAATTTTGAAATGTTAAAGTTATGTTCTTTCATGGTCTTCATGCACACGTTTTGGTGGTTTCTGGTCTTTGAGGGTGTTCGGCTTTCATTGAGGCTTAACCAAACACAAGCCATGAAATAATTTATTGTCCCACACAGTTCAGTACAGAAACAACCACACTAAACAGACACCAGATGTGCACGGGTTAATTTATCGAACAAAATGGGAGAGTAACGAGTTCCCTACAGACAAAGAAAGGAACAGATTGCAAAGATATTAAGTGTATAATGGAGTTTATATTGAATAGCAAACAGTCAAAATTGGATACTCTGCATGGTAAGGAAAGCATTTAATACAACAACAAATAACGAGACGACTAAAGTATATTGTTGTGTGGAGGGGAATTTTTATTTTTGCGTGTTTTGGAAGCGGTTATCTATCTTGATGAAAGTTACGATTACCTCCCCTAGTAAACAAGTGTTAAAACTAACTCTCGGGATCGAGTGAAGGTCGGAGGGGGGGGGGGGGGGGGGGTTAGGGGTGAGAATTAAAATGGTGTCGCATGTCACGATGACTGTTGGCAGGTTGTTCTGTTTTTAAAAAAAAAACTAGTATTTGCTCCCTTCAGGAAAATCTTCAAGAGGAGAGTTTGAAATGTTTAAGTGCGCGCCAAGAATGCGCAAGCATTGCTTATCTATGTAAGTAACATTAATAAATTGGCTTTAAATGGAAATTGGATTCATTTTATTTTTTAAAATTCCGTCTATATGGAAAAGGAACCGACGACAGACCTCTCTTAATGTAGTACTATGTTCTTAAATGTAATTATTTAATGGGTTAGAGTACCGTTAGAGGTTCAAGTTTATGGCTAGGGTTATTTTTTTTTCTGGGTTAATTTGATGCAGACCAATGAACGACTGGTTAACCCTCAATGGAAAAATACAACAATAGCATTAAAATATTTCCCACACGACCTCTGGCACGATTGACTAGTCTACGTTAAAAAATAAATCTTAAAAACTACATGTTGGGTTCAGCCACCACAAGACCACACCAACAATGACCTTGACCCACATGACAAATCCCAGGATGGGGTGTTTATTTTACTCCATGTAGGAAAAAAACAACAGAAAAAAAATCCCCTCAACTTTCGGTCAACTGATAGCGTTGATATACGCTGACAGTTACTCACTCGCACGCAGATCGTGGTGGGCGTGGCAGTGGGTGCGCGCGTGAGTTTCACTGGGGGGGGGGGGGGTTAATGGGGCGGAGGAACTTTAAAACTGGTAGACCTCATTCACACTGTAAACTTTATAAATTCTGTCAGTAAAGGCGTGACTCACCCGTGCATGCTTGACAGACGATGTAATTTTAGTTGCACTACTAGCAACACTAATTTTTCTTTTAAAATCCGCCAAACAGTTATGTCAGTTATAAAATGAGAGCGCAGAATCTACAAATTACGCCTTTACCAGAAAATGAAAAATAAAATAAAAAACCATTCTAATTCAAATTAGAATATTCCAAAATAACATTTTTAAACCTCCGAACGCAATGTATGGGATCATAACTAGCTATTTAGACAATGTAAAGTCTTGGACACCATGCAAATAAAGGAATTAGAATTTTCTAGAATTTAAAATTCCCTTTTCGAACCTGACGGTCAATGGGGCAAGTGAAGTAGAGTTCACTTTTTTTCTGTGACCTCGGTATTTGAAGGGATAGTGTGGTCAGCACTATTTCCAGCTGCCTTTACTTTCTCTAAAGTAAGTCGGGTACGCATCTGAGCTACGTGGACTCAGGGACGTTCAACGGAATTAAACCCAGAATTGACCTCAAGACTTACAGGTTAGGGCTCCTATGCTCTAGAGTTACGATAGTAATAAACTTCAAAAGTGCATTTCCCATTTAGCGAAGCCACATCAAAACAAAATGGTTTAGAAATAAAACAACTAATTGGTGCCTTTAGTTAACTGCTCGACCTAACAAAAACTACAGTGTTGTTTTTCTTTGTTCTTTTTGTAAAGAAACTGAACACGGCAGCACATTAGGCCCAGCCTTTCTAAACAATTTTTAACGTTGATCTGGCAAATGTATTCCGCCCTTTTTCAACTTCAATCAACACTCAACAAAGCTACATCAGCACCAGAATAACACTATTCAAACTTGTAATAGGGCTAACAAATCGAAAGAAATTGAATACACGTAGAACTAAAACTTTAAATAAAAGCAAAAATTTAAAAAAAAAAAACCAAGTGGCGTAATTGCATATTGTCGAGCCTTGCGTCTAGTACAGTTTGTTTTCAAGTCTTGAAGTGGGAGAGCCCATACAATTTTTGTCGTGTTGCATATTTTTACAAATAAAGTCCTGATGTAGACCTACTTATCACATAGTAGAGTTATTAAAAACGTCTTATTTTATTTATAAACTAGTATACCAGTGTTAGCCATGGGGGATGGGGGGGGGGGGACCAATGATTAAATCAGATTTATCTCCCTTTTGCCTCTTATATAGGCGTGTTGTATCATAAGCAGAGATGTATTTGTTGTTGGATTGGGTTGAGTTGTTTACTAAGTTGTGACCACTTGTGTTGTTTACGCCTCACCCTGTTGTGTTTGTTTGAAGGTTGTGTTATGGAACATTCGTCTTGGGATAGGGCTGTTAAGATACTAAGGGCTGGTCTGCCAAAGTTTTGTTTTACAACAATATGAAGAGATGAGATGTGGGATTAAGGTGTACAATATTTGCCATTACCTAGAGTGGTGTTGTATAGCATATATCATGACACATAGGAGTCATAGGGTTGTGCTGTATAACATGACATTATAGAAATTTTGCTGTCCATGTGATGGACATTGTGTATAAAGTATGTCACTATATAGGGTTATGAAAACCGTTGGCCCAAAACGGCTTAAATTTTGAGAACCGTTGGCCAAAACGGTTTAAATTTTAAGAACCGTTGGCCCAAACGGCTTAAATTTTGAGAACCGTTGGCCCGATCGGCTTAAATTTTGAGAACCGTTGGCCCAAACGACTGAGGTTTTGGTAACCTTTGACATTGACATCTCACGTTTTATGATCGCTCGCCCAGCCAAGTCAATAAATACATTTGTTGTATTGAGACATTGCGATTTGACTCCTCTACTAACTACAATGGAATGTCAATTTGTTTTTTTTAAAGTCACTCTACAGATCCAAACATGTGACACGAAGCACACTAACAAAATAAACAAACACACGAGACCCCTTGTGTTCATAGAGTAGTAGAGTGACAGCCGGCGTCTTATCTTGGTGATAATTGATTTACTCGATATCTTTTAAATACAAGGCCAAGGGGACACCACTGCTATGTAGTAATTTATTTCAAGGCTAAGGGGACTCAACTGCTATTTTTTTTTATTTCAAGGTTAAGGGGACACTACTTGAGCCGTTTGGGCCAACGGTTCTCAAAGGGCAGTGTTTAAGTAGTGTATAGTATTTATGTAATACAGCATTAATAAAACATAGTAATGATGTAGCAAAGAATTAATTTAGCAAAGCGCTGATGTAATGTAGTATTTGTTCAGCACAGCATTGTGTAGCATAGTGCTGTTAATGCTAAGTACAGATAAAGCATTATACTCTTGTAATACAGTACTTGTGTTAGGGTGGTATATTGTGGCACAATACTATTGTAGCCAAGTTTACAACTAAATTAAAACCATTCTACAAAAATTATTTGAAATAAGTTGGGTTATGTTGTATTGCTTCATAAAAATTGTCTCACTAATTTAAAAAAGGGCCTTAGATTTTATCTGGCTTATTATTATTATTATTTAAAATTATAGTTCTATTTAGATTTGAGAAAAAAATATGTTTACACATGTATTAAAAAAACGTTTCAAGTATTTAGTTTTTTTAGTTAAGATATTTTTTTTACCAAGAATTTAAAAAATTTCTAATCTGAAAAAAAAAAAAAAAAAAAAACAATACTATTGTAGCATAGTGGTGTTGTAACACCTGATGTAGTATACTACTTATGTAGCTAACAAAGCAGAGTGTTGTTGCATTGCAGTACTGAAGTAGTACATCACTTATGTAACAGCTACAGCACGCTGCTGATGTAGTACAGTACTGATGTAGCATAGTACGGATCATTATTTAACTATAACATTTCTGATATAACGAGCCGTCTAGATTGGCCATCCTACAATGGAATGTGGCGTCGAGACACATTAGTAGTTCAGCTTCAGGGTGGGATTTAGAAAACGATACTCTTACCATTTAATTGTTTGTGTTTATTGTTCTCTGCACCATACAATGGTTGCTGTTTTTTTCTCCCCCAAAAATATTGGGGTATTATGTTACTCGAAGTAAAAGGTTAGTATTAGGCCAGGGGTTATTTTTGACATTATACAATAGTATTAACTTTAGAGCTTCTAACAATACAGCACCCTTTTATTTGTAAAAGTAAAGTTTCCCTTTCAAACCTGACGGGCTATGGGGCAAGTGAAGTTGAGCTCACTTGTTTCTGTGACCTCGGCATATGAAGAGATAGTGTCAGCACTATGCCCAACCGCCTTTACTTTCCTTAACAGGAGTTAGGTACCCATCAGAGTTGGGTGGACTCAGGGACGGTCTACTGACTTGATCCCGGATTCGAACTCGAGACTTACGGGTTAGCAGTCCAGCTCTCTACCGCTAGACCACTCCGTCCCATACCCTTTTATTTGGATGGGAGTATATTATCCGCTGCTGAATAACAAAGTAATTTCCCCCTTTCTTCCCCCTCCCCGCCCCAACCCCCGTGGTAATCCTGCATTTATCTTAGTCGATTATGTGTTACTAAAACTGCTTGCCACGTAAGCCAGTTGGCCATAAATTACTAAAGTAACATCTCAATCCTTGAATAAAGATAACGTATCATCTGCATCTTGTAACAATAAAATGTCTCGCTACACAAGGCAGGAAAAGGGCCATTGAAAATCCAGGAAATAAAACACAGGCACTTGATGAAATTTACGACACAACACTGAAAGACTACATTGTAAGGTTAACTGCAAAAAAAATTTTAACCAACAAGCGCTTAACTTTAGAACACTAGTTCATGAAGAATGTTAAATTATGTAGGCTGCAGGAAAAAAAATTACTTCTCAAGTTTTCTGAAAAGGGCAGTATCGATGTTATTTTTAACTGGTATTGTAACCCTAACCCAAAACTAAGCCATGATATCTGACAAAACAGCGATGCCGGCAAAAAAAATAAATAAATAAAAGAACTTAATAAGATACTGTTTTGCCAGTATGTGAACACTGTAGGGATAAAAATAAACAACTAAATGAGTCGAGTTTCGGTTGCACGAAAACTGAAACTTCAGCACTTAACGAAAAGCATGAAGATAAAAAAAAGGTTTCAAATTTAACTTAAATATACTTTTTAGCGCAATTTCCATTCTGGAGAATTGCGATTATTAACTCGTCATTTCTGGGAATGGATGAATGAATGGATGGATGGATGTGTGTCCGCAGCTTTAAGTCGTCTTTAAGTCGTATCTCCTCCTCAACGAAGCAATATCGAGGACTAGTTCCAAAGCAAATATGTTAAGCAAGTTACGAGGATGAACATAGGCCCCAAAAAATCCCGGAATTCCTTCCTGGATTTCCCGGAAAAGCCAAAAAAAAAACCTCTAAAAAATGCAGTTCTTGGCCCATATCTCGGCAACCAGACCACTTAGCGACTTGAAACATTTACCAATCGATTCCTGCCATAATTTAGAACAATATTGCCGAAGAAAGTTTTCAAAAATATCCTTTCGTTCGGCCACAAAAATTAATTAAGAATTTTTAAACTGAGCATCGTGTAGGCCTAGGATGATTTCGCGCAAAGCGCTGAGGTTCGAAAGGATTTTACCATAGCGAATGAGCGGAGGTTCGAAAGGATTTTTTTCTATTTTGTTTTGAATTATTGAAACTACTTGTGTTGCATTATTTATTTGCTGAATATATGATTTATATCGATTTAAAATTGTTATGGATAACATAAGGAAATTGCGCTTAAATTGTCACTAGACTTTTTATTAACTTGTTTTCATTTGAGTTTCTCTTTGTTTTCTTTCTTTTGTGTGTGTGTGTGTGTGTGTATGAACAGGTTTCAAATATATATTACTAACTGACTGATTTATGGAAAAAAAATTTCATTGACTAAATTCATGGACATTTTGTTCCGTGGACTAGATTCGCGAACATTTTGATTGAATAATTTAATAAACGATCAAATAGTTCTTAAACCAAATTGCAATTACAATACTGTGTTTTTGAATGGAACGAAGAAAAATATTAAAATATTGTATAGTTTTCCAGAATGGGACGGCAGTAGAGCGCTAGGCTGCCAACCCGAAAGTCTCTAGTTCGAATCCGAGTTCAAGTCAGTAGAATGTCCTTGAGTCCACACAGTTCTGATGGGTACCTAACTCATGATAGGGAAAGTTAAGGCGTCTGAGCACACCTTCCTATCATATGCCGAGGGCAAGAAACACATGAACTCTACTTCATCTGCCCAATGTATCGCTAGGTCTTAAGAGCAGTCTTTACTTATAGTTGACCAGTGTTCGTGTTTTATGTAGTTGGACGTTAGTGTAGTCTGGTCTCAACCAACCAACCTGAGATAGAATTGTCTATTCAGCTTCACACGTCCGCGTTCCTTAGTCAAGTCAACTGCTGACGTAGCTGAAGACATAAAGCCATTCGTTGCAAAAGTTTAAATGCCAAAAAGGGAATCAGTTTACGTGCCAATAGACAATCGTGTTACGACGTTAACTGCATGTGAATTGTTCAAGTATACAGAACAAAGGTTAATATTCAGTCTAAACATGAAGTTTTACATTTCTAAAAAATGTAAAACTTAAGTAGCCCCCTCTTCCCCCCCCCCACCCCGCGATTGTATAGTGCAAACTTGAGCAGTTTTGAATGGTCATTGCTGCCACCACCACCACACCCCCCTCCTATTTCAACTTGTTGAGGTAATTCCGATAAAAGATTGAGATGTCACTCCCGCGTTCAACTATATTAAGTAGCACCCGTTACAGTGGGAGTCCTTAAAGGCTCTAGTCGAAGAACGCCCTCAGCTATACTTGATCTTGTGACGTTGCGGTGCATCTCTGTGTTTTAACGTTCGGCCACAGAACTAAGTAATCGGCATGATTGCTGGAATGCGAGTTGGGGTGGAGGGGGGGGGGGAGTAAAAATTCTAATAATTCACCCACATTTGTACTCTTCAACAGATACAACTTCTCAGACTTGCACTAGATTATAACCACGTTTAAAATTTTGGACTTTTTTTTAGGACAAAAACAAACAAAAAATAAAAAATAAAAACATTACAAAGTATTATATTGTTGAATAGTGCATGCTCCTATCAATTTATAACGCTGTTGTGTATTTTTTATTATATAAAACACGTCACTGCAGTTATAGAGGTCTAGATTTATTACACCCGTCACGGCAAAGGTTATTTCATTGTCAGCATTCACAATGTATTGTCAGCATTCACGTTAGCAGATTTACATTTTTTGTTGCTGCTGGTGGTGGTCTGGTGACGCAGGCGGTGATGTCGGTGCGTCACACAGAGTTAGATGTTTGAAGTGGTGAACCACGGGTGAAGAGAGATGGGGGAGGGGGTGAAGAGAGGTGGGGGTGGAGATAGCTCGTGCAGTTGTCAAGGACTAGCCATTGAGATCTCGGGTCGCTGCCGACGCCCTTGTAGCTTGGTGGAAAGTTTAGATGGTTGTGCACAAGTTTAGATGGTAGAACAAAAGAATAGATGGTAGTAAAAATGTTCAGCAGGTAGTACACATTTTTAAATAGTAGTACAGAAGTTTAGAATGTAGTGCACACGTTTGGATGGTTGTAAAAAAGTTTAGATGGCAGAACAAAAGTTAGAGACGGTATTGCACAAGTTTCGAAAGTAGTAAAATGGAGCAGAGGCGTAGCGACCCTTCCCGGCGCCCGGAGACAAACTTTCAATTTGGCGCCCCCTTCAGGAGCAACCTTTCAATTTGCACCTCCCCCCCCCTCTCAAACTTTCGATTTGCAACCCCCACCCATATATTTTTTATATTTATAATGCAAAACTGCAGCTAAAATGAGATTTTTACTTGTTTTTCCAACCCATTTTGACGCCCCCTAAGGTCGGCGCCCGGGGACATAATATGTAAAACACACCATCAAAGTTTAACTTGACTGTAACCCTAACAACTAAATCTATCAACATGAGGACGGGCTGTGGTTGCAGCCTTCAACCCCACACAGATGATTAAATTAGGGAGAGAACACAATATGGCCATGTCACCGCTCTGTACAGCCCATCTCCATTACCGGCTTCGCTACTTGTGTCAATATCAAGATGCGAGAGCCCATTAGAAAATGCCGGAGCAAACAAAAAGAACGACCGGAACACACACACACACACACACACACACACACACCACACACACACACAGTGCTGGAACGCACACAGCAGAGCCGCTTGGCATTACAATCCGTATGCCAAGTGGTATTACTGTCATCTAGAATTCTTATAAACAAATATGCTATCAGTTACAGAAGTTGATATTTTGTTTCAACTAGGAATTAAATCTAACATGCAGTAAAAATTCAAAATAATTATGTCATATACTTTAAATCACCCCCACTCGTTAACTACCTACATAGAAAAATGTACAAAATCGTATGTGTGCTGATGTCGTAAAATATGTATACGTAAAGTTGAGAATAATCAGGCGACCAATTAAGTCAAATTTAATGTCAAGATGCATTCATTGTCTTTATGTCTTGACCCACGTACCAATTACGAACCGTATCTGTCAGGTATAAGTGCCTGCAATTTCGCTCGGCTATTTCGATCTAGACAGACAGACTGACGAGGAAGTGAGTTACATAAAAGCTTGTAAAAAAAAGGAAAGATGTCGTACGTGAAAAGATGAAAGATCACATAAGGGTCAAAGTGGAATAATTTTAGCGTGAGCAGTACTGTTGTCGTACCGTAGAGATAGTAGACTTTAGCCTGATGTACCAACACACTATGTTGACATCATCAACTGTTTGTTCAAGTACAGGTTTGCGACATGTTATAAAAATAAACATGACAATACTGACGTTTTGAATTGTTTTAAAATAATCTTCAAACAAACGCATGATATTATTATTGCGTGTCGTTATCTCTAAAATTAACTTCTCAACAGCGTAAGATTTGTTTTAAATTATCTCTAAACCAACGTGTGAAATTATTTTAGAGACGAGACTCTAAAGCTAGCAGATGAATAGCTTTAAGGCTTCTAAAGTATATTCCACTTTGTCAAAAACATGTTTCTAATTAATCTTTAAGTATGATGAATTATTCAGGCTTCCTATATCTAAAATTAAGTTCTTTTTGCTTCCTTCTCATAATCAAAGTTTTGGTCGGTGTGTTGAGATAACCAACTCAAGAGATGACTTGACGACAATATTTAAAGAAATCCAGTTGACAAATTAATAATTACAAGACGTCCTTAGTATGACAAAACATTTATGAGGCTTTAGGGACATTTCGATACATTTTGTTTTCAAATTGAGTACTTCATTGACTTTGTTATCTTATAGATGGCACATAAGTAGTATAAAAAAGTACTCAGGGTATTTGGCCTTCTAGTGCCGTTGATAATACTAATGAAAGGGAAATAAATATCAACTCAAATTTTAAAACTTTATTTTATTCATTACGGACATCACTGGCTCAGGAGGTGTCTCCCATCAGCCAGGCAGGCCTCAACACGGCAAACTCCGACAAACTGGCTTGAATATCGGTTTCATTAAAGTGTATCGGTCGCTTCTGTCCTTTGGTTCTCACCAGGCTTATCATCCACCCCACTGAACGCTGGGTTAACTCCTACCCCCACCGTCCAGTACCCGGCTCGACCGTGGGGGGTAATTTTTAATACTAAACCCTAGGGTAGAGCACGGCCGTGATAACACATGCTTATACGTGGGTACAGTGGCGCAACTAGGCGTATAGCGGGGGTGGTCGAAGTACTTGGGGCGGAACGGTTTTCATATGGGGCGGAACGGTTTTCATAAATTAATATATGCTCATGGCTGTGTGTGTGTGTGGGGGGGGGGGGGGGGGGGGGGGGGGGGTAAGTCGCCGCATGATTACAAGTTGTTTTAATACACACAAAAACCGGTGGAAGAGCCTTTTATGACAGTGTGAATTGTGAATGCCCTGTGAGTTTGTAATACGAGGTAGCACTACTGTTTACTTTATAATAAAGTGCTAATTATACATTTGATAGAGGTTTCACGCGGTCTTCTTCAAAACACCCCCCCCCCCCGCCACACACCCCACACAAAAGATCATTGAACAGTTTATGCCTGGAATTTATATGCGTATCGTAAGAGCGCAGTGATTGATCGAAGCCAAATCAATTGTAAGGTATCGATTCTGGAACGTAACTAATCGATTTTTTTTATTGTTTCAAAAACATTTCGAAATTGGGTAAAATTACCCCTTACCCCCCCCCCCCACATTCCACAACGCCTTACTGAATGCCTGTTGTGGTTATTTTTAGTAACAATAACGTTTATGGTTGGTTGTGACGGTGAATTATTTTACACGAAATACAACGGCTAAAACTAGAAATCGTAATTTTTCCCTCCTCTTTTCATGAAGAATTGACCACAATCAGACAGCCAATCAAATTAAAACTGCATTAACTAATAATGGTTGTTTTTGCCTCGGTGCGAATCGGTGCTTTGATGGTTGTAAATGGCTTGGTGTGAATCAGTGCTTTGGTATCTAATAACAAGCTAACCAGAGCTCTAGATGGAAATTGGGTTAAAAAAAAAGATCAAAGTAGCGTGGATTCAGTTCAACAAAATACGTGGTTATTAATATTGTAACGGACGCTGTATTAATATAGCATGGTGTATGTAGCATAGCATACACGTAGCGTGTATTTATTTAACAGTATGTTATACATGTAACAGAATAACTGTCACAGTATACATTGAACAGTAAGTGAATGAAACAAAGTATAAATGTAACGTAACATTTCTTCTTAAAAAAGGACGGTAACTCATACTACGTTAAACAAATCTTATTTTTACGAGAAAAATGGCCCGTTGAGGAAGGGTACAACGGGCGCTAGGCTGATAGTGCTGTCTCTTTTCTCTAAACTAAAACCAACCCACCCCCCCCCCCACACCCCCCCACCCCACCACCCACACACACCACCCCCCACCCCCACCCCCCACCCCCACACACACCACCCCCTCCACACACCGCCCCCCACCCCCCCACCCCCCCAAAAAAAAAACCATGTCTACCGTCCCATTCAACGAAATATAATTATATACTTATTCCAGTGTCCGCCCCCTCCCAGAAAATTCTACCCCCGCCCCCGAAAATTTCAAGTACCCCCACCCCTCTCCGGGGAGGAAAAAGTCTGAAAGAAAACACTGAAACCAACCCACCCCCCACCCCACCCGCCACCCCCCACCCACCCACACACACCCCCCCCCCCAAAAAAAAACATGTCTACCGTCCCATTCAACGAAATATAATTATATACTTTTTCCAGTGTCCGCCCCCTCCCAGAAAATTCTACCCCCCGCCCCCGAAAATTTCAAGTACCCCCACCCCTCTCCGGGGAGGAAAAAGTCTGAAAGAAACACTGAAACCAACCCACCCCCCACACACCACCCCCCACCCCCACACACCACCCCCCACACACACACCACCCCCCGGCTTCAGATTATTTTCTACTCTATGCTAAATGTGACCGCGTCATACTTCGTTTTTCGAATTACTATGCATGTTTTTAATTTCCTTGTGTTTTCTCTAGAGCGTTCTTGTCAGATAGATACATACACAGACAGCGAAACTATTAGTATTAATAGTCATTAATGATTCATGTTCTGTATTGAAAGGTTCGTACAAGTCATTTATGTTTTATTTTCCTCAACGTATGATTGGAACTTTTATGGGCTGAGTGGGCTCTGAGACGTGTCTCAAACAAATCTTTTAACGCCAGTTACAGGAGGGTAGAACCCCCCCCCCCCCCCACACACACACTCCACCACACACACACCTCCATGGTCATAATAGCCAAATACATTTTTTTTTGGCTCTTGCAAAACCGCTGTTTTGGTTGTTTAAACTATCGACCATCTGTCAGGGTTATTGTCAGGCTTTGGGCTAGAGTCTGGATTAGGTTTAGACCCAGGTCTGAAACTTACCACAAAAGTGATACAAAAAAATAGACAAAAAAATGTGGATACCGTCTGCAGGCCTTTTTCAAGAATTTTTTTTACAACAATACTTAATGTGTCAGTCGTGAAGTCAACCAAATTACCCCCCTCCCTCTCAATTATCGTGTGCTGACGTCGTCTACCTACCTACACTGACACGGCTGACATAACCTAGTTGACGCCATAAGTGCCCGTATGCCTGCTAGTGAGGGGAGGTGTGGGTGTAGTAATTGCCATTAGTTAGGTAGAGAGGCTGTCTCGTAACCGTGGTACATCAAAGTCTAGCAGTTTTAAAAAACAATTTGTCGACACTTTCTAGCAGTTTAAAAACACAATGTGACAACTAGCCCCTTTAGCCAAAAGCTAAGGAAATCTTATAACTGACATTCTCAAAATGAAACTAATACTGACTCGAATAAAATGATCATTATAATTTTCGAACGTGTCGGTCCATTTGGGAAGATGAAGTAGAGTTAACCTGTTTCCCCTACCTCGGTATGTAAAAGAATAGTGTGGGCAGCACTAAGTATTTAATACAAGCAAACTAATTCATGTTTGAAAAATGTAGGCCCTTTGCATGAAAACATAATTTTAACGTAAAATTCCATGTTTGAAAATGTATGTAATTTGTCATAATATAAACGTAAAAAAAAAACTCTGTACATCAATTTAAGTAAAACGAAATAGCTGTAGCAACAACGTCCGTCTAAATCTAAACGTGACAACAGACGGGAGTACGTCTGTTACCATGACAACGGACGTTCTCAGGACTCAAAACTTCCCCACTAATGGATAGGTGACCATCTGTGTTCTCGGCGGGCCGAGTCAAATTCTAATTAGTGGATGGAATAGGGAAGGTGGGGTGGGGGGGGGGGGGGGGTCCTCAGCCTCAGACTGAAAATGAATGTTTAATAGTATAGAAGTAAAGTTAAGTTCCCTTTTAGATCCTGATGACCCATGGGAGTTTGGTACCTATCAGAGCTGGTAGACTCAGGGACGAATTACTTACTTCAACCGGGATTCGAACTGGAGACTTTCGAGTTAGCACTCTATCGCTCTACCTCTAGGTCACACCGTCCCATAATATCGCAGTTATTCGTTAATTTAACTAACACATACGCAGTAGATACAACTGCCTGTGTACTTTGACTGCGGGATGTTAAGAACGAGTCTAAATATGTGTAAGCGCTCATTGTGTGCAAGTTTAACACAGATCCTAGAGTTGACGTCATGCATGTGTGTAGCGTGTGTTGAGAACGGTCCTATGAAGCACATAAATATTCCCGCAGTCTCAGGATGTGATTTCACGCATCTGGTCAGGCTGAATGATTTATATTTTGAGTTTATTGCTTTTTTTTTAAATTTTACTTTTACACATTTTGTAAACCCCAGGTGTATTTAATGTAATACATTTTTACCAGGGTTGGTTTACAAATTAATCGGAGCTCTTCCGTTATATTGGGACCCGGTTACCATAACACTGCACCAATAGCTTCATTAAACGTATCGATAGTCTTACGAAATGAGAGTTTCTTCCAGGCACCTCTTCCGTCCGTCCCCCCGAAGAAAGTTACCCCTCCCCCCCCCCCCCAGAACGAAATGGAATTTATATAGAAAGCATGTACTTTTATCAGTGTCCGCACACCCCCTCCTGAGTAAAAAGTCAGGAAGAAACACTGCACGAAATAATTATACAAAGATATCCTTATTATATATCAATATCTACATCCAAATCCGCATCCACAGAACAACCCCCCCCCCCCCTGACAAAATCCTGCCTACACCCCTGAGCCAAATACATGTTTTATCAACCACCATTTTAACGTGTTTCACTCTAAAATACATGGACACCGGACACACCTAACCAGCTGTGACTAATAAATCACAGTAAGAAATCTTCATCCCATTCGTCGGATTGTTCAGTCTAGAGACTTGTTTAACTAGCCTATTATCAGCACTTATCTCAACTTTTTACTTTTTTTACCACATGATGCAAGTTTAACATCTGCAAGTTAAACCTCTATAGAATAAAATAATAAAAGGCTGAGAAATCTCTCACCTAAAGACCTCTCTCTACTAGAGAGAGTGGGAACTCTCCGCAACACAAAAAGAAACTTTCTCCCCTCAGCTGTCACATGACTAGTCAAATCTCAATCAAAATAAAACTACGATCACGAAAGTATTGAAAGGCATTAGACTCCTCTAGCATTCTCTGAATCGGCAACCTCGTTCTAAGGAATGTCGATCCGGGTGATATCTTCAACACGAGGGCAGTGAAACTCCAAACATATCAGACAGTCACTGGGCCGTGTAAGGTCAAAGAATAAAGCACAGGTGGGTTAGTGCTGAGGGGGGAACTAAAAAATAATGTGTAGGGTGACACGTGAAGAGGACAATTAGGACGTTCACGGGGTTTGATAAGGTGTGTTATCTGAGTGTCTGTAGTGGGACACAGGAGAAAATACTGGAGCCTGGGATATTGATAACGCTAGTCTAAAGGGATTTTGGTTATAATAATGGAGTCGCCTTTAAATTGGGAGAGTTGGGTTGTTGGTGGGGTTGCGTATTTTAATGTGAATACAGCTTCTAAAATTGGAAATGGTGTGATTAGATAACATGGGTTTGACTGGCCCGCCGGTTTACAGTGAAAAATGATTTTTTTTTTAAAAAGTAATTTATCGCGTGAATTTCCATCAAGTTGAGGATGAAGACCAGGCCTTGGGGGGGGGGGGGGGGGGTCTAAGATTAGGGGGGGGGTCTAAGATTAGGGGATGGGATTCAAGCCTAAACCCTCCATTAGCCCTAACCCTATTGGTGTATTACCAATCACTGCTTACAACATGACGAACCTATAATTTGAATAGAAGGATCTGTTAGCAAATATCTAGAGTAATTTGCCATTTTGGCAACATAATGGATATATAAACGTGGCCAGACCGATGACCAGGGGACTTACAACTTGTAAAGACCACAAATGAACAACAAAACCTGGAGGTGTAGACCACAACCAATGCTCCCTCTAAGCTGCGCGGTGGCTCGGTCGCTAAGTAGTTTTAAACTTCCGCGCAGTCATTTTGTAAAATACATAATTATATCCTTGTATACGATTTTTAGAACACCTCGCACACAAACTACACGTTGCTTACTAGACCCCCCCCCCCCCCCCCCCACAGGAGACATTGACCACAAGCATTGACCAAACGTGTTACAAATGTTTGAGCTGTCAACGTAAACAGAGAACGTGGGCTATACTCTCTGGTGCTTGCACATTTCTAATAGAAATTTAACTGTAGCACACACAAAGTACATCTTAGAGATAACAACGACAGATTTAACTTTAAGAAAAAAAAAGAGACCAAACACATTTTTATCATACTGAATATTTTTTTTTAATTTTTTAATTTTTTTAAAATTTAAAATTGAGGAGAGGGGATACATTACAAACTCGCGTCAAAGCGGTCACAAATTTTCGTTATCTTTTGTTTGACTAAGGCAATTTGTTTTAATTAAAGAAAAGATAACCTTTCTTTGCAGACTTGAAGGTCAGATGCAGAGCTTCTTTCAGTTATCTCTTCAGGGGACGACACTTCCGAAGCAAATGATTCATAGAGAAAAATATTTACATTAACCAGTGTTCTTCCACCACCCCCCCCCTCCCCCCCCCCTCCCCCCCCCCCCCCCCGAGAAAAAATATCAAATGGTCATAGGAAGCTAAGTTCATCTACTTTACTGATCTCAGCATGTGTGAAAATACTCTGGTCAGCACTATGTCCAGCCACCTTTAATTCCTGAAAACATTTGCCTATCACCGTTCTAATTCAGCAGGACCGTTGTTTCTGACTCCTTAGTCGTTTGTGTGAGATACACGTTCGCAATAACAGCACTGACATTGTCAGCTACGCCTGCGTCAGTCAATGACACGTCAGAGTCAACGAACGTACATTTTTTTAGCATGACCTTGAAAGGTACTATACATTCTATTTCCATTTCCTAAACGATGGTGTTTTTTAAAACTTTAAAACTAGACTATTCTGTGTTGATATTTATTCCACACAACGCTAGATGTGAGTTTTTGCGACACAGCAGGGCAGGACACAATATTAGGAAAAAAAAATTCTTAAGACATCGATAACCGCTTCCCTCGAGCACACCTCCCCCCCCCCCCCCCACCCTCTCTTCCCCGGAGGAAACAGAAAAAAAATTAGAAGAAAAAAATTGAATCCACATGTAACATATTTGGGACATAACATGAATCCACGTAAAAACACATTGTGGTACACATCGTTATAGAAAAACGACGGGTTTATCGTGTCAAGCACGTCCTCAAGGATTATTTAGTAATTTTCTGTGCTGGGTATCGGAGCTCAATGGTTGAGGAGACAATACCTGGTCTTGGATCTCTCTCACTTCACTAATCCCAGACTGTCTTTGTCAGGCACTCATTAACACCTCGTCAAATGCTCTCAGCTTTTATCAGTTTAACTTAGGGTAGGGATTAGGGTTTCTTAGAGACATTTTCTCCGGGGAAGGGGGGGGGGAGAGGAGGGCTTTGAAACTTTCGGGGGGGGGCATACTTAATACTCCGGAAGGTGGGAGGGGGTCGGTCACTGGTGAAAATTTATATTATTCATATACATTATATATTTTTTAAATTTCGTCCGGAGGGGGGGGGGGGGGGGGGAAGGTGGACAAGCCCACCCCCCCCCCTTTTCCGAAGAAATACCTGGATGAAACCCTGTAAAGTATAGATATCTAAGACTTTTTTTATAACTGATAAAAAATTCCGATAATTAGCACAGTTTGGATTAAAAGTAAAATAGATTAAAATATATCGAGCATGTACATTTACGATTACAGCGCTCAGATTGAGAAGACTGACGAGTGATTTTCAGGGTGAGTGCACATCGACATCCTAATACCCACGTCCTGACATGATCCCTTCTCGACAGTGTTTCTTCCAGACTTTTTCTCCGGGGTGGGGGGGGGGGGGGGGGGTGGTAGACTTTTTTGGACACCCCCCCCCCCCCCTTTCCCCGAAAAGATGCATAGAAGAAACTCTGGTTCTCGAACAATACAGATGGCAGACAAGTGCGCTGCTACCCGGCCTCGCGCCACAGGTATGGGCACACTATTAAGATGATACAGATATTATTATATCAAAAGTTGGATTTCTCAAGAAATGTAAGGCTTATCTTGTGTCTCCCCTCCCTTGAAATTATCTAAACAAAATGTAGACAAATCTATGACTCAAAAAAAAAAATAACACACGTTTACATTTGATTACCATTTTATACTTCAAAAGCAGCATTTCTATGTAAACAATTTAAATACCAACTGGATAAACGCATAATCAAACATATTATGTCATCATCACGTGTATTACGTCATGAACACGTAGTGTGCGTCACTTGACACAGACGAGCACATCAGTGCGATGACGTCAGCGAAGCACGTATGGCAGCACCAACCAGTGACAGCAGACACACCGAGGCAGTGAACCGGAAGTGACGTGACCAACTATTTACAGGGTAAAAATAAAACATGAATGAAAAGATCCGAAATCTATAGCAGAGGCGAAGCGACCCGTCCCGGCGCCCGGGGACAAACTTTTCGATTTGCACCCCCCCCCCTCAAACTTTCGATTTGCACCCCCCCCCCCTCGAGATTTTGATTTGCACCCCCCCCCCCCTCAAACTTTCAATTTCCACCCCCCTCAACCTTTCAATTTATTTTTCCAACCCATTTTGGCGCCCCCTAAGCTCGGCGCCCGGGGACATATGTCCCCCCGCCCCCCCCCCCCCTCGCTACGCTACTGATCTATAGAACGAGCTGACCCGCGACGTAGCATACGCCGCTATCTAGTTGTTTTATTTTCTACTTATCAACAATTCATAATTTGTGAATTCGACACTACCCCAACCCACCCCGCCCAGTGAAAGTAGCCGAATACAGACGACAATGAAAATATCACGCAGAACTTATTATCTCCCCTTAGTTTCAAATCGTTTAAAAACTAAATTATCTGCCCCTAATAGTGTCACTTAATCGAACCGAGTAGGGGCACAATAATAATTTTTGCATAGGGGCCCGAAAATCCTAGCTACGCCACTGGAACCGGCTCTACTATTGTAAACATTCGGGGTGAACCACAGCTCACCTGACAGGTGGGGATGAGGGTGGTGGCTAAGCTGCGTGGTGCCTCGTATGGACCCAATGAAGAGAAATAAATATATAGAAGATATGGATATTAAAATCGTGTTTTTGTCAGTTTTGCTTTCACAGCGGCCTAAAAAAATTAGAAAAAACTTTAGCCTTTAGCTTTAAAAAAAAACATTGTTAAAAAAAATTATTTTATGAATCAGTGATATAAAATTTGCAGATCCAGAAAAGCGAAACATATTTTTTTTTTAGCGTTGAGGCTAAATTTCTATTTATTTTCACCGTCTAAATTAAAACTTTCAGTTTCACTTTATTAAGACAAGTATTGATTGTCTGTATAGAGACTCCGTGATTTGATATTCGGAAAACCCTACTTTCTAAAAATGTGTACTCAAAAATTGGCCGATAAAGTTTTTTAATTTTTTAAATTATACTTTTTAAATCACAAGGCCTAATTACAGTGGCGTAGCCAGGATCGTCTCAAGGGGGGGGGGGGGGTTCCAATATTTTTACCCGGGGACAAACTTTCGATTTGCAACCCCCCCCCCCCCCCCCCCCCCACCCCTGAAACTTTCGATTTGCACCCCCTCAAACTTTCGATTTGCACACCCCCCCCTCATACTTTATATATATATGTAACTAGGGGAAGTTACCAGACATAAGAAAGCGGTACAGCGCTGTCAACTTTGACACGACTGATGTAATAACACAGGTGGTGGCTGATAACGATCAGAAAGCCAGGGCGTAGTATCTCGGGAAGCGATACGAAAGACGGTCTGTCAACTTTGATGTGACAGGATGCAGATGGCTTATTAAATCGGACTGTACAACAGAAGCGGCGTAATGCAACGATTACGATTACGAGTATGATAGGACCGAATATGATTACGGATATGAAGGGGATAAATAAGGAAGGCGACGGTCAGAGTCTCTCTCTCTCGCTCGCTTTCGATCAGTGAGTCAGTGTGGCAGTTGGTTATTGAACGGGTTAGCCGTATTGTGTTAAGAAGGACGTTAGACATGTGTATTCAGTTAGATGAAGCCTAGTGAGGACTGTTGGGGGTCCGTTGATTCAGACTATTATTGTGAAACATCTCTCTTGATTCATTATATTATTGTGAAGCATTCTTTGATTCATGTAATAAAAGGATCAATAATGAACCTGCATCTTCGAGTATCTATGCTGTGGTCAATGTTGTGTGGAATGAGTGGTTAGACTCGGGAAGGTCACATTTGGCGTTGTCGGCAGGGTAGCCAGAGACTCGTTACATTTGGCGTTGTCGGCAGGATAGACTCGGGGACTCGTTACATTTGGCGCTGCGATCAGGATGAATTCAACGAGACTTGCCGCGTTAGGCACCCATAGTCAACCTAGTTCATAACTGTGTTTAGTGTGTGTGTGATTTCGGACATTCAGGAACAGTGAAAATTGAGGAACGAGGAACATTTTTTCATACACACACGGTAAGAAAGAACTCTTTTTTTTACTAAAGGAATAAAATGTCTACTCTGGACGAGAAGCAGACCCATATTGTGGTCCTGCCCAGAGAGTCCCACATTAACAAATTTTACGGGGACGGTGATCCAACTTTAACCAACAGGTTCAGTGAAGAGGTCAAAGCGGCCTGGGCCTCGAGAAACATGTCACCAGAGGAAAGATTAAGACTGCTGATGGGCAGTATAGGAGAGACGGTTAGGGCAGAGGTCAAATGCCACGATAAAACCGTCCAATCAGATCCAGATAAGGTGCTGGATCTAATTATGGAGACCTTTGGGGAGAGACGGTCGGGATCGCAACTGCTATCGGGGTTCGTAGGCTTAAAGCAGAGAATGGCGGAGAGTGTGATGGAGTATTCACACCGAATAAACAGGGCCTTTGATTCGGTAAAGGGCAAAACACCTGACATTGATGTACGCCTACTGAGGGACCAGTTCATCGAGGGGCTAGCAACCCCGATCTTAAGGAGAGAGTTGAAAGAGGAGGTCCACAAAGACCCGCAGTTGACCTTCCTTCAGGTCAGGAACTCAGCGATCCGCAGGTCCGAGGATGAGGACCAATCGAACTGTTCGGTGGACAAAGTCTCGGTGCCGGAACAGAAACAATCCCCACCCACGGGGACCGGCACGGTGGAAACCATGATGGCTCAACTGTTGGCCCACCTGGATAAGGTTAACCAAAGATTGGAGAGGTTGGAAAGCAGGTCAACAGCTGAGAATCAGGAAAAGAACGGGACAAAACAGAGACAGGTTGGACGGCCGCGACCCGCCGGTCCATCGCTCCGGTGGACGGCTGACGGTCGACCAATTTGTTTGTCCTGTTCACAACCCGGACATATGGCACGGTACTGCCAGGGAAACGGTCGTCCTCTGTAAGGCAGGGCCAGGCTACAGAGGGGCGAGGGTATGGCCCAAGAAGCAAAATGATGGGAGTCTGTCCCGAAATGGTGATTACGATTGGGGACATCGCGGTGAAGGCAATTGTGGATACAGGCTCCCAGGTGACGACAATCACGGAAAATTTTTACACCAAATGGATGAAAGGAAAAGACCATAGGTTGAGGTCTGACACATGCATGCGCCTGACGGCAGCTAATGGACTAACCATTCCATACTGTGGTTATTTTCTGGCGGATGTCGTGGTGGCGGGACATAGGTTGAAGCAGGTTGGGGTGTTCGTTACGAAACACAACCTAGAAACAAATGTGTCAAATATACCTTGCCTGTTGGGCATGAATATTCTTGGCCAGTTGCCAGAATTTCTTACAAATATTGTCGGATCGACCACACCAGGTCGGGGATCCAAGTTGGCCAGGTTTGCCAAGACCAGAGGAAGGATATCAGTCCCGGCGAACACGGTCAAGGCAATCACATTACAAATTGGTGATAGAAGCGTGAATGGTGATGTGATGATAGAACCATGTGGCGCCGCACTGAGGGCAGGCGTCGTGTTACTGCGGACATACACATCAGCGGAAAATGGACTAGTTCAAGGATTAGTGGCAAATGTTTTGGATGAGGAAATTTTTATACCGCCTAATACTCTGGTAGGAGTACCACAGAACGTCGAGGTACAAAGGTCGGCACAGTGCATCGAACTGAGCAATACCAGCAGTAATGAAGTAACAGTTAGGTCGGTCAATGTGACGGCCGAGGTGAAGAAAGAGGATGGCCGATCATATACATTCCCGGAAACTGAGGACCCAAAACTAAATGAATTGTTGAATAAGTACAGGGATATATTTGCCTCGTACGAGGGTGATTTGGGTTACACGGAAGTAATAAAACACCAGATACCCTTACTACAAGACAAGCCGGTGGCGCAACCTTATCGAAGATTACCACCAAGTCACTACTCCGCGGTGAAAGCACACCTGAACGATCTACTAAAAAAGGGAATTATTACAACCAGCACTAGCCCGTATGCGGCACCGATAGTAGTGGTAAAAAAGAAGTCAGGGGAGATAAGACTGTGTTGTGATTACCGGAAATTGAACAATATCACAAGAAGGGATGCATTCCCCTTGCCTCGTATTGATGAATGTCTTGATGCGTTGGGGGGAGCAAGATTTTTTTCTACCTTGGATTTGGCTAGTGGCTACCACCAAGTGGCCATGCACCCCAACGATCAACATAAGACTGCATTTATTTCTCCACTGGGACTGTACGAGTGGACCCGTATGCCGTTTGGTCTAACTAATGCACCTGCTACATTCCAGCGAGTAATGCAGAGTGCTATGAGTGACTTTCTATTTCAAATAATGTTGGTGTACTTGGATGATATACTAGTTTATTCAAAAACTTGGGAGGACCATCTAGAAAGATTAGAACAAGTGTTTCTCCGTCTTAGGGAGATAGGAGTAAAGCTGAACCCAGACAAATGCTGCTTCGGTCTGAAATCGGTACATTTTTTGGGTTACGTGATTTCGTCGGATGGCATCGCCACTGACCCAGATAAAATTGCAGCTGTTAAAGAATGGAAACAGCCAACAACTACGGTAGAGGTCAGATCATTCTTGGGCTTTGCTTCCTATTATAGAAAATTTGTGCCTGGTTTTGCAAAAATTGCCGCACCATTGCATGACTTGATAAACAAAATGACAAAGAAACACAGTAAGGAGAAAAAGAAAGGTAAAACACAACGGATAGGTGAATTATGGACTGAGGAATGCCTGAACTCGTTTAAGCTATTGAAAAAGGCTTTGACAGAGGCGCCGATATTAGGATACGCAGACTTTGACAAACCATTTCGGCTAGAAATTGACGCCAGCTCTAAAGGTCTGGGAGCTGTGCTATCACAACAACAAAAGCAAGGCTTCAGGGTTATTGCTTATGCCAGTCGAGCTCTGAAGGAATCAGAGAAGAACATGACAAATTACAGCGCCATGAAACTAGAACTTTTGACATTAAAATGGGCTGTGACGGAAAAATTCAGGGACTATCTATTAGGTGCTAAATGTGTGGTATACACTGACAATAACCCCTTGAGTCACCTAAAGACAGCAAAGTTGGGATCCATCGAACAGCGATGGGCAGCAGAATTGGCACTCTTTGACCTAGAGATAAAATATCGCCCGGGGCGGTCCAACGGCAATGCGGACGCCTTATCAAGGAATCCTTACGAGAGACCGGGCGATGAGGAAGAAACGCTGACAGGAATATGTGAGGTCAGAGCGTCAACAGATATCCCTCACGGGGTGCAAGTGAGGCAGAACGGACAGACCGGGGTGGAGCACATTTCCACAGAGCCCGGACATATGGACATTGGTGATTTTAGTTGCCTTAATCACAAAGAGATAAGAAATGCCCAGAGAACGGATAGTGGCTTACAGCCGCTGTTGAAACACGTCCAGGAACAAAAATTCCCAGGAAGAAGGGAAAGAGAACAATTTGGTCGAGAAACAAAGAAAATACTGAGTCAGTGGGACCGTCTCAGTATACAGGATGGTGTTCTCATGCGGAGAATTCATGACCAAATTGATGGGACAATACACCAGGTGGTGGTGCCTGGACAATTACGAGAAGAAGTGCTAAGATTGGCACATGACAGGGCAGGACACCAGGGTCAGGACAGGACGCACAAAATATTACGACGAAGGTGTTACTGGCCCAATATGGAAATGGAGGTCAAACGCCATTGTGAGGCTTGTGTGAGGTGTCAGCATGCGAAAATGCCAGTTGTCAAAATGAGACAGCCATCGGGACACCTATTAGCGACAAAACCACTAGAGATTGTGGCTATGGACTTTACGTCGTTGGAGCAATCATCGGATGGGACGGAACATGTGTTGGTAATGACTGATGTTTTCACCAAATGGACTGTGGCGGTGCCCACACGAGATCAGACTGCCAAAACAGTGGCAAAGGTCTTAATAGAACATTGGTTCATCAAATATGGCATACCAAGACAATTACACTCTGACCAAGGAAGGGCCTTTGAGTCAGAAGTAATTAACCAACTGTGCAGCCACTACGGGATCAACAAATCTAGAACAACCACATTTAATCCGAAAGGAAACGGACAGTGCGAGCGGTTCAACCGCAGCATGCATGATTTGCTGCGTACTCTAGAACCTGAACAGAAAAAACGTTGGCCTGATTTTCTCCCAGAGTTGGTATATCTATACAACTGCACACCCCATGCCACAACCGGCTTTTCGCCATACATGTTGCTGTTCGGACGGGAGGCTCGACTCCCCCTTGACTTGTTCCTAGGAAAAAAGGAGAGTATGACTGGCTCATACACTGCACTGGAATATGTGAATGAACATATGAGACGAATTAGAGAAATGTACAGGGTAGTACAGGAAAGACTAGAACATGAAGCACGGCGAAGGGAACCGCCGGTACAGACAAAGGACCCGCCACTCAAACTGAACGACAGGGTATTACTGCGTAGCCACCCGTTAGGCAGAAACAAAATCCACGACCTCTGGGGACAGGAGATATGGCAAGTCGTGGAGATGCCTAAAGTAGCAGGTGGCCCCTTTAAGATAAGACCCATCGATGACACCAAACCGGATCGGTGGGCGAATATTGCTCAATTAAAGAAATATTGTCATAGTCAAGAAGAGCAGTTACACACAAGGAAACCCAAGACAATTAGGGAACCGGAAACTATAACGGAAATTCACATACCCATCCCGGAACCATGTCACCATCAACAGAACAACAGCGACACACAAGGGGAGGATACCGGCAACAAGGAGGATCCCGGTCCCTCCAAAAGCAGAGAGACAGTAGACCATCAGTTAAGTGGTCAGAGGAGAAGTTTGAGAAACAGAAAGAATACGAAATTTTTTGTCAGCAACCATCAATTCTTTCATGGTCGCGCTGGTATGAGAACAGACTGTTCAAAAAGTCATAAAAGTGAACTGGTGAAGGCACCAGACGAAAAAAGGTGGATGTGAATTCTAGAACTGTTTTGTGTCTGAGGAAGATGATGTAGACACATTTGATATGTGAAATAGGGATAACGGTCAATCTTATACGAATGTGACGACATTGACAGTGAGTGGAACAATGGATTTTTTTTACGGTGGTGCGATGGACTTTGAAGGACTGCACCTGCCGGGCGTTGTTTGTGGTTGATAACACACAAAAAAAGGCAGGGGTGGATGTAACTAGGGGAAGTTACCAGACATAAGAAAGCGGTACAGCGCTGTCAACTTTGACACGACTGATGTAATAACACAGGTGGTGGCTGATAACGATCAGAAAGCCAGGGCGTAGTATCTCGGGAAGCGATACGAAAGACGGTCTGTCAACTTTGATGTGACAGGATGCAGATGGCTTATTAAATCGGACTGTACAACAGAAGCGGCGTAATGCAACGATTACGATTACGAGTATGATAGGACCGAATATGATTACGGATATGAAGGGGATAAATAAGGAAGGCGACGGTCAGAGTCTCTCTCTCTCGCTCGCTTTCGATCAGTGAGTCAGTGTGGCAGTTGGTTATTGAACGGGTTAGCCGTATTGTGTTAAGAAGGACGTTAGACATGTGTATTCAGTTAGATGAAGCCTAGTGAGGACTGTTGGGGGTCCGTTGATTCAGACTATTATTGTGAAACATCTCTCTTGATTCATTATATTATTGTGAAGCATTCTTTGATTCATGTAATAAAAGGATCAATAATGAACCTGCATCTTCGAGTATCTATGCTGTGGTCAATGTTGTGTGGAATGAGTGGTTAGACTCGGGAAGGTCACATTTGGCGTTGTCGGCAGGGTAGCCAGAGACTCGTTACATTTGGCGTTGTCGGCAGGATAGACTCGGGGACTCGTTACATATATATATATATATATATATATATATATATATATATATATATATATATATATATATATATATATATATATATATATATATATATATATATATATATATACCGACGGGTCTATGGGGGGGGGGGTTATGACCCCCCTAACCCCCACTGCCTACGCCACTGCCTAATTATGCCATGTTTATGAACATATTCAATGACAATGTTAACAACCAAATTTTGTTTGGCTTACGTCCGACAAAAACCAAACACTCAGGTTTTTATACCATTTATTTTAATAACATTGCACATGATTTTAAGAATATTTAACTAACCTTTCGACTAATTGTGAGACTACACTCGTTGGTATCCATATTCTGCAAGGAGATGATCAGATTTCATCGCAAAGATTTCCAATAGTTTTTAGAGGTGTCGATTGAATTAGAACGATCGTAAATATAAGAATAAGCTCAGTTTATTTATTTTACAGAAAGGCTAAAATTACAAATTTTCATTTGGAAGAAACGGTTATGCTAAATAAATCTAATTGGCTATGTTATATATCGCTGGAAAGGTCTGTTATAGACAAATATCTACAGTCGTAAAAACAAATGTCGTGGCATCTTTCAGATGCTTTGTAATTATTTTTTTTTATTAGTACTATTGTTATCATTTGTTCAATTGCTGGTACTAGTAAAATGTAATGATCTCCCATTGAATAATAACCATGCGCTGAGGGGATATAACTTTAGGTATAATCACTTAAAAAATCAAAACTCTACATAATGTTCTAGGAAAGTGAAAGCAAAACACATATAATAATAGACTGTTTAATATTTATTTAAACAATTAATTGTCATGACAATGTATGTGCAAAATATGTGATTTTATAAAAATCATTTTGATATTTCAGGATAAACTTAAAATATACGCTTCGATCTTATTACATGAATATCTGTATGTATTAAGGAATAATAAATTAACCATTGCAGACCCCTACATACATCCTTCTTCTGATAATTTGGATCCCTGAGTTTTAGGGACAAAAAAAAACATTTAGGAGTTTAGAAAAAGAATGTATAGTCAAAGTAAGTCTAAATATGTTCCCTATCGTATTCAATCAATACTTTTTCCACCTCATCCACCCCCTACCTCAAACTGAAAGTTTTATCTTCTAAACATGAATGTCTGTGATAAAATAATAATCAAGCGGGATCATCCAGATTATATTATACGAGCCGACCCGCGGCGTACTATACGCCGCTATTAAGTTGTTTTATTTTCTACTTTTCGGTAATTCATAATTTGTGAATTCGACAGTGCCAACACTGCCACTGAAAATATTTGCTTTAAAACACTATCAGTAGTTCGTTAAGGACGATACCTCCCCTCCCCCCCGTGAAAGTAAACTCCTCTTAGTTACCTCCCCTAAGTTTAAAATCGTTTCAAACTAAATTATCTGCCCTTAATAGCCGTCACTACACCCGGCTCTACGATTGTAAACATTTAGCGTGAACCACAGCTCACCAGACTATGTAGGGGGGGGGGGGGGGTAGCAGGGAGCGCGCTTACATCTTGGTGTTTTCTATCGTCTCCAAGAAGAGAATTATATATATAGAAGATAGACGGTTTATATTTTTTTTGCCAGAAACTCACAGGGAAAAAGAACGATAACTCAATGTTTTTCTTTTCAGCTGAGTGTTTCATAGCTAAAAGAAAAATAAATACCGATATCTTTCGTTAAAAACTAGGCGGGCTAGAGAAGAGCCTTTGGGACTACTGGCAATATTATTTGTTTCTTCGTGCAATATTACCACTGGTCAAATTAAGTAACCAAAATGAATTGACACAAGTAAAGAATAGGAATATACGCTACTATCTTTCTCTCCATTTCAAAGCACTGTGTGGATAAACGTATAGCTCTGACATAAGCTCTACTAGGCGAAAGAAAATATCAGGGCTGTCTTGCCCCCCCCCCCCACCCCACCCATCGCACTCCCTCCTAAAAGTGTTATCCTCTTGAACCTGGTGGTCAATGGGGGCTAACGAAATAAAGTTGAGCTGTTTCTATGACCTCGCCATACTTTGGGATAGTGTGCTCAGCACTAAGCCAAGCCGCCTTTACTTTCCCTAACGTGAGTCGGGTACCAACCCGAGCTGGTTGGACTGAAGGACATCCTACACACTCAAGTACGGCAATCGAACTCGAGACTTTCGGGTTAGCAGTCTCAAGCTCTATAATCCGACCACGTCGTCCCACACTCCTTTTTCAATATGCCTTGTGTTATTTTTTAAACATTTTATAATATTTTATATTCTTAAGGTTTCTTAATAGATATTTTTATAGCAATGAGCTTTCGAGACGGGCATGGAGATTAAGCCTCCACTCATTTGATAAATATTTCCTACACATAACAGAAAGGCTATGTCCGCTTATGGTAACATTTTCCTTCCCTCGACTATTTTATTACAATAATAGTAAAATATCATTTACATAAAAAGTTGCTCTTTGAGACCATAGAACGACCATTTAGACCAGTGGCTTTTAACTAGGGTTCGATCGAACCCCAGGGGGTTCGGTGAGTCAGTCTCAGGGGTTCGGCGGAGCTCAAGACACACGCTCGACTCATTTGATTCAAAATCGGATTTAGTCAATGTAGATGATATAACTATTAAGAAGAATTCAGTGAATGCGCATATAAAACTGGCGGGGTTCGGTACCTCCAAAAAACGGTTAAGAGGTTAAGAACCACTGGTTTAGACTTACAAACGTCACGTCCACAACCTTGTGTTTAAAGGTTGACTATTCATAACCGTAAAGCATATCGACGTTTTACTACTAGCAATGTAGCGAAATCCTTGGATGACTGGGCTAATCTCAAACACAAAAGAACCCCACGACAAAAATGCTGAGTTGAGCCATCTTTTCTAAGCCGTAGCTTCAGCCGTTTCAGTAGATTTGTGTAGGGCACGAGTAGAAACGGATGTGCTGTTGTAGTTGAACAACAGAGACCGGAAACAACATTTTGAAGCGGGGAAAAGCTTGTTATCGCGCTATGCTGTAGAGAAACGTTGAGGCGAGGTCGAGGGTTAGATATTAATGTGTGAAAGATAAATGTCTTAGGATAAAGTTTTTCAGTTGAATATGGGCGTGTGTAAGCATATAGGTTGAGTAAGGGCGTGTGTAAGTATATCAGTTAAATATGGGCTCGTGTAAGCAAATAGGTTGAGTAAGGGCGTGTGTAAGTATATCAGTTAAATGTGGGCTTGTGTAAGCATATAAGATAAATGTGGGATTGTGTAATCATAACATGTTGGATGTGGGTTCGTGTAATCATCTAAGTTAAAGTGGGCTTGTGTAAGATTGCGAAAATGTAAGCATATCAGTTACATGTAGGAAGTATAAGTATATCAGTTAAATTTGGGAAAGTGTAAGTATATCAGTTACATGTGGGAAAGTGTAAGTATATCAGTTAAATGTGGGAAGTGTAAGTATATCAGTTAAATGTTCAATTGTGTAAGCATATCGGTTGAATGATGAATTGTATATGACTAGAAGTTGGGTAGAAGCATTACAACATGAATACATACGGTATATTGGACTATCTATTTACAGACAAAATTTAGTTATATTACCGTAAATCGATTAGGGTTATTGTCGAGTTAATGCTGTTGCCGTTTTGAGGACATAACTTAAGATTTAAAACGTTGTAATCAGGTTATAATCAGCCTGAGTAGCGTTGCGATTATATGTTTTGCCCAGTGTTTCTTCCAGACTTCCAGGGGGGGGGGGGGGGGACTTGAAATTATCGGGGGGAGGGGGCGGTAGACTTTCTTCAGGGGGGGGGGGGGCGGACACTGTTAAAAGTATATATTTTCTATATAAATTATATATACTTCATTTCGTTCGGGGGGGGGGGGAGGGGGTGAGGGGGGGGGGGGGGGCTTTGCCCCACCGAAGAGATGCCTGGAAGAAACTCTGGTTTTGTCTACTTATATAAGGCATCATTCAGAACTATTATGCTTTAAAGTTCACTTCCAAAAGCCTAACATGACAAAATTATGACATTAGCTGTTATATGTTGGACCATCAAAGGGATGCCATTCAAATTTAAAAAAAAAAAAACGTGGTCGTCTCATTTGCAATTAAAAACCAGGAACTACTTTTTTGATGCGTCATGTTACAGACAGACAGCCGATGACAACCATCACATAAACAACCCGGAGTTTATGGAGATTGTTTTTGTGGATGCCATTAGGTGGGATGTGTCTGGGATTGTGGGACGGGGAGTGTGTGTGTGTGGGGGGGGGGGGGGGGGGGTTAGGGTTAGAAATAATGGTCATCAATAAACTGTTAAATAGGTCTACAACCAAAATTTAGAATCAAACCTAATAAAAATGTGCCACCAAGTATAACACGGTTTTAAAAGAGAGGTTTAAAAAAACAAACGAAAAAACAAACAACCCAATCCTATTTGCACTGAAACGAACTATAACTGTAGGAAAAATGAAAATGTTACGCAAATGTGTGTACGACCTTCAACATTACTTAACAATCGACTCTGGGATTACACTATTTTTTATAACATCTAGAAAATCGTCAATACAATGTTTAGTAATTGTAAGGATCGCTTGCATATTATTCGTAATGGTTCCCTGACCCTATTCCTAGTCCCAATTACAACCTTGACCCTGACCTTAGATAAGACCCTAGCCTAGACCTCACATCTAACTCTGAAACGTATGGGTAATAAATTTATAGCGCACTATATTCCCTTAAGGGGTTTCTATTATTCCTTAATTGAGACCACCCCCTCCCCCCAAACCAACCCCGAAAGTAAAAAAAAAAAACGTATCAGATAACATCAGTGACCCTATCGGTCACGCTCGCCTGGACAGGATTATACACAGTACTGGAGTGGAAGTTCTGTAGAGACCCTTAGGTAGTAGCGTAGCGAGGGGGGACGACACATATGTCCCCGGGCGCCGACCTTAGGGGGCGCCAAAATGGGTTGGAAAAATAAATTGAAAGGTCGAGGGGGTGCAAATCAAAACTTTGAGGGGGGGGGGGGGGGGGTGGGTGGGGTGCAAATCGAAATCTTGAGAAAGTTTGAGGGTGGGGGGTGCAAATCGAAAAGTTTGTCCCCGGGCGCCGGGAAGGGTCGCTACACCTCTGCCCTTAGGCAGCCACCGTCTCCCCCCCCCCCCCATTCCCCACCCTTCTACAGTTATAATTATTTCCCCTTAAAATAAACACTTTATTTTTATTTTGCTATTATCGTCCAAAAATCCCCACCCCCCTCTCCCATTAATCTCCTCTGAAAATTTTCGAGTAGAAACACGCTTCCGGTCGAATAAGCCAATTAATTAAATATGGATTTTAAAAGAGTACAGGCACAAAAAAAAAAGAATCGCGGTACCAATCAGACTAAGGCCCCTTTTTCATAGACAGCCGTGGAAGGTACTCGCTGGTAGTTTGGGGAAAGGGGGTAGGGTCCGGCATAATTGATGGTCAAGCTAGTTGAGCTGATTTTTTTACATCCTCTCCTCATCCTTCCCTCCACCCCTACTCCCAAACAGTGTTTCTTTCAGGCGTCTCTTCGTAGGGGGGTGCACACCTCCTTCTCACCCCCCCCCCCCCCCCAAAAAAAAGTACGAAAGAAACACTGCTACCACTATGTCTAGTGTAGACGGGATAGAAGCTGGCGTTGTTACTGAAATAGCAATAATAACCGAAAGTGATATTTCAACGCCAAGGGTGGACAAAGGCGTTGAAATATCCCTTTCTGTTAATATTCACAATCAGTGTTTCTTCCAGACTTTTTTCTCCGGGGGGGGGCACTTGAAATTTTCGGGGGGGGGGGGGGTGGTAAACTTTCCTCGGGGGGGGGGGGGCGGACACTGTTAAAAGTATATATTTTCTATATAAATTATATAAATTTCATTCCGTTCGGGGGGGGGGGGGGGGGCGGAAGAGATGCCTGGAAGAAACTCTGTTCACAATGTCTCGACAACAACCAAATACAAATCCATAACCTAATTGTTTGTCGCAGCTGTGCTCTGATCTCAAATCATAACTAAGTTGTGCTGTAACAATATTTTTTCTGTTTTATCTTAGCCATTTAGGGCGTTAAAGTTAACAATGCATTATAATGTTCGCTCTTTTAATAGCTATTAGTTTCATTTCCTTCATTATTCAACGCTAATTCCAAAAGGAAACAAAATATAATCCAAATCGCAAATATTCACTTCTAATCTTGACCCTCGATATTTATGTAACGAGACTATTTGCCTGTAGTGCCAAATGTTAACGAGTTCTGCTCGACAACGCCAAATGTTACCGAGTCTAACCACTCATTCTACACAACATCGACCACAGTATAGATACTCGAAGATGCAGGTTCGCTATTGATCCTTTTATTACATGAATCAAAGAAATGCTTCACAATAATATAATGAATCAAAAGGAATGCTTCACAATAATAGTCTGAATCAACTGACCCCCAACAGTCCTCACTAGTCTTCACATAACTGAATGCACATGTCTATCGTCCTTCTTAACACAATACGGCTAACCCGTTCAATAACCAACTTGATACTGCCACACTGACTGACTGATCGAGAGAGAGAGACACACCGCGAGCTCAGCCGTCGCCTTCCTATATATCCCCTTCGTATTCGTAATCGTATTCGGTTCTATCATAATCGTAATCGTAATCGATTCTAATCGTTGCATCAGAATGTTAATTACGCCGCTTCTGTCGTACAGTCCGATTTAATAAGCCATCTGCATCCTGTCACATCAAAGTTGATAGACCGTATTGCGTTCTTATCGTATCGCTTCCCAAGATACTACGCCTTGGCTTTCTGATCGTTATCAGCCAACACCTGCGTTATTGCATCAGTCGTGTCAAAGTTGACAGCGCTGTACTGCGTTCTTATGTCTCTGGTAACTTCCCCTAGTTACATTTAAATCTAATCCTAACCTAAGGGGACAAAATTTTTAATAGACGAACGAATAAATCATATACAGTTAAGAACAAACAAGATGAAACATTTTAAATGTGATTTAAAAGACTATCCTTTTACAGGATTTTACAGTAATCATAACGCTTAAGAAAAGCCACTCGGGTAATTGTATCTGTTTATTGTTGAGGACACAAGAGAGATGGGGCTGCTTATGGCTCGGGTTCCGATGGGGGGGGGGGGCTTAAATTTAAAGAGAAGGGTGACAAGGTAGGGCTCTTCGTACCGGATTTAATGAAAGCAGGTCCCCCATATAAGGTAAAAAAAAAAAAGGTTGATAAACGGTAGTCTGTTCGTCCTCGTTTGACTTAACCAGAGTCACTTTTGTAGAGAGGAGGGGGGGAGAGAGAGAGAAGAGAAGCAGGTTGTATATCCAGTGTGGAGTTAACTTCAAAGAGTATTTATTTGGTTAGCCGTACTCTCATAATTGAATCGTTGGCCCATACCTCAGCATTATGAACGATTGCTGTGTATCGATCCGATTATGTGGGTACGGCTACCCGAAGTGTGCCTTATTTTTATTTTTTAGAATGTTAAACATTAGTCACTGATGACACCCCCCCCCCCCCCCCCCCTCAACCCAACGTTGAAAATATAGTGCTGTACCATTTATAACAAAAATAAAGCAAGAAAGTAGTTTACACATCACTATCAAAACACACATACTAACACATACATAACAAAATAAACATACACATACACACGCGCGCAAAAACTTGGCAGATTCATATATATCGATTACACACCGCCCCACCAACACACACACACACAGACACACCAAAGCTTGACAGATTTAAATAGATATAATTCCTTTGAGAGCCAATGTGTTATACTTCTGTTAGATCCTCTTTCGCAAACCCCTACACGCTCTATTCAACGCTTCCGTGTGGAGATTTAGACATTACTTGTTTAGCCATATCTAGAAATACCGAGTGACAGAGGCGTAGCGACCCTTCCCGGCGCCCGAGGACAAACTTTCGATTTGCACCCCCCCCCCCCCGCTCAAACTTTCAATTTCTTTTTCCAACCTATTTTGGCACCCCCCTAAGGTCGGCGCATGGGGACATATGTCGCCCCCCCCCCCCCGCTACGCCTCTGCCGAGTGATGTATTACAGCCAAATAGTGTCAAGGAACAACAAGCCCAAATTTATGGCACAAGCGTGAAATCTGGATGTCTCAAGAGACTTAAGGTGGGTGGTCAACACAATCATCAACAAACAGACACATTTGCTTAGTAAAAAAATGTTTAAAGATACATCTTGAGGGTTATTTGGCCGGGCCAAATTTCTCAGCTACGCCTACAGGAGATATGTCAGTAGAATTCCCCCCCCCCCCCCAACAAAAAATGGAATTTATATAGGAAATGTATAAGTAAAGTTTCCATTTCAAACCTGACGGTCTATGGGGCAAGTGAAGTAGAGTTCACTTGTTTCTGTGACCTCGGCATATAAATAGATGGTGTGGTCAGCACTATGCTCAGCCGCCTTTACTTTCCCTAACGTCTCGAACTTGAGACTTACTGGTTAGCAGTCCAGCTCGCTACCGCTAAGCCACTCCGTCTCATAGAAAATGTATAGGGGCCTACTTTTAACAGTGTCCGCCCCATCCCCGGAAATTTTAGTCCGCCCCATCCCCGGAAATTTTAGTCCGCCCCCCCCCCCCACTTCCCGGATATTTTTGTCTCACCCCCCCCCCCCCCCACGGAGAGAGGCAGAGTAGACGGATAGGACACATCCTAAGAAATACAGTTAATACCGTCGCTTAAGAGAGAGATGACAGAGCCTGGGATTTTCTTCATGGTCTGAGTTTTAAGAAATAATCGAAAAATCTGGTATCTGGTTCGAAGTGTCACCTCAACGTTACACCTAACTTACAGGTTGGGAGACGAATGAGAACCGCACTATGCGACACCATCCAAGGGGGTGAAACAACAACAACATCTCGATTTTTCTGGGAAAGTCTGCTTTTCCAATTATATTAATCGCTTATTATAAAGATATATACATTAGTACGCACAAGTTAATACCATGTGGGGTTGGGGTGACATTAGATATATAGTCAAAAATGACGCCACTGGCCCTACGCCACCCTCCACCCCACCCCATTGTGACCCTTACCCAAAACCCCCAACACCAATACCGGTAGTCGAGCAAAAGCTGGATACGACCCCCCCCCCCCCCACCCCCGGCGACAGTAATTGTTGTCAATAACACAATGTCCTCAGCCAGCTCACAGCGCTAATGTGAATTCCTCGCATAGCTAAACCCGAGTGTTTGTTTACGGTACGTCTTGGATAATGTGTACACCTTGACGCCGTGTACACACCAATATGTACACTTGCCACTGTGACCCTACCGTAGACCCAGCCAAATGTGTACACTTGCCACTGTACATCCTGCCACTATGTAGGCCTACACCCTGCCAATATGTACACCCAACCAGTAGCGTAGCGAGGGGGGGGGGGGGGGGGGCGGGGACACACATGTCCCCGGGCGCCGACCTTAGAGGGCGCCAAAATGGGTTGGAAAAATAAATTGAGTTTGAGGGGGGTGCAAATCGAAAGTTTGAGGGGGGGTGCAAATGGAAATCTCGAGGGGGGGGGGGTGCAAATCGAAAGTTTGTCCCCGGGCGCCGGGAAGGGTCACTACGCCTTTGCACCCAACTACTTTGTACACCCTGCCACTATAGACCCAGCCAAATGTGTACACTTACCACTATGTACACCCTGCCACTATGTACACACACATGGTCTTAGTGTCGTGTACACAAGCATGTGTGAGATCACGCTTGTACTACCGTATCAGTCAGCGCTACTACTAGTCGATTAGCCATACACACGAATACAATACGTATTAATAGGCATATTCATTCAGCCATTACACATTCCACCCCACCCCCCACCCCCAAGATTTAACAGGAACTTAAAAAAGCTCTTAAGTATAATAAAAATCTAGAGTCGACATGGATATTTTATGCCAGCGTACTATAATAAAGGCCTAGTTATTTTTTTATATAGTTATGACTATGAGTAATAAATATAGGCATAGTAACGAAAGAAGCTATATTTTATATGGAAAATGCATGCTTTTACTTTTATCAGTGTTTTTGTCATCCCCCCCCCCCCCCCCCAGAGAAACCCAACTGTAATACCTAAACTGCTTGCTTGACCTTGAGTATTTGAATAATTAATAGCCACTAAGAAACTTAACTAATACTCTAACTAGAATCTAGAAATATATATTATAACACTTAGGTTAGGCATTCCGACTTCCGCTGTTTCGATTCGGTATTCAACATCCGGACTTTTCGATGCAGTCTTTATAAAAACTCGCCCTTTTCCGAAGAATGCCGAACCTCACTGTTGGAATCGAGTTTTTAGAAATATTCGATATAGATATTCTAGTGTAGCCGTATTATATGTTTCAATTAGAAAATTACCGCCATTATGACAATCTTTAAGCCGAAATCGATCGCACGATTCTAATGAGTTTATCTCGCGAACATGTCCCGTACGGTGCTGTCACATTTTAAATAAGTTTACGTATTAAACCCTTTATAAGTGTCTTGCCATTAGTTGTAAGTGTCCATTAAATAAACAAATATTATTATAATAACGGTTTTATGGCACTTACTACTTCTGCTTACGAGTTATCATACATGTCAAATCCCCGAGCTAGCGCTTCGGCCTTGACAACGCCATGGCGTCGGTTTAGCACCGCATTACCTATTATCGATAAAATACGCGCACTAATGCCAATGACGTCGTTTTCGAAGTTGGAAAGAATTTAAATTGCGGGTGGCACTGTTAAAACTAGATAAAATACGGTGATCAAGTTATCTATTAAAACCGACAGGCAAGAAGCTTAGGCTTACATTAAATAGTGTTAAGCATTTCACACATACCTACTTACTTAGATTTAAGGCTAATACTAATAGCCTTTAATATACTATTATACTTTATACTATAAATAAGTTATAGGCCTATTTCTTAGTATAACTAATGCTATATACTATATGTATCGATTGATAAAGTAAGTCTGGGCCTATTATTGGTTATGATAAGTAAAGAAGCTTGGCGATAAACTTATTTAATTATTTGTAATAATTATGCTTATGACATTAGTAAATAATTAACAAAAGGTGCAGCAATTGACATGGGGGGGGGGGGTACTAATTAATAAGGCAGTGAATTTAGAATGACATGAAAAAGGCATGATAATTATTATTCATAATAATTTAGGATACAATTTTTACATTTAATAATAAAAAGTAACAAAAAACAAATAACAACAAACAATACGGATTTAAATCACTGCATGTTGCCAATATATATATATTCATATAAGCAGATAGACAGGGAAGCTGTAACTTCTGATTTGGTACAAATTAACACTTAGCTTAATAAACTTTTACAAGAATTTAAGGTTTTTTTATTGATTAGTAATTTAGTTGTACCAAAATATCAATAGGGTCTTATAAAGGCCCTAGTATATTAAAGTAGTTTCCCTTTTGGACCTGTCAATCCATCATCCATAAAGCAGCTGAAGTAGAGTTTATCTGTTTCTTGACCCATGCACATGAAGTGATGGTGTGGTTAGCTCTCTGCCAAGCTATCTTTACTTTCCCTTGGGTCAGGTACTCATCTGAGCTTGGTGGATGCTGCACGCTGCACAGACAGACTCGTCTGAGATCTGAGCTTAAGACTTGCATGTTAGTAGTTGAGTGCTTTAACACACCATCCCTAGTTTTATTTTTCAGCATTCTTCTTATTACATGCTTCAGTATCAATAACCAAAATGTATCCTATCTATTATAGTAACATTCTGGACATACGTCCGTTGCAGTCACTATAATTACTATAAAAGGGTGCAACACCCTTTCATAGGACTTTTTAATTATATGCAGTCATACTTAATATAATTTTTTTCTATATTTCTATTGCCCCCACCCTCTAGCAAAGTTTCAATTTTAATATTAAAAAAAAACATAGACTTTCAGTCTGCATATTGACCTATATAGAACAGCACCCCTCACTTTAATTTGACTTGATTAGTTCTAATTATCCTTCATCAAATTTTGATTTTACTTTCATATTTCTATTGCCCACACTCTCTAGCACTAATGTGCAAAGTTTTATAATTATATCTCGAATAGCAGCAGTGGTATGCAAGCCTAAAGCCAATCACACAATTAAATCCGATGTTACAGTGATATATAACAGGTTTAATACATAACTTTAAAAATTCATATAAAAAAAACTATTAGGCCTAGAATGATAAATTTGGTATTTTTATCAATGGGGTATATTATAGGATTAATCTGTGTACATTTTATCATTCTATGGTAATTAGGAAAAATATCCCAACATTCCTACACTTAGGTAGTGTAACCAAATAGACTAGTTCATACTAGATCTAGATGTACAATATAGAATAGATCTAGGTCTACTATAGATCTACAGTCTAGATCTAGATCTAAATTAAATGTACTAATATAATAGATTAAGATTCTAGATCAGCGTATTTTAAATTAAATAAATTATTTAAAAAATAGTCTAAAACTCAGAGAGCCGTAGCGAGAGAGAGGGAGATAGATCTATATACTAACAAACGAGTATTTTATTTAGATGTGTCAACTCACCTCGTCTAGTTTTCCCTCGTCCTTTATTAAACACGATAGAAAGTAATCTCCAAAACAAGAAGCAGCGTTTGAGAAAAAAAATCCACACAACGTACACGATAAGATTTAAATTCCAACACTAACACACGGACTCTCCTACACGCCGCCAAAACAGCTGTCCACAGCAGCAGACGATAACCAAATACGTCTCCGTTTATTGTTTTGCCCAAAAACCCGCCACCAGTAAACCCTCGCCAAAGTTCGTGCCGAATGCGCGATTCGATGGGACCGTCTCGGGGCATTCCATTTATAGTAACGGGATTGTCCTAGATACACGGATGACACGCCACGGATGTGTTACTGTTAGCTAATCCTCTTTTGGGGATACTCTCTAAAAAAGGGTTTAACTTCGCAATAATATTACTAGTTTTTCTATCACATCCAGAAACATTACTGTAGGGATATTTTATAGACGACAAACAAAAATTGCCTAGTATTTCGATTTTCCGCTCTAACTCGAGTGGTTTTTAAATTTAGTTAAAAATAATAACACATGAATAGTTTGTAAGGGCCAAAAAAATACACATGCTCTTATTCATTGATACATACTAATCAAATTACTGTAACAAACGCAAACTACCATATTTAACCCCATATCTGACCCTAACACTGATTAATCATTAAGCTGCAATACGTTTATGTTGATGTCTAATATGAGGTTTGGGATAGGTGTTAATAGCGGTGATACAATATCAAATAATAAAATTGTTTCCTCGAATTCTTTTTCTTAATTTAGAAAGAATGCAATTGGTTCTCAGTAAAGTATTACACAATTTTTCAAGTAATTTACAATACCCACAGCAGATGTTAAAGGGGTAAAGTGAAAGAGAATAGTAAAATTTTATTTCAATGAATTATTAAAACTCAATTTCCAAATCCCTAACCAAAATGAGTCAAGCATACCCCTGTGAAATTAATAACTAAAATCCTAACAAGTAAATCATTAAAAGCTACCAAACTATTAAAGATAAGTCATTAAATCTCTAATAAACATTCATCCAGCCCAACAACATATCATTCACCAATAACACATACTTAACATTTAATTATCAATATCCAATCTAACCTTTACTAACTCACTTTCTAAACACTCCAACATTCTTTAACAGACTACAGTAAACTAAAGAATCCTCTTTAGACTTAGGTATAAATTAGGCAGATAAAGTTGAGTTCATGTTTCTTGATCTCTGCATATGAAGGGTAGGTATAGTCAACACTTTGCCCAGCCGCTTTTACTTTCCCTAACTTAAGTTAGGTAGCTAACTGGGTGGACCCGGAGACGATTGATTTGAACTCAAAACACTTTTGGGTTAGCAGTCTAAAGCTCTACCTCTAAGCCACACTGTCCCATACTCTACAGTGACATATAAATTCTCCAATTACCAACAAGCAAACAAAAACCTCCCATTTTTCTAATATACTACAGCGACATATAAATTCTCCAATCACCAACAATCAAACAAAAACTTCCCATTTTCCTAGTATTTATATAGTTTATTATGAATGGTTCCTTTAAAAAAAATCACCTGGCTAAAACACAGAAATTATTATAGTACAACAAATAGCTGGAAAGGATAAAAAAAATTAATCACAGAAAAATAATCAACTTGAAAATAAAAACGTTTAGCCTTGGTATAACTAAAATAGAAACTAGAACAACTTAACCTACAAGATCTGAAAAGCTATAATTAAATTAGACCACAAAATAATATGCAAACCAGTATTGAAATTAACTGTAAAATAAAATTTTTAGCTCCCAACTTTATGTCAGCCGTTATGTAGAAATATACAAGCAAAATTTTGAAAGAATAATTTAAGTGTTTTGATTTTAAAAAATTAAGTTTGTTTTAATTTTTTTTTTAAACTTGTCTCATAGGTGCAATTGTTAAATATTTTTACTCTATTGTGTCACTTCTAATAAAAAATAAAGATTATGTGACAAAAATAGTGCATTATGACATGTGTATCAAATGTGACACATTAATGCTTAGCGTCACGCAGAAGAAAATTTTTTTTTTATATTCTGATTAGTGGTCACAAAGAAATATTACATTTTGTATACAAATATCCATTATTATATATCTGTTTTTGTGGATGGTAGGATTAGAAAACTATTCACTTTTCCCATCTTAGCTGTGAGTTTCTCTAGAATCTAGGTATACAACTACTGTATATTGTAATCTGTTCTTTATTTCTATTTTACAAAATGTCACAGATCTACTTCTTTAAATCTTTAAACAAAATAGAAATATTGAAGATGCAAAGATGAAACTTGAAATTTTAAACATAATGAAAAAAAATAATGGAATAATGAAACTGCATTTTAAAAAATGCTATTATGAGATAAATATAACAACACATGAAAGCAATCCTAGCAACTGAGGCAGACAACAGTGGCAAATTAATATACAACATATATATATATAAAACATGTATAGAGGAATGGAGAGATGAACAAAATATACATCAGAATAAAACTTGGTTCACATTAATTCAAATAGCAGTTGTTTAAAAAGTTTGCTTATTTGCTTCATGTTAGTTGTCTGAGAAACAAAACAAAGCCTGGATATAATATAAATTTAATATTGCACATCATCAATTCCATTCATTCGAATTATGCATCTTGACAGTGAAATAATCAAAGTACCTGTATCTAAAGGCACCAGTTGAAAATATCAGGATTCTGAACAAGGACGCTATAATTACAATGTAAATGATCCTACTGTTTTGAGTTGGGGCTGCTATTGTAGCCAATGGGTTGTAGGATTCAGCTAGATTTAAACAAGTGGAATGGTATACAATTAGAGAATCATTGAGCCAACAGTAGGGCTGAAATCAAAGTATGGGAATAGTTATGACTTAATTAACCAATTACAACACCATGGCTGCTTATTTTTTTCCTGATTAATAGATGTAATTATGTTCCTGTGATTGTTTCTAAATAAGGGAAATAGATATCTTGAAAACTTAATGATCTGTCATATTCAATCTAGAATTAAAACAAGTAATTTTAAAAAAATTAATATTTTTATTGACACTTTTTTACTCCATTAAATTTAAATTTAGTTTTAAAATTCACATTAAAATTTTGTAAGAGTAATGACAACTGGTTGATTTACAATTTACTATGCAGCTTTTGTTTCAAATTACATATTTATTTTGGTATTTGCCAGTTTGCAGATCACTGCTAAAAATATCGTACCTCACATATTCCAAAAACAAATTGTGCGCTGGTTAAAATGTATGTCCTATCTAGGTGTGTTTAACATATTTGTGGACATTCACCATAATAGTGTTCTTATAAAGAAAAAGAAAAGACTCATTTTGTATCTGATTCATCCTAAAAACATCCACATACTAGAATCTAACTATGTCGTACATTTATGATAAGTTATTACTAGACTAATTTTAGCTACGTCAAAACCCATATGAAGAAAATAATTTTTTGAATTTGTCCTATACAAATTATGTTTTAAATTAAAAATACGTAATGTTTCACGCATGACACTCAGCAGTAAATTTCAAAGTACAAAAAAGAATTCATCAATATATACAACACTGCCATGCTTTATAAGCTTTGTTAGTTGCAACATAAGCCAGCCATATAAATTGTATATACGTTAAGGTTTTAGTATCATCCAAATTAATATATTTAGGTGTTAACTAATTAATTACAATAATTAATTGATGAAAACTTGAAATCTGGATCGAAGAGTAGATTGAGCTACTCCGTATAAAGTTTTTAGTTATGGCGTAGAATGTGTTTTGACACATACATTTTTTTAGCACAATGTAAAATATAAATGAAGAGTAAATATTTTTTTAGGGAGCCAGTGATGAAAGTTCTTAATGTATCAGTATTTTCTGTAATAAGAAAAACGTTAGATTTCCATTACAATATGTACATGAAAACCTTCATGTAAAAATGTCCTTGTTGGCGGCAACTGTGCAAATTTGAACTTAGATATATAGTTTCACAACCAAGTTGTTAAAAAAAAGTTCTCATGAGCTTGGTAAATACTACTCAGATGAACCAAGCGTGTAGCTAATATAAAAGGCACCCCCTCTACATAGTAAGACTAAGAGTGACTTATTGAAATACAAGAATACAGGTGTTTTGTAAACAAAACAGGTGAAAGTAATATTTCTTATGGAAAAAAAAATTACACACAATGTGTTACCAGTCTAGTAGAAATGCATGCTTTACTCAGTGGTCTAGTGTGTGCTCTGTGTTTTATTGTGTTTATTAAATAACAACACACCAATGAAGCATCAATATAAAAAAAATAAACCTTGAATAGTTGGAGTGTTAATTTCTTTTTAAATACCAACCTTGAATAGTATATTTTTAAAAAAAAAGGGGTTTCCTAATTTAACTTTTAACAAGAAAAGAGAAGATGAATATAAATCTAGGCACTTTATTGCTAAGCCAGAGGGAATAATAGTTCATTTAGTTCAGAGATTGTAAAGGTTTTACTTTATTAATTTTCTCAGGTGCTACTGTAGAGAATAAAAACCTATTATTTTAACAGAGACATGAAAAAAAAAACTTCTGCCGGCAAGATGTCGGATTTGAAAAAGACACAGATTTTAACATCAGATATTTAAATATTTGAAAACAGAAACAGGAAGGGATTACACTGGAAGACCTATACAAACAGCTTTACAAACTGAAGATCATTTTTTTTTCAAAAAGGGCATAATTCACTTGCTACCCACTTAGTAAAAATAACACATATCTAACTTGGCCATCATGTGCAGAAAGATCTAATTTCTTCTTCTTAGATAAAAATCATCAAGTTTCTTTAAATAATTGTAAAATAATTGGTTTTTTTTAATCACTTTACTTGCAACAAGCATTAACAGAGCTTAATAAATCAATTTTACAAAAAAGCTCTCCCATAGGTAAACTTATCTAGCCGATAGGTTATAGTTTCACTTGCCATCAAACACAACAATAGTGCTTTAAAAATAATTCATTTTTTATAAACGACACCCCTTAGACTCTGCTTATTGAAATTAATAACTACAAATTTTTGTTTAAAAACATATAAAAAACCCTTACTGACAACATTTATACCATTACATTGTTTTTACAACTTACCATCACCACCACACAAGAATTAATTAAAAATAACCAAACCTTGTAACGGTTTGTAATCTCTAAGTATCAATATACAAGGAAATATGTTAACTTTTTTAAAAAAATGAAAATGTTTAATTTACAATTACAAATATTCAATGGCTTTAAAAAAAATAAATAGCTTATTGACAATATGCAATGTTTTTTACTACTTTATGCTAGAAATTAAAAAAAAAAAAAAAAAAACAACTTAGAGATACAATGAGCTTATCACAATGGAAATTTAAGCTAAATCTATCATCTCAATATCTCACAGAAAATCTGAACTAAAACCCAAAGTAAATATAAATGAACAACCAGAAATAAATTAAAAAGAAGAGAGTAAATTATTCAAGAATTAATTGACAGGAGAAAAAAAAAGTAATATATTTACACATCCGTGTTTAGCCACCAAATAGTTAAATATTTAGCCACAACCTAGTCCCCTTAAATTAATTTTTTACAAAACTTTGGCAATGCCTTTGAACAATACTTACAATAAAATAAAGCACTGACAATTTTCTATTGGATCTCTTAACACACAATTAGAAGATAACAGCTATGGAAACTTATCTAAATGGGATTAGCAAACAAACAGGTTTCTAAATAAACTTCAAATTTCCAAAAATTTATACACATTTTTTTTTTTCACTTATTGACCTGTTTTGATATATCCTTGGATGTGAACAGTATGAAATTAATGGAATAAATTTGTGAGGAGCACACTGCCTTGTCCATACTTTTCAAATGTAATTTTAATATAAATAAAATTTAAACAAATCAATATTTGAAATTGATATATGAACTTAAATCTCTGCTAAATTGTAAAATATTAGTTTGAGAAAAATAATTAGTTTGAGTTTATTGCCCTGTAGTAAATTTTCATAGCTGCTAATTTCCAAGTGACGAGCTGTATCAAATATGTTATTGGTCAACAAATATTGCTTTTAGCTCACACCAAAATTAGGAATGTTGCTTCTTTATCTGGTGCTGTAATACTTTTAATATATAATACAAAAACTAACTTAATTAAAAGTTAATTATAAAGTGGTTATGAACTTTTCATACTGAAACCAAGCACTTAAATAAGACAAACATTTATTTTTTTTACCCTCATAATATGTAGCTGTGGTTAAAATAAAGAGCCCCAAACTTATTACATATAAAATATTTATGATTAAATGAGATGAAAAAGGGTTCTATTAAAAAAAATGACTTGTATTTACATCAGAAATTTGAGTGATTTTTTTGTTTTTCTTTTGCTTTAATTTATTACTAAATTCCTTAATAAACTCACAGAAAAAAACTGTGAGCAATCAAATGTCAGCATACAAAAAAGAGTTTCCTTTATACAAGTCCCCTGTCTAAGATTCAATCCATGAAGGTTTTTCTGCGTTTGGTCTCTTTAACTGTATATTAAACTGCTTAAGCGTGGCCTCCAAAGCTGATGCATTGCCACTGAAGTATGCTGATATTGCATTGTGGAATAGTAGGAGCTGTTTGTGCATTACTTTTATCTACAAGGGAGAAAAAAATTAGATGTGTTGAAAATTACGGGATCAAACATAAAAAATATAACATCATGCTCTAAAAAATCCATCATGTGTGCCTTCATTCAAAATGTCATTCAGCATTAGAAAATAAAACTTTTTTTTTACATTTGTCATAGTTATATTACAAGGCCATGAGAACAGAAGCAAATAATACAAAAATACTTTGTATTGTTAAGTTTTAATAGCATTATAAGGTCTATTAAATACTATCTAGCAGGGTAAGCACCTGACATTCCTGTTTTACATTATGAAAAACTTCGAATAGATACTCCTAAGGTTAAGAGAAACCATGAGGCACTCTTACAAAACTAAAATTTTCTGTTTTACATTTATTTTTAACACTATCTCTGATCTATATTCTGACTGGAACTGAGGCATTACACAACTGGATGTTGTTCATTAAAAGAATCACTCCTCAAGCTGCCATGTGTACACAGTATAAAAACAAAAGTTCAGCAACAATTTGTCTACAGACATTTGGTCTACATAGTGTCAAGTTACGGTGTTTAGATTACCATACTATATCTTTTTTATTAACACCAACCATGCATTCTCTAGAGAGATAGACTAGGTTCCAGATCAAATGCCTAAGGAATCCAAATGTCTTTAAATTGTCATAGCCAAACTTTGTGATACCAAAAACAAAAACAATATACCAGAACTGGACCAGAGTAACCTGTTGTACTTACTCTGTTCTCGTCAAGAAACCGTAGCTTAATCTGTACATCACTTCTCAGCCTGTCAAACTTTATCTTGTGCTCTTCAAACTTCCTTTTGGCATCCTGCATTTTAACTTGGGTAGCTGCCTCTCTTGGTCCCGACTCAATACTTTCAAAATCTGTTCTGTAGGCATCATACTCGAGCCTTCAAGAGAGAAATTAATAATTAGGAGAAAACATTATTCAACACCAAGGTAAAAAAAAAACAACCAAAAATCAGAGAATTAAAAAAATTAATAGACTTGACATTAACTTATCGTTTTTTTTTTCATAAATTTTAATATTTAACTAGTAAAATAAATAATTCGTCACATTTGTCCTAAGATGCTAATGGTAAAAATGTTCAATAGTTGTGAAATTGTTAGAAGTACAGTACAAAGTTGAATTTTGGTTATTTTTCTGTTTGTATCACTGTTCAGGTTATTATGTAGCAATGTTAGCACACAAAATAACACCATATTCCTTGGTGTTTTTTTTTTTTAATGTAACAAATTGTAACAATGCAGTGTCTGTTACCTGACATAGTAATGGCACTCACCTAGCTGTTTCATAGTTTTTAACAGTTAACAACGTGTCCTCCATTGTTTTATGACACAATGTATTGACAGATGAGATAAAGAAATTTAATGCACCTGTAAGAAAATTGTACATAGGTTCATCACACAGTTACTACTAGTCTACTTTCTGTTTTGTTACTCACAATACTTCTTTAAAGTTCACTGAATATTAAACCAGCAATTAAATTAGCTTTGTAGTATTTTTAAGTAAAAAAGATCAGCCCATTTTTGCAAATAAAATATACCTAATATTATACATTTGTGAGTAAAGTATTAAAATTATTTTCAGCCTGATATTAATTTACAAAAATTCTGAAATAGCAATAAAAAAAGTAGCTGTGGGAAATGGGTTGACATAGCTGATACATAAAATTACAGGAATCTGTAGGACTTCCACCCAGCTCTAATGGGTGCACGCCTTAGTGGTTGAAAATAAAAGCTGCTGGGCATAGTGCTGACCATGTATTCCATTTGGGTCTCAAAAGGTTTACTTAACTTTTACTAACACAAAAATGTAAATAGATTCTACTAAATTTATGAATTTCAGATTCCCATAAAGAATGTTTTAGAAGAGTTGCAACAGTTAATTCTGTTTACCTAAAAGTATTTCACCATTCTTGACCAAGGTCCTCTGTGTTTCACAGTTGTAGATGAACTCCTCCTGCAGTTCTGGTGACTTCTGAGCCAGCTCTGAGAATCCCTCCCCCAGGGCCTTCTGTGTCTGGACAACATTGTAGAAGTGGGACGACATGGCTCTGGCCAGCCGAAGGATGTGTGCATATTTTCTCTGCGTGTCCCGCAGGGCCTCTATACTCGTCTCCATCTCCAGGTCCACAGTCCTGGAGCCTTTACCAAATCTCTCAGAGATAAACTGCTTGGTGGTTTTGAAAGTGTTTACACTCCATTCTCTGATGGTCTCTATTTTACTCTGGGCAGTCAGGCTGACAGACTTTGGTATGAAGTCACCGTTGGGGCTGTTGCCTGTGCTGTGGCTGCCTGAACCACCAGAATTAGTTAAGGGCACATTGCTGGTTGCTAGAGATAGGAAATATTATTAGTTAATTGAAAATCATATTAAAATGTAGGTTAAAAAGTAAAATCGTTAATTTACTTTAAATCAAATATAATTATTTATAGGAGATGATTTATTACTAATTTTTATATACACAAGATTGACTATTTTTAAATCAATTTAAACTGAATTAAGTATTAAGATAGTACAATTACTTTAAATAAAAGTTAATAATTTTATTTCATGGTTTATAAAAGTCTAGAATCCTAAAACGTTCTAAACATTAAAATCCATTCTCACCTGAAGTACAGTAAATATTAGAACTTATCAGATTAATAATTAATTGTACATAATTTTTGAACAACAGTTTGTTGTATAAAAATATCATAAAACCTAATATAAAACTAAAGTAACTTAGTCTTTCAGGACTAGAGATAATTCATACTGTGCGGTCATATGTATACAAAAGCCTTTCATCATATGACATATTAGAGAATTAAAGGTTAATATTTCTATTTTACTGTAAATTCAAAAAATCTTTAAATAACATATTTTGAAGATCGATGCAGGGAAGAAATTTAGAAACAGGCTCAGGATTGGATGCAGGACACAAGGATTTTAAAGTGCATATGTTAAAAATTCAGGCTTAAGTAGCAGTGAAAGGTTATTATAATAATAAAAGGTAAAAAAAAGTATTTAACAGAACAAAGTTAACTCTAATTGAACCAATTATTAAGAAAAATCCTCCATGTGTTGGAGAAAGTAAAAAAAAAAACAATTACCTTGTTAAAATTACAACTAAAAAGAATATGATCAAAAATATTTGCTTGATCAAAAATATGTAATTTGTAATACTTGAATTATTTTGATCTACAACCTGTATTTATTATTATAATTGCTGCTTTACAAATAACTAATTCAATTCATAAGCATATCTTTTAATTTATCACTTTTTAAAAATTTGCAAAGTATTTTTTTAGTAGAAGTGTTATTTGTTATGAAATTTTTCTAGAAGTTTGGATTATGTTAAGGTAAAAAATACTATTCTCTATTGTTTGTTAATGTTTGCTTATAAACATGACAAACAGCATCTGTTTAACTAAGGCTGAATATTTATTATTACAGGTCCCTATCAGGCAGCCCACAGAATAATCAAGTTTCTTTTGTTTTAGATGGAAGCTATAAAAAATGTAAAAAAAAATCTATACAATAAAGAGTTATTCCAAGTTATTCACACAAATTAAAAGCAATACAGTCCATGGCTCACAGATTTATAGAACTTACTAAACATTTGAGAATCTGTGAATGTCCAGAGTTAAAAAAAAACTATTGAAAGAAATTTTTAGAAAATTTCAATTAATTTTATCTTTATTCTTGGGTAATAGCTCATACCCTGAAATCCATAGCTTGTCAACAGTGACCAAGCATATCAATATTACTAAATGTAGTTTATTAGCCTTAGACTAAAAACTCTACAGATGAATAACATGACTTCCAGATCACCAACAGTAAAAAAAAAATATTTATGTAAATGAATTTAAGAAATGCTTCTTCTTTTAGAAGTCTAAATGAACCATGGACTGCATTACCAAAGCAAAAGAGAAAACACACCAGGGGGAACAGTATATGAGCGTGTTAATCTAGGCCCAGCAGATCCAGATCCATAAATACCCCCAGGTCCACTTGACGAGAGGGTCCCAGGAGAACTCGTCCCAGCTGAGAAGGGGCCCACTTTTTCTGCAAACGTGGCAGACACAGAGTTAGGCGTGCCACCTTGGACGTTAGATGTGACCTCATTCAAGCTGGGCCCGTCGTCTAGCATCTCTTGCAGATCTCTCTCAAAATTGTCATCATCAGGCGGGATTGGGGATGTTCTGACGTCTGTCATGATGTGAGATCTAAAAAAAAAAGAAATACATATTATATACAAGTGAATATAATTGGTTGAGTCTACAACTAAAAGCTTTTATTTTTAGTTTTAGTTACTGCTGTGTTTGTTTAGCCTTGTTTCATTTTGCGAGCAGAAAAGATTCACAATAATAGTTTAATTATTTGCTACAGGACTTGTAAAATGATAGCACATATTCAAATCAAGTACTTTCTCTTAGTTCTGTACTCTACCCTAACCACAACTCAGACTGACTGATCCGATGCCCAAAACTAACATGGTAAAAGCAGAAGAAATAGAAAAAAAATGATTATATAGAAATATAGCTTATGGTTCCTACTGGTTTAGATTAGGTTAAAATAAAAATCTGCATACACTACTATGTTTGGCTTAAATTATATAAATATTCTTTTACATATGCAATATGATATTGAATGTGACAACCTGGTGTTGAAAGTGAGCTAATAAATTCAGATAAAACATATTAAAATGATATGTTCTAGAAAAACTAGCTGCTAGATCTTTACTGTAGAGTGTCTGGTCATAAACCTCCTGGACACCCCCCCCCCCCCACATGACATAAACCTCCATGGACAATAACCATCCTATCAAGGTTTATATAAGGAGGAAATACTAATGTTAATGAGAACAAAATAATAATTGCTTTAACAAATTATCTGAAATTTTTCTCCAAAGGGCATCACAAATTGTAGACTATTTTGATGACTACTGGCACAGAACTTTCCAGCCAAATATTTGGAAATTTATTGAATTTGTAAAAAACAAAAGGATGTGTATCTAATCATCAATTTTCATTTGTATTTCCTTATATAAAACTCAATTGGGGGATTGTGTCCAGAGGTATTATGTAGCAGGGGGAGGGGAGTTGTCGAGGGGTTTATGACCAGGAGTCAGTAGTAATAGTGGCCAGAAAATATCTAGATCTAGAGTAAAGTTCCACCTGTGGTCACACATAGCGAAAAATTCCGAACTCCCGATTTTCATCGGGCGCTATTTTATAACCGTTTCACACAGAAACAAACCAAAAGTACTTTATTACTCCACTGCCATTCTACTCTAATATGCATGAGTTATTTTGTATTCATACGCATAGTATTTGAGATATTCATATTTTAGTGACGAACCTCCTTGTGATCTATTTTTCCCCCTTTTTTTTTTTGCCTGTGGTCACCTGTCCCTGCTTGTGATCACTAGCGTATTTTTACATTTTGATCCAATTTTAATAATTGAAATAAACATTTTACTCATTTAAACATGTTGATGATTATATAATTAATTAATAGATTTGCAAAACCAATAATAACACGTTAATTAAATTTATTAACTACAAATTACGGATGACCCAGTGATGACTCAAGGGACGCAACCATAATAATCATATCAAAGGGACGTAACAATCACTAACAAGACAAAACGTAACATTTGCTTCGATTGGATTGTATGTAGAGACACAAACTAGATTTAGAAGAAGTAGATGATTGAAATAATTTAAAGCAACAGAAAAAATTAGAAATTATACAGGTTCTAGACTTAGCTTGAAATATAGTGCATCTAGATCTAGGCTAGTCTAGCTCAAGTCGTTGGTGACCACAGCGAGGGTAAAACACAAAAATCGTTACCCCAGCTGTGGTCACCCCCATTTCACCACTAAGATTCTTTTAATAGCCTTAACTACAGTATTTTCAGTGTCCCGCACTTAAATAGAAGCTATTTATAGTTAACCTAGTTATAAAAAGCTTTGATTGGTTGGTTTTATATATCTCATCCGGGACCTAGTGCTTTTCATAGGGGGAACTAGAATCGCCTACGACGTCATACCTCGAAACTTGAAAATTTAAAAACTCGTCTTCCAGAAGGAGGGAAACAAAAGAATTTGACCTGGATATATTTAGAAATGGACATGTTTACAGCAGATATTGGTAGTTTCGTATAAAACATCCAAACAAATATTATATGAAGCCATAAACAGGAATGTGACCACACCGTGGTTTTGACCACACGAGGAACTTTACTCTAGATCTAGCCTTGCCGGTAGCCCTGTCCTTTTATTAAAATTTTGATGTAGGCACCTAATACTTATAAAAAGTTATAATACTAGTAATAGTTTTTAAACGTACTACCACTGTGTCTACAGTACACTGAGCACTAGCTAGATTAGATCTCTAGTACTAATGTCTCTAACAGCTAGTTCTAGATCTATATCCTAGTTGCACTTAATGACATAACAGATGAAGTTGACTTAACTCTGCACCATCTCATGAGATTTTTTCTCAGTCAAAGTAACAAACACCACAGGGAGTTTGGTTCAGCTAGGGATTTAAAAACGACCCTTCTAAATATTTTCCCTCTATAAATGATTAAATAGTAGTTCTAGACTATTCTGTGGAAATTTTACTTGTTATCTTTGTTTCTATTTTTAGAGGGGGATAGGATACTTTAACTTTTTAATGTGGAAACATTATCGAGAATAGGTGGTTCGAATTCACGGAAGCCGCAAAATGTTTTTGGAGAAAAGTTATCTGCAAAGAGAGGTTTAAGTTATCGTAAGTGTATTTGAACACAGCATTTGTAAACCTCTAATTTGTGTTAAATCTAAAAATAGACGATAATTAGTAAATAATAAGTCCAATATACAAATATAAAGATATTTTGTTTACCAATTATCAGTCGGTATCTATCGACGTGGAGATGACGTCATAACATCAAAATAATGGAAATGTTGGATTGGGTAGACACTGATTGATATGAGAAGGCTTTGATTACTACATTTTAGCACACCGTCATCATAGATCAATCACTTTTAACTTTGCTTTTTACATTGTGATTAGGGGGTTAGGCTATATAAACACACACGTGTATGATTAAGACTACCCAATGTATAGGCCTTATATATAGGCCTAGTGTTTTTTGCCAATATTATAGAATCTTTAGCCTACTAGGCAAAATAGTTATTGTCTTTAAAATAGTTAAGCCTACATTGATTATAGCCTTCAGTTACGTAGATCTATATAAAATATATAAGCCTATAGATCTACTAAATATATTTATTTCAAAACAAAACTACAATGACGTTCTAAATTCTTGTTAATCTTCTGCTAGAGACACTTAATACATAATTTAATGATCAAAATATATGCACATTATTATATTTAGGCCCTAGATCTAGATCTCTATGTCCGTATTTAAATTATTATAAAACTAAGCTGTAAGTGTATTTTAGACCTTCTGTAAACTTTACAGTTAGTCTAGATGCAATCACGAAGATCTACCTTTAAAAATATTTTAGTCTAACATAATAGGCTAATGTTTACTCATTTCCAGTCCAATATTATTTTCCACCTTGACCTGTGTTGTGTACTTTCAATATTCGGCAAGTGCGTTGAACACATGTAGAATCACTAGGTACACTAGGTAGGCCTACAACACTCTACCAAACAGTGTGACACAAGATTCTATTGCTGAAATAGGGGACTCCAGTGTGTAATGTATAAACCAACATTACATCGATTTCAAGCGAATATAGATCTAGTAGTTCAATAGAATAAGAGTCAGATCCGCTACATTTACATCAATCAATTCAATCATTGTTCATTTGTAACTGTAACTTGTAGATCTAACTTGTTTGTTTTAATCATTAAAGATTCATTATGATAAAAAAATGTAACTGAGTAACCTCAGTAAACTCAGAAGCTGTCAGTAGATTCTAAGTTTCTAACTGAAGCTAAAATAATTTAGATCTATTAATTAAATAATTGGTAATATATCGTTTTAGGCTTTAGGTATGTTAAATCGGCCGAGACTAGTAATGTAATGTCACCAATGTGAAAAAAGGTGCCGAGTCATTTAAATTTTAGTAGATTCTAGATCTAGGCCTAATCTAGTAATCTAATAAGATTATTTCATATATTAAAGATAATATTAAAGAGGATTTAGGCCTATGTATGTTTTGAAAGTTACAAAAATATTATCAAAGTTTCATTAAAGTACCTGTTTTTAAAGTATTAAACAACTGTATTAAAACTTTTCAGTAAAAAATAAAAACTGGCAATGTTTTCATCAGATGCAACCAAGCTCATTTACTTTAGCAGCCATCTTAAGTTTTTTGTTTTTGTAAAATTATTACAGTTAGAGATTCAGGGGAAACCACTCTTACTAACATATGGCGGCTGTTTATATACCAAATCTTGCTAGCAAAACTTCTGTTTAAAGTTAATTTCTGGCCTATATTGATATATTTAGCCATTTATTTTGGTTTATTATTCAGTTATCTCTAATATTTGACACAAATATATCACAACTTACTTCTATTAAAGCATTAACAATGAGGCAACTTTTCCGCACACTACTAGCGTCGGCCGATTTATCATTTTATGCACCTAAAACGATAGATTACCATTAAATTTATTGTAGGCCTATAAAAAATACTATAAATTTATAAATATTAAAAAAATGGGATTAAGAGAAGGTATCAATTTCTTCAATTAGGCCTATCAATACTTAAATTGTGTTAGTACTAAATACTACTATTAGGGCTGTTTAGGCCTAGATCTAGGTATATTAAATAATAATTATTTTATGTTTTTCAGCTTTTTTCATGACTGCTCAGATAAACTTAATAAACTAAAAATATGTCTAATACATTAACAAACGAAGCACACCAAAGAAGTGTAAGTAGTCTAAGTAAATATCAACATATATTGTGACTAAATAGTTATTTTAAATATTAGATTTAAAAAATTTGCTAAAATTGTTAAAACTTTTTAGTATATTTTTTACATGGGACAGTGTGGCCTAGCGTTAGAGCGCTAAACTGCCAATCTGAAAATTTCTTGCGTGAATCCTGGTTCAAATCAGTAGAACATCCCTGTCCACTCAGCACTGATAGTGCAGGGCATAGTGCTGACCACAGTATCCCTTCATATGCCGAGATCATAGACATAGGTGAACTCTACTTCATTTGCCCTTAGGTCTGTCAGGTTCAATAAGGAAACTTTACTAATTACTTTATATTTCTTATTGAAACATGAAAACTTTTTATTTCAGTTGAAAGATTTCCTCACATTGTACAATACAATAACAGAGTATTGTTTCAACAAATGTGTCTCGAACTTCAATGAGCGTAGTGCTTCTGGATCAGAGGTGGGTCTAGATGGTGCTACATTCTCATCATTTGGTGGGGTAGTTTCAGTGTAGTTCTTTAATTATAATTATATTTTTTATAAATTGTAACAATTTTTAAATTATTAATACCTGTGTGAGTGTTTAGATGTGTATATAATTATTTGAATTTTACTTTTCTTTTCTTTTCAAATTATTTTGTATAGTTATTTGCATATTATATTTATTAATGCCTCTGTATGTATGTATATAACTATATGCACATAACTATTTTTGTTTTTTTCTTATGTGTTTTTTTTTAATATTTTAGACAACATGTGTGGATGTCTGCACCGACAGTTACGTACAATACAACCAAAGGTTCATGTTCAACTTTGTCGACCATCAAGAAAGGCGCAAGAGGGATTTAGAAAGTGCTGCCATCGAGGCTGCACAGAAGGAGGCAGAAGCTGCCGCATCAGGCACAGCAACGCTGCCAGATGCCCAAACCTTGGAGCTCAGCCAGGAGGGCGCGTTACAACAAGCTGCGCAACTCCTGGAGTCTATGAGTTCTAGCAGTGGTGCTGCTGGCTCCAGTGTTGATGGTGCTGGCTCCAGTGTTGATCAAGGTGTGTTTAATAACCCTACACAGTCATCGTTAACACCATCCGACAGCACACCTGTATGACCATACCTGTGTTTGGTAGACATTAGAAATTGATTGCTAGAATGTGCTGTACTAGTTATAATATGTCTGTATCATTTGTTATGACCATACCTGTGTTTGGTGACATTAGAAATCGATTGCTAGAATGTGCTGCGCTAGTTATATCTGTATCATTCGTTTTTTTAAGCATCCCATTTATCAAGAAAACCGCATGTGTAATGAGTGACCTGCAATGTCAGGTTTTGTACTGAAGTTGTAAATATTACAAAAAACAATTTATAAAACATGTAAATGTTTTGTTATTGACTTGGTTTTACTATCCCATGTGTTGTGTTGGCACATCATCTGCCTTTTAGTCTGGGTGGGTGAAATCTTTTTTAATGAATAATTGTTGAGGCAACAAAAAATTGAGTTGTTCATGTAAACTTACATAAAAGCTGATTTTATTTTTAAAATGAATAGTCTCCCTTTTTAAAAATTTGTTATAAAGTAGATCTTGTTGTCTCATTTTTTTTAAGTATTAAATATTCATTTCAGATTTAATTAATAAAAAAATTATGTGGATTTTTAAAAGACTACTTTTGTGGTTTAATTGCTGTTTCACTACAATTTATAAGTCTTTGATATAACAAATTTTTGCTCATGAAAGATTAAAATATGAACAATAATGCTTTTTTTTAAAAATGTTTTATAAACAAGTCTTGAATTAGTGTTCTATTCATTAGCTATTTCTATTCTCTAATGGAGTTTCTCAGTTTGAATTATAATTTTTTTTTCCAAAAATTAAATTGTGTAATTCATGTGGCAGTAGTTTTCAGCAGGAGATTACAACAGTAGTTGTAAATGATTATGTATGTCACTTGAACAGAACCATATGCGAGTACTTGAAATTTTGTATTTATGTCAAGGTCTATTTATAGGGCTGTGTTGATGTATGCCTTTGAGTAGTAAATTGCTAAATGTAGCAATCGTGTTATGAATGTTATGGCATTATCATAGAAGAATTTTATTTAATAAATGTAAAGGTCTGTACATAGATGTTTTGATAAATGTCACTGATCAGTATACATAAATGTCACTGATCAGTATACATAAATGTCACTGATCAGTATACATAAATGTCACTGATCAGTATACATAAATGTCACTGATCAGTATACATAAATGTCACTGATCAGTATACATAAATGCCACTGATCAGTATACATAAATGTCACTGATCAGTATACATAAATGCCACTGATCAGTATACATAAATGTCACTGATCAGTATACATAAATGTCACTGATCAGTATACATAAATGCCACTGATCAGTATACCTAAATAAACAGGTGACCTGCAATATCCTGTTGTTTTTAATTTGTCAGTGTCATAACTCCTGATATGTTTACATTTTTTCAGTGTTATATCTTGGCTGGTGTAGTGACTATTTTATAGCCAGCAAGTATAGCTTTGAATCTTGCTAGTATTGATGATCACATTTTTCAATTTTCTAGAACCAAGTGCTTTATTTCAAGCTCTTTTTGCAAACTGTTGGTTACTAGCAAGTAAATTGTTATTTAAAAAGGGTTTTATAGGCATATAGTAATAAAGGATTATCTGGCCATCAAAATAACAGAAGGAAAACACCAACATATGGTAATAGTTTTGTCCTACCAACGAGTTTACAAGAGCCTTTCACAATATATATGAGCTTAAACTATAAACATGCTTTAACTTTAAACAAATTAAAATCAGGCAGTATCTTATTAGTTTAAAATGAGTTCTCTTAGAAAAATGGTGTCTGTGAAAAATAATAACCACATGATTTTTAGATGGCTTAGTTTTATTTCACAAATACCATAAGATGGTGTTCCAAAGACTGATGTTTTAATTACATTGATGTTTTCATTACATTGATGTTTTAATTACATTGACAAAACAAAGATGTGTCAGGCTGAGATATCTGAAGAAATTCAATATCATCATATTTATTTCAACATTCAACTCTAAAAATATATATACAAATGCATTCATGCAATATAAACTAACTTTATTACAAAATTTTACAACCATATTATATGCTATTCACTGTACGAAAATAGAAACATAACTAAGAAAAGGCATGTTATTATTAAAACTGCAGAAAAATATAATAAAATTGTACTAAAACTATTGTTTCATCATGGAATATAACTACAAATTAGTAAAATGTTAAAAGCAAGCTGTTCCCTGAACACAATATAAAACCATGATAACAAAAATCACTTAATTAAATGAAGTGTTGTAAGTAAACTTTTGAAAAAAGTTCTTAGACTGGTTTATAAAGGTAAAATAATTTAAATAACCATATCTTTGAAATAACTTACATCTTACTTATTCAAATGTTTGCACACAATACATTTGATTTTAAGTGTATTTTGTATTTTTTTAAAATACAATTTGATTTTCTTTCTATGAATCTTGATAAACAGTTGCAAAGTTTATTTAAATCCTTTGCTTACTAGGATTTTCATGTGTAAAAATCTCCCAGTAGTTTTGAACAAAATTTAAAACAAAAATAGAATTAAATAAATATTCAATGAAGTAAAGAATTAAATGTTACCATTTGAGGAGTTAAATTTCATTTAAATTTAAGATAAGATTTTTAAAACTTTGATTCAATTTTGTCTCTTGACATACAAACCTGCTGAAAGCTAACTCTCAGACAGGAAAAATGCAGTTATATGTAACCATGCAAAAGAAGATAACAAGTGATATCACAACCTAACACTCTCTGTAATCACATCAGGCACCTGCTTAGGCTTCCGTTTCACAGAAAGCCGCCTGAGTACATTGCCTCGTCTGATCTCGTTTACAAGATTGTCCACAATTTTAGCATCACCAGTTCCAGAAAGACCAGGCAGGAGTCTAGCACCTGGTGGAAGTGGAACTGGTTCCTTGTGTGCACCTGTGATAAAAAAAAACATTAAAGTTTACAATCACTTTAAGTTATCTTATAATATACAGCTCACCAAATAAACTTGAATACAAAAGCACACATTTTTAACACAGAATAATTTTTTAAATATTTATAATGTAAAATAAATGTTAGAAGCATATATTATATATTTCTTAAAAGCTTTATTGTAATTTTCCTTTATTTCTGTACCTAATAATTTAATTGATAACCTACCATTCAGCCAGAAATTTAAAAAAAAATTAAAATTATTTTTAAATTACAAATGCCAATATTTTTTATTTACCTACCAAAACAAACTGTAATAATATATTTAAATAAATAGAAATTTAGTACATACTCTTTCTCTTTTCTAACAATTCTTCATGAGCTTTCTTCCTCATCTCTGCTTTTTCTGCCTGTTGTTTCCATGATTCCAATTCCTGAAGAGAAAATATTGAAAATTTGGAGTAAATTATATTTGCTCATTTGTTTTTAAAAAGCAGTAATATAATTTATATTAGGTCTCAGTAGTATTTGTGCTCCATAAAATTTAATTATCTTTAAAGTTATTGATATTGACCAATGCCACCTTACCATCTGACAAGCTTTTACTCTTTCACAAAATTCACGGAATGCACCAAGGAATTCTTCGAGATTAAAAGAGTTTTCGTTCTCACAGTAATGCTGGGCCAGTTTGACGCTCTGTTTAGTCAAGCGATCAAGTGTTTCTTCAATGTCAGACAGGTCTCCGTCAGCTTCCTGCACAAGAGCGTTAAAGACAATTGTTAATAATGCATTTTAAGAAAAATATTTTTGATTTTAATTTAAATTTTTTTAAACATCTACTTTTACTAAACGAAAATGTGACATTTCAATTATTATTATTTTCAGTATCCTTATTGACAATTTATTCAAAATTATAGTTTTCTCTAATTCAAACATTCTGAAGTTACAAAACTGGTTAATTTGTTAATGTTATGATTTTGGATAGTATTTTACTACTGTTTGTTAATAAAAACAACAACTATTAAATTCAACATTGTTGCTTGAAAATGAAATTTTTCCTAAAAATTATATGTAAATAAAAAGTAAATTTTAACTTCTTTTAACTAATAGATCTTTCACTCAAATTATCAATGCATTACACATAAAAGCCATAAAACAAAAAGCAACCTCTAAAAACTCTCCAAACTGCTCCTTGATTTCTTCATCAGGGTTTGCAACCATCTGCACCTGGAGTTTCTTGACAGTGGCTTTGATCTGATTGAATTCTGATTTTACATTCTCTATTGAAAATCTGGGGAGAAAAAACACCGGTTATGACATTTTTTGAAATTGTGTAGTCAATATAAAATACAGATATTGAAATATTAAAAGATCAATTATTGGAATATGTTTTTGAAAATCATGTTAGTGGAACATAAGGTTTAAAAATCTATTTAGCTCATTAAATTTAAAATTTACCTGGAAGCTTTCTGTAAGTCCTCCAGCAGTTCATCAACAAACTCCAGGGAATCTTTATCTTTACTTTCAGCCTCCTCAACCAGGAAATGCAACAGTGAAAGTTTCGGGTCATTTGATTTTGTCAGGATCAATTTATTGAGAGAGCTTATTCGAAAACCAACAGCATCTCCTGCATTACTACCCTGTTAATAAAAGAAATAAAAATCTTATTTAGAACAGAAGAACTACAACATAGATAAATGTTTAATTATTGTAAGTTGCTCATTTTCTAAAAAAAAAGTTCAATAATTCTACACATAACTAAGCATAAAATAAAAACTTTTGCTAGGATTTTAAAAATATATTTTAAAAGTTTTTTATGATATGAAATGAAAGTGGTAAAAGATTTAAGAAAAAGATGTATTTAGAACAGAAGAACTACCACATAGATAAACTGTTAATCATTGTAAATTGCTCATTTTCTAAAAAAAAAAATTCAATAATGTTTTACATAACTAAACATAATATTAAAATGTTTGCTAGGATTTTTAATAAATGTATTTTTAAACAAAAAAATAAATGCTATGAAATTAAAGTGGAAAAAGTTTTAAGAAATTTTCAGTACACACCTTGTTTATAAAATTACCAGCATGTAAGACAAGTCTTAAAAACTTCTTTAGTGCCTTGTTGTCATAGAGACGTCTGGAGATCCCATTGAGGAGAAGCAGGTTTGATCTGACACCAGACAGCTGGCTTTGAAAATCAGACTATTCAAATAAGAGAAACAACGTATTTAATTTTTTAGAACTTTTAAATTTAACACTTTGATATTGCAAGCATTTATTTTATATAAAACTTTAACAACAATGATAACATTTAGCAGAACAAAATATTCATTTGTTTAATCAATTTTTTCTAATGTGCTTACATTTTTTAACTCTCAATATAATTGTTCTTCTTTCTTAAGCATTATATTAATTATAAAAAAAAAATATTAGTCTTGCAAATTTACCAGGCACTTTTTTTCTAAATAGATTTTTATTTTTTAACTTAATATAAAATACACACCTTAAGAAGCATAAGTTCAAGTCTTAGTTTATAACAAGGAACAGACATAAGCTGGAGGAAAAACTTCTCAGCATTTCCCAACTTTTCTGTGTCCCCATCAAAATTCTGAATAAATTCAATCTGAAGACATAAAATTTTGTATCACAATCAGGATCTATTATGTTTTAATTATGAATTATTTCTTTCAGCTAAATTGTAGAACTATTAAATTCATTTGGTATTGTACAGAAAGCTTAGCAAAACAAAAAATTCCTCACCTCATCCAGCTGTGGCAGTATTTTTATAAGGCCTTTCAACTTCTCTACACCGATGCTACGAGCTTCACCTTTCCGAATAAGATCAACTATGGCCGCATTGTTTTTACGGAACTGTTTGAGGTAAATGTTAACGTTCATACTTCTTTTAGGATCCAGCAAACTGATCTGTAATTTTAAAAAAAAATGATAAAGTATAATCATACTAAATTTTTCAAAAAAAATTTTTTTTTAGAAGAAGAAAAGGGGTTATTTTGTTGAAAATAATATTAATATCTTAAATATGATGTCTTAATCTTTAAGCTTCAAAACTCTATTTTCAAAAAAAAAAACATTTGCCTATTGTTAAAGTTAATGTCTGTTTCAATTTTCTGTTTAGAGCATTAAATTCATTTTTGGATAAATTAAAAGTAAGTAAAACATAAATCCATGTCCAAAGATTTGTTTCATGCTAAGGTACCTTCACCACAACAGTGCCATGTTTTATGTTCAGGTCTACAATTTTAGATTACTTAAATATGTAAAGACCAATTACCATAGAAGAGAGAAATATGAACTTTTGCACTAAAAATTAAATAACATTTTTAATATTAATACGAGATTATTTTAGGTAGATCAAGCCTATGTCAATCCAAAGCAATGAATTAGACATTTTTACCATTACTTAGACAGTGTAAAATGTTTAGAAAGTGTAAGAGCTTTTTATTCTGTTTTTATTTTTTTTACTTTTGATACCATTTATCAAGAAATCTTTTTTAAAAAAAAGTTTTTTTTTTCTCAAATTGATATAGATTAAATATGAAAATAACCAATAGATAATACCAACTTAATTACAGAAATAAAATTATTGTAAAAATAAACTCACAAAGCACACAATGTTAACTAGCAATCTAAGTATACATATATTCACTGGCAAATGTAAGATCAATATAATTTTATGTTTAAGTTTTGTTATTCTGGTCAAATGTAAATGGTGAACAAATTTCTCAGCTCACTTATTAAAAAAGCATCAGTGTAGTAGACAAAAAAAAATTCAAATTCAGTCTCAAGCAACTTTTGGGTAAATATTATGCTTGCCATGTAGTTGGTATATGTGCAATATAAACACATAGTTTTTACCTGACGAAGTTTGTTTCCTTGCATATCAGACTTAAACCATGGAAAATAAAATTAGTTATTTTTAATGTATTTTTAAAATGTACCCTAACCTATGGATGCATTAACTATCATCCTGAATAAAGGTTTGTAGATCTATTTTGTTAAGGAAAAGCTAAATTATATATATATATATATATATATATATATATATATATATATATATATATATATATATATATATGTATATATATATATATGATAATTGAAGAAGATTGTATGTTCATTGTCTGGCTGGAAAACAAAAGCTTTACTTTATTGTCACCTAACAGTAAAAGTATTTATTATTATAATTTATAAACTTCAACTTTAAAATTTTAAAAATTTATTTATATAATTTCTCTTAATTTCAGTTTTAAAAAGTGGAGAATGATATATTTTCATGAAATATAGATTCTATAGATTAGACTATTACTATTAATCTAGAGATAGATATATTATATATATAGCCTTAATTTTTTTATCTTACTTTAACACAGTACTATTTCTATATAGTATATATATATTATCCTAATTGCATCAAATGCATAGAACAAACATTTGGCTTTTTTGGGACTAAAGTTCTGTTTTAAAATTACTAAACTTAAACTTTAAAACTACTAGATCTATCAATAATCATTTATCAATGATTAAGCTTTATATCAGTATAATCATTTTATTACCTCAGAAGGGGAAGAGTGCACCCTCAACACTTTCTCTTCCACCTTGGGCTCTTCCTTCACAGTTTTGGCAGAAAAAAGAGATTCCAGTTTAGTATATTCTACTGGAATCGCATCTGCCATTTTACTAACATCCCCCCAGATGCAATTCTCTACAAAAGAAAAAACAAATAAACAAATTTTAATGATTGGTTAGCAGATAATTTAATTGTATAGTTTCAAGTAAAATAATATTAAAAATTATTATTATTATTAATAAATAAATATGAAATGACAGGTTTATGATTGGGATGCATAAATTAAGTTGTGATTACGTTTATGTGAGATGAAATGACAGTCCTTTATATTTTAAAATCATTGTGAAAAAATATTTAACCATCATAATTGATTAGGCCTTTTGAGACATAATTAAACCATCTTATAGAGCTATTTGGCTTTTAGTAACATAAACGACAACTCAGTCTCTTGTACATAATAACAGAGTGATCTCCCTTGCAAAGATTCTTGCATGTACATAGACTAACTTCCACATATATCATCAATGATGTATTCATTAAAATATTATTCAAAGAACTCCACTTACAATAACAATGATTAGCTGTGTCATTTAACCTTGGTTCAATGAAAACGTTTCCATTTAAAACCAGAGAATTAGTGTACGAAGGATTTTAATTTTAATTATCTGCACATTTTATCTAATTAAAAAGTAACTACTATTTTAAAAAGTCCACATAGAACTACAGATGAAAAGTAATGTCTTACTGTTGACTTGTAGTGTAGGGACCTTGTTCCACGTGAAATGTTTCATTTTACAGCTGGGGTCTGGAGTTTTAATTGTTTCAACAGAAGGGGTCGGGGAAGGTGGAGGAGGGCACAGGCCAGGTATCCCCCCAGGGGGAAGGAGCCCCGGTGGGGGTGGGGGAGCACCTAGCAGAGGAGCACCGGGAGGGGGTGGGGGCACGGGCGAGAATGGTCCGCCTGGTGGGGGTGGGGGAGGGGCTGAAAACGGTGCGCCCGGAGGGGGTGGGGGAGGGGCTGAAAAGAGCGGTGGGGGCGGGGGAGGGCCTGAGAAAGGCATACCGGGTGGGGGTGGAGGGGGCGGGGGACAAGGCGCTGCTGGGGGTGGCAGAGGTGGAAGAGAGGAAGGATCGCTGTTGTCTGCAGATTCCCGCCGCCCGAGGATTGCTGACTTCCGCTGTAGTCTCGAGGGAAGAGTTCCACTGGATGGTAAACTTTCCTGTGGAGGTTTGAAGGTTAAACATTACAATCAAACATTCATTTAGTTGAGACGTGACCTGGAAGAAGACACCAAGAAGATTGGATACACCTGGGGACAGTTGGAGAGACTAGCCCTGGACAGAGACGTCTGGAAAGCTCTTGTCAGCGGCCTATGTCCCAGTAGGGACGACGGGCAAACGTAACGTAACGTAACTCATTTAGTTATTTTCAAAACGGATGGAGTGGTTGGAAAGTACAGCCCACGACTGCTAACCCGAAAGTTTCGAGTTCGGATGCCGAGCTTGAGATTATATGATGTCTATGATGTCCATGAGTCCCCCCCCCCCCCCCAAGCTCTGATGGGTACCTTACTTACGTTAGGAAAAGTAAAGACGACTGGGCATAGTGCTGATCATACTGTCCCTTTATATTCTGATGGTGATTCGTGTGTGTATTGGGGGGGGGGGGAGGGAGATGTGACACCCTCAATTACAGCATCAGGTGAGACTCGACCTAGTGAAGCCACTGCATATAGATAAGGTGTTTTAATCAAGGCGGGGTGGGGGATGCGGACCGTACCGGGTGACACCTTTGGAGGAGGGTGACACCAAGACAAAAAAATATATATAGAAATATATAGAATAAATAAGCTTTTTGCCAGTTCAATGAATGGTTAATTAGCGGTAAAAATATTTTAAGTACAAACTGACGATCCAGACAACGAATATATATATAGCCCATATATAGCCTATATTTTTTTCCTTTATTGTTGGGGGAGGGGGCGGGTGACACCATAATGTACGGCACCGGGTGACACCCGACCTAGCGACGCCACTGGCACTACCTACCATTGTCTGCACAGCGACATCAACAAGCTTGTGTTGACCTTTAGCATCCTCCATCAGTTTATCTGCCTTGACCACCCCCTCCACGGCCTGCTGGGCTAGTTTCTCGATTAAAATCCATGTACTTTCACTGCAGAGAGAAAAAATAAATAAATGGAACTACCGGTAATTAGTACAGCCTCAACAGCAGACTAATAGTAATACGTATTATGTCGAGAATGTTTTTTTTTTACGCCTGATGGTTTCTGAAATGTAGTTTTTTTGTGTGAATGCTTTGGTTTCGTCCATGGTCGTATGCGATGATGATCTATGTGATGATGGTTGTATGTGATGATTGTCGTATGTGATGATTGTCGTATGTGATGATGTTCGTATGTGATGATGTTCGTATGTGGTGATGGTCGTATGTGATGATGTTTTTATGTGATGATGTTTGTATGTGATGATGTTTGTATGTGATGATGTTTGTATGTGGTGATGGTCGTACGTGGTGATGGTCGTATGTGGTGATGGTCGTGTGTGGTGATAATTTTATGTGATGATGTTTGTATGTTATGATGTTTATATGTGATGATGTTTGTATGTAATGATGTTTTTATGTGATGATGTTTGTATGTGATGAAGTTTATATGTGATGTTTGTATGTGACGACGTTTGTATGTTATGTTTTTATGTGATGATGTTTATATGTGATGATGTTTATATGTGATGGTCGTTTTTGATGATGGTCGTACGTGATGATGTTTATATGTGATGTTTGTATGTGATGATGTTTGTATGTGATGATGTTTATATGTGATGATGTTTGTATGTGATGATGTTTATATGTGATGGTCGTTTTTGATGATGGTCGTACGTGATGATGTTTATATGTGATGTTTGTATGTGATGATGTTTGTATGTGATGATGTTTATATGTGATGATGTTTGTATGTGATGATGTTTATATGTGATGTTTGTATGTGATGATGTTTTTATGTGATGATGTTTGTATGTGACGATGTTTGTATGTTATGTTTTTATGTGATGATGTTTGTATGTGATGATGTTTTTATGTGATGATGTTTGTATGTGATGATGTTTGTATGTTATGATGTTTATATGTGATGATGTTTGTGTGTGATGATGTTTGTATGTTATGATTTTTTATGTGATGTTTGTATGTGATGATGTTTATATGTGATGATGTTTTTATGTGATGTTTTTATGTGATGATGTTTGTATGTGATGATGTTTATATGTGAAGGTCGTTTTTGATGATGGTCGTACGTGATGATGGTTGTATGCGATGCGGATGAGAAAGGATTATAATTATGATGTAATATCTATACTATTTCCGTTTATTAGAAAAGTAATATTAAAAAAACCGTTAATATCCGTTAAAGTATGGTTGGGATGTGGGGTAAAACTGTGTCGGGAATTCGGTAGAGGTGTGTTTTGTGTTTTGATGTTTCATGCACTAAAACTGAGTATAAGTCGGAGGAAGAACCTAATAAAATGGTAATAAATCATTGATGGAGGGACACCAAGGTTTGAACGGGCAGTTTGTTCGAAAATTGTTATTATGTTTCTAGGGCAGTGTTTCTTCCTGACTTTTTTCTCGGGGGGGGGGGGGGGGGGGGCGGGGACTAAAATTTCCTTCCTCAGGGACAGACACTGTTAAAAGTATATAGTTTCTATATAAATTCCATTTCGTTCGAGGAAGGGGGGGGGGATGGTTGGCTTACTTCGCCCCCCCCCAGATGCCTGGAAGAAACTCTGTTCTAGGGTCAGTTTGATTTTACGCAAACCGCCGCACCTATCTGGCTACCAAGACTCGGACATCCCTGATGTGCTACAATTGCCGTGTAGCAATGAGTGACATTTATCACATTATCACTATCTTTTTTCCCGTTCTTGACCAAGACACTTAGGGCAGATGAAGTAGAGTTCATCTGCTTCCGAGACCTCGGTATATGAAGTGGTCAGCACTCTACTTCATATGTCCAAGGGATCGTAAGATCTAAAGAGGATTCTATACTTTTTTTTGTTTTGCACATCAGAAATGGGTTTATGTAGACTGAAGCTAAAATCTAAAACTCTATTTAAAAAAACAATTGTTCTAAAAATTAGAGTGCCACTTACCAGTGTGGGCTGTTGGGGTCAATCTGGTACAGGCTGTAGAGGATGGACAGCAAGGACAGCCCTAAGGTTGTGTCATTCACCTGAAAATATTTGTTAGGGTCATATTTAGTCATCACACCTTAGCTGTTTTAGAATATCATGACATTTTATATTAAATACAAACACAATGAGGCTATACATAAAATAACAACAAGAGATCTCTGAATATTTTTGTGTTTCTATGTCGAGGCAAAATGAATGTATTCGTGGTATTGTTGGACAAAATGATGACATAGTAAATGTTTGGTTGGTGGAACGCGGGGAAGCGGTGTTTCCCAATCGGTAACATTTTTCTTTATACGAAGGGGAGGTAAAATGGAGTCTTTACATAAATTTATGGGCTGCAGCTAGGCTGCAGACCCGAAAGTCTCGAGTTCGAATCCGGGCTCAAGTCAGTGGAACGTCCCTGAGTCCACTCAGCTCTAAAGGGTACCTAACTCACGTTAGGGAAAGTAAAAGCAAAGCGCTGACCACACTATCCCTGCATTTGTCGAGTTTAAGAAACATGAACTCTACTTCATCTGCCAAAAGTATCTCTATGCGTAGAGGAATTTTTCCTTTTTTTTTTGTGTACATTACTTTGATTTAATTTAAATCATCGCTTTCTTACCACAGCATGCTCAAATATAGAGTATAGACCACACCGCACCAGTAAAGTACCATCCACCCCACTTTGAATAAAAATACAATGTGTGTTCCCGTTATTTTTTTGTAATTTTTTTTTCATGCTCTGCGCACACAATTCCAAACGCACACAGAAACTCCACCTACTTTGTTGTAGATGGCTTTAAACAGATCCGAGTGGCTGTTGATGTCAATGGCCTCCTTGGTGGACTCTACCATGGCGTCTGTGTCCGCCGTGAGCTCTTCCTCGAAGACGTCCAGCTGGACCTGAAGGTCGCCATCTTTGTCGTCACGTAAACAGTTGATGACGTCAAGGATGTTCAAAGCTGCCCGACAGAAACTGACGTGAAATGGGGAATAAATGGGGGAATAAATGGGGAATTGTGGGGAAGAATTTACCGTCGGGGGTGGGGAAGTTGGGTTGTGATTTTGACGTGAGAGTTTGGTTAGAGAAGCGATACGGTTTGGGAATGCTAAGGAATTGAGATGGTTTGTATGTAAAACAGAAGTAGTTTAAAGTAAAATTGTGTAAGAATCTGTGATAGAAATGAAGAAGTTGAGCTGTGTATGTGACGCGTCAAAGTGAACGTGTGATTAAAATGTATAGTGAGTCTATGTCTCTCTTCTTCCCTACAACACAATGTATACGTGTCAACTAATTATGCGCTATATATATATATATATATATATATATATATATATATATATATATATATATGCGTTTTATGAAACGTTAGCCTTTAAAGTTTAAAATTAGGATGTTTCGTGCGAGAAATAATGTTATTCACTCACTAACCCTAACTTATAGGCTACATTCTCATTTAAAATAGCTGAATATCTCCGCGAAATAAAACCAAAAGCAAAACAACACATAACAAATAATATATTACTACTTCTAATAAATCTACTTACAAATCCAAATCTTTGATGTAGTCGATTACAACACACCGCTAGACTAAGAGTAAACTAAAACCTAACTCAAGCATTACGGATCATTACTATGTCAACTACGAAACGATTTTTTTTGTTCTTGTCTATAGTGAACTCATTGTTCCTAATCTTTCGCGGGATAATTTTTAAATCAACCCAACTACTTTAGATCTAAACTATAGTACCTATATCTAGATCTAAATCTAGATCAAAATGTTAAAAAAGAAGGCTGCAGATCTAGTTTTCTAGATCTAGATTCTAGATCTAGATCTAGATCTATGTCCTACCTTTTACAATTCGAACAAGATTTTGCCATACGAATCTTGTAGCTATGTTGTAGCTGATGTAGAAGCCGAGGATAAAATTGCGAAATGTTTTCCAGTCCTTGTTCTCCATACCATAGTTATAATGTCACAATTGTTTAATGTTTCTTTATTTGCTCACTTTCCTAAAGAATTGTTTCTGTCCCACCCTTACAAACGTCATTTATTTTCGAGCACCGGAAGTGGGAATTTTATAAAAGAAATGGCGTCGAGATTATACCAGCGATTAGAAAAGTGACGTCTAGGATCAAGTATGTGGGCGATGAGGCTGTCTAGAGCCAAGTGAACCGAACTTAAGACTTCCAGGATAGCAAGCGTGCGTTCTATCGCTAGACCAAGCTATTCTCTATTATGTAATTTACTATGGTCCGTATAGCCGTGGTTGAAATTCGATTAAAAAAAATAGTATTGTTTCTTCTTATTATTAAGCATTTAACATTCTAATTGAAAATAATCAAGGTAATTGCGTTAGGTCAGTCCTAGCCTATATCACCCTTGACCTATTATCCCTATGACAAAAATTGTTTGTAGTGTGTGTGTAGGTCTATTAATAGAAGAATTAAATGTAGCATATAGCAAAAGGGTAGGTAAGGGGACAATTTGTCTCAAGTGGGAAATAGACGTGGGGGGGGGGGGCTTGATTACAAGGAATGTGAATCAAAATTTAAGGGAACATAGCGTGATTAAAAAAAAAGACACAAAAAACACATAATTATGCTAATGATGTTAGTTAATTGTTATTTCTTTTTAATATTAGGCTCAACGCAATAACCAGTGTTTCTTTTAGGCAACTCTCCTGGGGAGGGGGGGGGGGGTAGAGCACATCCACCACTTGCCCCACCCGAATGAAATTTAAAAAAAATAATATAGATATACATTTACAATAATCCCACCCCTTACCCCACCAGAAAATTTTAAAGTTCCTGAAGTTTCAAGTGTCGTCTCCTCCCCCCCCCCCCCCCCCTCCGGAAGTTTAAAAAAAAAAGCCTTCCCGTAGAAAAATGTCTAAACAATGTCTGAAAGAAACACTGGTTGTATTAAAAATGTGTATGTCATCGAGTCATAGCAAACACGAGACATACTGCCATAGCAAACACGAGACATACTGCCATAACCTATGAACCCAATCACCCGGAAGACGCGACCTACTGACCTACAAACTCGTTCCGGATACGGATCCTGTCCCGGATGTTCTCGCTGGCCACGATGATGGAGTTGACCAGCGCCATGACGGTCGTCTTGTAGGTGGTGAGGTCAGAGTTCCTCAGGTCTGTAATCAGCAGACTGAATCGGTACCGCTGTTTCCTCCATACCTAGGGACACGGTAGCATGGGTTAACGAAGAAAACAATAGTATACAGTTGTTGAAAAGTAGCATAATTTATTAGTGAGTAAATGGTAAAATTAGTAGTGTGCTTGACTGTTAGCTTAACACGTGAGGATCGAATCCAACTTGTATACAATCAGTCTACGTAGGTGTTACAGTTAGCTAGTTTAAATCGTGAGAAAAAAACCTAGTAGTGTGATTGAAATTTGGTTGCATTATGTAAGAGGTATATTGTATACAGATTTAAAACTTGCTTTATTTTAATCGTAAATGGTAAAGTTAGCAGTGTGATTGACAGTTAGCTTGACAGTGTTAAGATCGAATCTAACTTGGGTTAACTGAGAAGCATCTCGGTATTCAAACTGGCCTTTATGAAATCATTAGTTTGACAGCTAGCAATAATGGATACATAAAGTCTTATGTCCCCAACGCCAGCCTTACACAAAGTGTCTCTCTACCACTCAGTGTACAAGGAGAACTAGATGTTAGTTCTATTAACCTTAACTTTGAATTCAGGAACACTGTATTAGTAATCACTGATCACTGATCACAACATGTAATCAGTCACAGGCCAGGAATAATGAAGCGAGTTAGAGATTAACCTTATGCTTAGTCGCCTTTACTCTTATAGGCTAATCCGTTTCTGTTGAGAGTGACATCCTAGGAACCGAATTCCAGACTTTCAGGCTAGCTATTGTGTGTCAGATTAACCCTTCACATTCCAATCTTTAAAGCAATATTCTTTCTTATTAAAACAAACAAAAAAAACCCTTTTAAATCCTAAATTATGCATGTATTAAAACAAACACGAACTACACATTAAGTGACAAATGAAATTACATGGCGCTTATCAAGCCTATATCTACACTTGTGATTATCAACACAACTCTACTTCATCTTACCGAATCAAACATCAACTCGGGCTCCAGAAGAATCATGGAATACTCAGCTATCCAAATCCACGCGCCAACTTAACCGCTCACCAAATGCACATGCCCTAACCATTCAACCCTTTATATAGATACTTAGGATCGTCCATTCATTGATACAACTTTTTTCCCACCTACAAATTTAGAAACGTAGCCACTCCCCCTTTTTTACTTTCATTCATCTTTCTAGTTATGAAACAAGCAGTTTTCGTCGCATTACGTTGTAGTTGACCCAGTACAACCGTGGGAAGATTCACTAGATGCATCTGATCTAAAATACCATAAATGTAATGTGACTATAGATCACTGTATGACTGTCGTAGTCCAGCTGCTCTGACCCTGAGTATAGGAGCTCTCGAGTTTAAGAAGGGAGAAATACTTGACATCTATTTTCGTCACAGTGGGCGCTATTCAGAAAAAGGTGTGATATTTAATTGCACGCGTGAGGGGATTTATTGTGGGTTAAAAAAAATCTTCCCACGATTTCTGGTAATGCACTTTGTCATTTAATTTAGCTCTGTTAAGTCCAAGATCAAAACGAGGGCAAAAAAAAAAAACAAAAAAAAAAACAAGACCAATAAAAACAAAACAAGACCAATAAAAACAAAACAAGACCAATAAAAACAAAACAAGACAAATAAAAACAAAACAAGCCCAATAAAAACAAAACAAGACCAATAAAAATAAAACAAGACTACAAAAAAGCTAAATTCAAAACGAGGCTTAAACCAAAATGATGCTGTTTCTCGGAATAGGGACTAATCAGGTTTGGCCCCAGAGTTGCTTCCAGTCATCCTTTTCGGGGTGGGGGGGGGGCGAATAACGGCTACCGCTATAGAAAATATATTTTTACAATTTAGTCCGCCCCCCCCCCCCCCCCGAAAATTTCAAGTGACCCCCCATATCCAACCGGAGTCTGAAAGAATTACTTTTTGGCCCTGAACCCATCGTGTGCTTATGTTATAGTCAAGTCATAGTGCAATGTTTTACATTACTTTAATTGTCTTTATTAGTTTCGTTAAATTTCTACTATTTTTTGTTTTTCTGTTTTCAAATTAAACATACGGCTCTTCTTTCTAATGAGAGTGTTGATTGTTACCTTCAAGAGTTGGGATCTCACTTGATAACAATATCATTAAGAGCTAGATAATCACATTTTAATCACCATAAATGAGGAACGAAGTACTCAATAGTTGTGTCACTATTAGAAACAGAGTACACACTTTTTGTGTCACCACCAGAAACTAAGTACTCACCTTGTGTTACCACAAGAACCCTCGAGTAGTCCTACACGCTTTTTGTGTCACCACTATAAGCCGAGTACCCACTTTGTGTCACCACCAGAAACCAATTACTCACCTGTGTCACCACCAGAAGCCGAGTAGGCCTACCCACTTTTCGTGTCACCACTATAAGCCGAGTACCCACTTTGTGTCACCACCAGAAACCAATTACCTGTGTCACCACAAGAAGCCGAGTACTCACATAGTTGTGTCACCACAAGAACCAGGTAATCACTTTTTTGTAACCACCAGAGTACTCACTTTGTGTCACTACCTGAAGCCAAACGCTCACCTTGTGTCACCACCAGGGTACTCACCTTGTGTCACCACCAGAGTACTCACCCTGTGTCACCACCAGGGTACTCACCTTATAACGTTCTAACGCATCTAGCGTGAGGTAGAAGCCATCTGTTGAGTACAGGCAGAGGGCGGAGAGCAGCTCAAAGATCTGCATCTTGACCATCACGTTGTTGGTTTCCATGGCTGGGGAGGAGGAATTATGGGTAGGCTTTTAATTTTGGCTGGGGAGGAATTATGGGTAGGCTTTTAATTTTGGCTGGGGAGGAATTATGGGTAGGCTTTTAATTTTGGCTGGGGAGGAGGAATTATGGGTAGGCTTTTAATTTTGGCTGGGGAGGAATTATGGGTAGGCTTTTAATTATGGCTGGAGAGGAGGAATTATGGGTAGGCTTTTAATTTTGGCTGGGGAGGAATTATGGGTAGGCTTTTAATTTTGGCTGGAGAGGAGGAATTATGGGTAGGCTTTTAATTTTGGCTGGGGAGGAATTATGGGTAGGCTTTTAATTTTGGCTGGGGAGGAGGAATTATGGGTAGGCTTTTAATTTTGGCTGGGGAGGAATTATGGGTAGGCTTTTAATTTTGGCTGGGGAGGAATTATGGGTAGGCTTTTAATTTTGGCTGGGGAGGAGGAATTATGGGTAGGCTTTTAATTTTGGCTGGGGAGGAATTTTGGGTATGCTTTTAATTTTGGCTGGGGAGGAATTATGGGTAGGCTTTTAATTTTGGCTGGGGAGGAGGAATTATGGGTAGGCTTTTAATTTTGGCTGGGGAGGAATTTTGGGTATGCTTTTAATTTTGGCTGGGGAGGAATTATGGGTAGGCTTTTAATTTTGGCTGGGGAGGAGGAATTATGGGTAGGCTTTTAATTTTGGCTGGGGAGGAATTATGGGTAGGCTTTTAATTTTGGCTGGGGAGGAATTATGGGTAGGCTTTTAATTTTGGCTGGGGAGGAATTATGGGTAGGCTTTTAATTTTGGCTGGGGAGGAATTATGGGTAGGCTTTTAATTTTGGCTGGGGAGGATGAATTATGGGTAGGCTTTTAATTTTGGCTGGGGAGGAATTATGGGTAGGCTTTTAATTTTGGCTGGGGAGGAGGAATTATGGGTAGGCTTTTAACTTTGGCTGGGGAGGAATTATGGGTAGGCTTTTAATTTTGGCTGGGGAGGATGAATTATGGGTAGGCTTTTAATTTTGGCTGGGGAGGAATTATGGGTAGGCTTTTAATTTTGGCTGGGGAGGAATTATGGGTAGGCTTTTAATTTTGGCTGGGGAGGAATTATGGGTAGGCTTTTAATTTTGGCTGGGGAGGAATTATGGGTAGGCTTTTAATTTTGGCTGGAGAGGAATTATGGGTAGGCTTTTAATTTTGGCTGGGGAGGAATTATGGGTAGGCTTTTAATTTTGGCTGGGGAGGAATTATGGGTAGGCTTTTAATTTTGGCTGGGGAGGAATTATGGGTAGGCTTTTAATTTTGGCTGGGGTGGAGGAATTATGGGTAGGCTTTTAATTTTGGCTGGGGAGGAATTATGGGTAGGCTTTTAATTTTGGCTGGGGAGGAATTATGGGTAGGCTTTTAATTTTGGCTGGGGAGGAATTATGGGTAGGCTTTTAATTTTGGCTGGGGAGGAAGAATTATGGGTAGGCTTTTAATTTTGGCTGGGGTCACACCACAATAATGTCCCAATAAATCAATGTGTAAGTCATGGATTTAGAATAAAACATCGAGGGCTTTCAATATTTCGAGTGAGTTGAATGGTGGCCTCTCTCAAAGATAAATACAGAAGATTGATTATCTACTAATTAATGTTAATGAAAAATAGGATGTTAAAGTAAAGGGGGAGGTGTCTGTAAAAGATGGCTAGCAAATTATGTCGACCTTGATCTGTCTCACGTTATAAGGGTCATCCATGAATGACCTCACGCTTTTTTGGAAGATTTTTACCTCCCTCTCACATGGTAAAAAAAAAGCCAGATCCACCCTTTAAATGACATCACACCTCAACAAACAACCCACACCCCTCAAATTGCATTTGTATTTTTTTTTTTTAAAAGTCGATTTTTTTTTCTACAATATTGACTAAGCTCGACTACACTTGAGTATTTTAATCAATTCCTATTACAATATATTAAAACTGTTTTCTAAAACTCAAAATGACGGCTAAAATTTAGTTTCTAACATTACTTTTTAAAAATGCGAAAGTTTAACGTCACACTATCTGATCCCCCCGCCCTCCCATCATCACACATCGTCACAAAATTACGGACCCTCTCCCCCCCCCTTCACCCATACGACCACGAATTTGCATAAAAGCTAAATTATATAATTCGTTTCAAAAAAGATTTTAATTTTTTTTAAACTACTACCCCCCCCCCCCCCACCTCTCCTCTTATTCACTCAACCACGTCATTTCTGTTATAAGTCTGAACGCCTACACGACACAATGTCCGTGACGTCACTTACGGACGTCACTGTAAATATAGATCTATTCGGTGAAAATGTTTTTAATCGGATGCCAGCTTTGAAGTTTATCGACTAACAGTACTCAGCTAGAAGTGGGCGAGATGAATATGACGTCATAACTCATAACTGAGCTACAACGCCGAGGTAAACACTCCAGTTGACGTCACACGACGCACACGAAACACACCCGGATGCAGGAACTTCAACAGAAGTAGTTTTTTTTAAAACACTTGTGAGTACCGATGGTTAGCCGTACCGCATAAAGCCCTGTTGCTTAGGTTCTGTGGAATAATTATTAAGCATAGCTCTGGCCTAACCGTTATCTAATTGCGGCTCAAGGACTAGCCGTCATCAAATTGTGGCTCCTGGGCCAGCGGACATTAAACTACGTCACCGGGTACAACCCGTTATCAAACTGCGGGGCTTGGTGTGGGGGGGGGGGGGGGGGGGTCAGCAAATTGTGGTTCTAGGGCCAACCGTTCGCAAAAAAAAAATCGTATACACATATTTTCCTTCGTTAACTTTACTGATCGTCGAAGACCCCCTACGGTCGACGTACTCGTAACTTTTATTTAATTTCAATTTTGAAAAATCGTACGTCCCTGACTTCCCTGAGTCCACCCAGCTCTGATGGATACCTGAATCACGTTAGGGAAAGTACAAGCGCCTGGGCATGGTGCTGACCACACTATCCCCCTATATAAACTTCGTTTGCCCCACGAACTGGAAATGTTGATGACGGTGCTATGTAACATAATAAACACTGGGCAGAAAAGAAGGGGTGATAACTTTTAGATATAAACTTTGAATAAATGGGAGAGCACACCGCACACAACTCGATACAATATTTACAAGATTATAGCCCTTGGAGCAGCTATTTATTTTTACCGAACGGAGACCTAAGCTGCTAACTATGAGGGAATACAACATATACAATCATGGCAGTTAATTTTGTTATCTAATTTATTAGTTCGTATATTGTAACATTTTAATTTAGAACATCCACTTGCTTTTAATAACATACCTGATTATTCAACAGTAACAAGAGTGACCTCCTTAAAAATATTTCAGCAGACTCAATCATTTGGGTTTGATGATTTTAATCAGGATTAAAATTAATTTGATTTGTTTATATTTTTGAGAGTTAAGGTACACTATCAAATTATAACAGATGAGAAGATTATTTTTAAACACATACAAGATAGATTAAATATAGGCCGCTCATTGAACATCGATCCCTAGCCGTAACACACAATGTCAAGGGAAATAACTTTTAACGTGCTCTTTCAGAAAAAAAAAACAACCTGTCCTTGAAACGCCAGGACCAAAATAAACTTTTTTTCTTGCATAATGTGCCTCTGACATTTCTCACACTAAATCAAACAGCTCAGACAATCGTAAATCTTTTTGTTTTAAAATTGTCCTGTTAATAAAAAAAAGTTGCTGTCTAGGCATGTCAAAGTGTGTGAATAGACAGCACGTTGACAGGTGCAGTGTTTTGCATAAAACGACAAAGCTGGCCGTATTTAGATTTTGGCTACTAAAATATAAGGGGAGATAATACCACGAAAAAAAAAACATATCCTTATATAAAAACAGATCCATATGTTGGCCTATTTATGTATTTTTTTTAATTCACTCAAATTCTACATAACAATGTTTTTTATTTTCATACTTGAACATGGGACACATGGAACCATTTTCATTGCATGAAAGTACTTGTCAGAAAGAAATATTTCTATCGTGCCATTCCTCATAAACTGATGATGAAAACTGTTATAATAAAGCGAATACGGCAAGGCAAACTGACGCTGTAAATCGCTGTCTGAAGCAAAAAAAAAAAGCAACAAAAAAAAAAACCTTTTGGACAGCGTGGCCGAGTTATAGAGCAAACAACTGCTAACCAAGAAGTATAGAGTTCGTTTCACGGATTCCAAGCTGAGATGGGTATCGCACTCAAATTACACAACAACAACTGGACATAGAACTGACCACGTTATACCTCAATATACCGAGGTAGCAGTAACATAAAACACTGGCCGTCATATGCCAAAGAAAGGGTGACTGTTATTTTTGCTTGAGCTGAATTCATTAGCCAATAAAAAAAAACATTGTTTTTATACAAATTTCAAAGCTGAAATTTTATGTGCTTTGGTCTAGAAATAACGGATCACAATTGACGCAGAGGAAAAGGTTGGATAAAGAAAAATGCTATAAAAACGTTTTCCAATGGTACCACTATTTTTTGGTCCACTTAATGTCTGAACATACGCCCAATGTTGTGTTTCGTTGTACGATGCGCACCGCTGTGTGCAGTTTTCTTAGTGAGTGCCGTACAACCTCACGTGCAAATCAGGCAAGGTTTTACTAGATAGGTGGGGGCTGAAAGGTTGAAGGGCGTCTTGATTTCTGAAAATAGATTACGAGACTAAAGTACGGACTTGCCTTTTGATTTGACCAAAAAAGAAGGGGTTTGTGTGTGTGTGTGTGCGTGTGTGTGTGTGTGTGTGCGTGTGTGTGTGTGTGTGAGGGAGGGGGTTTAAAAAAACAACCAAAAGATAATACAGAATACTTTTTAATGGTTCTAGCTTCATAGGTATTTTGGATACAGTAGGCCCTAAGTATATTATTTACCGACATATTAAAACAGCATAAAATATTCAACTAGCTATAATATAAAAGCGTACCTACAAAAAACAATAAAGTTAAGTAGAAGATTAGGTCATTAGCTGATGAGTTGTTCGCCAAAAGCAACTGTATTTTAAATGAAGGCAATATCAAAAGTCCGTTCCTTTAAGGATGTGTACAGAATATGCTGCATACAATAAAGACTCTAAAAACGATTTGAATGGTATTGTTGACCGGGTTAAAAATGGAAAAAAAAAATTCTTAATTAACAAGTCTTTTTTTTGCTTCTTAATTAACAAGTCTTTTTTTTTTGCTTCTTAATTAACAAGTCTTTTTTTTTATTTATTTGAGTATGTGTAAGTTTGGGTACTTAAGAGAAAATATTTGCATGCACGAGGGACTCTTCTGAAAAAAAAATGGATGCCATGGCAACAACGGCCATTTTGAAAAAAAACAAACCTATTGTGGAGTTCTAAAATTTTAAGTTTATAACCAATGACACCCACATGAAAAGTTTAGAACCACTGACTCCAACATGACAAGTTTAGAACCATATCCCACATGACAAGTTTAGAACCACTGACTCCCACATAACAAGTTTAGAACCACTGACACCCAACATGACAAGTTTAGAACCACTGACGCCCCACATTACAAGTTTAGAACCACTGACTCCCACATTACAAGTTTAGAACCACTGACGCCCACATGACAAGTTCATAACAGCTGTGACCAACTTGACTCAGTGTTATTTTAATATAACAAGACACCCAACACCAAGCCAACCTCCCAGCGGGAAGCTTGTTATCGGCTAGGTAAAATAAAACCTACCTGACTAGCGTTTAGCGGATTAGCACCATTGTGCTGCTAAAAGTGCTTTATAACAGCAGAATGTTTACTGTTATTTTATTTATTTTTTAATTTGTTTTTTTTTTACATAATGTACTTGGTGTAGATTTTACATAGTGTACTAGTTTAAAGTACTATGTGGATAGATATGGTAGCAATAAAAATACAATTTATGAAGTATTCGACTGGAACATACATTACGATAACAGCAACAACAACAAAAACAATAAATGTATAAATAATAATCATAATAATAACAACTGTAATAATAACAATTATTTTAAAAATTATAGTATAAATAAAATTATAATTCCAGAATTTATATCAACAATATAGATCTAACATGAATCTGAATCTGAAAAAAAAAAATCTTTTTTGAACTTTCAGTTTTTCGTGTAGGCTATGGTGATATCCTAATATACATCAGCATCTACTGTTTTAGCATAGTTTAAATATTAAGTAACATAGAGATAAGATAGGCACCCATAAGAAAAATAGAAAATATGAAATCAGATTAATTCATCATTTGATAACCCACCAACGATAAATAAATTGACTAAAATTATTCAAAAACAAATTTACTAATTTTTTCTAAAAACTTAAATAATTAATGTTTCGACCCGTATTTCTGTCATCAATTCTACTTAATATATGTTTGCAACTTCTACGATCGTGTTTCATTAAAATTTATTTATTTATAACAAATCAACCCCATATCTTATTACTCTCACACCGCGTATGTTTTAGAGAAGTGGTTTTCAACCTAGGTTCCATCGAACCCCAGGGGTTCGGCGAGTCAGTCTCAGGGGGTTCGGCAGAGGTCAAATACACTCACCGACTCAAATGATTCACGATTGAATTTTGTCACTGCAGACGATAGAACTATCATAAATGGTTCGGAGGATGGGTTTTGAAACTGGTGGGGTTCGGTACCTTCAATAAGGTTTAGAAGCACTGTTTTTAGAGTATGTTTCAAACAATTTAAACATGCGTGCGCATTTAGGTGCCTTATCTCCCCTGCATCGAACCCCATTTGGCGGGAAGCCACCGTCTGCTCGCGTGGTGTGCAGACGTCATGTTGTTGGAGAAGTCAACATACAACAAAAAAAAAAGCTATCCAACATCCAACACATCAACTGTTGGAGGGATTAATCTGTTGAGCCGTGGGTAAACTCGTGGGCTGTTACATTGTGTTACCTCAATGTTGGTTTACCTGGTTGGTGGCGGAGGTGGTGGGGGCGGAGGTGATGGGGGTGGAGGAGGGTGTTGAGCTGTGTTAGGACGTGGGCGTTTAGAGAGTGGCTAAGAGTGGTATTTGAGAAGGGTGCTTTGATGGGTTTAAAGAGAGGACATGAGGTGGACATTCAGACGAGGTGGTTAGATGAGGACATTTTATTTAATTTTAAATTTAATTTTGGGCTTTTAGAAATTTCGGTTGTTTGAGTCCCTAGAGAGTTAAGTTGCATTGGGCATTTAGGCGTGTGGTTAAATTGGGCATTTAGAGAAGTTGGTTAAATTGGGCAGTTAGAGAGTATGGTTACATTTAGTATTTAGGCGTGTGGTTAAATTGTGTCTTTAGGGTATGTGGTTAAATTGGGCATTTAGGCGTGTGATTAGAGAGGGAATTCGGAGGAGATGTTCAAAGTGGGAAATAAGGGCAGGTGGTTAGACAGGGGCATTTAGTAAGTAAGTTCCCTTTTCAAACCTTGCGGTCCATGGGGTAAGTGAAGTAGAGTTCATCTATTTCTGTGACCTCGGCATATGAAGGGATAATGTGGTCAGCACTATGCCCAGCCGCCTTTATTTTCCATAATATGAGTTAGGTACCCATCAGAGCTGAGTAGTCTACGTTCTACTGACTTGAACCCGGATTCGATCTCAAGACGTTTCGGTTCTAGCGCTCTACTTCTTGGCCACGCCGTGGATTGGGCATTTAGAGAGGATGGTTAATTTGGGCATTTAGGGCAGATGGTCAGACAACGGCATTTAAAGAACAAGAAAATCTAGAGAGGGGGTAGAAAGGCAGAGAAGGAGCTGCGAGTGAATTTTCCTAGCTGGAAGACATCAACATTTGTAAAAAGATGGCCGCTTGAGAAGACTAATACAAGTGTATATTTACACAATAGTTACTCTACTGGTATTATTATTGTCTGAGTAGTGTATACAAAGGGTCAATAACATTTACGCATAAGGTGGGTGCGGCTATGTGTGCGCGCGTGTGTAGAGTGTGCATGTGTTAATTTGAACGTATCGTGTGTACGTGTAGATTTGTGTCCTGATGTATGTGTTGTGTGGATGTGTATGTGTGTGTATGTGTGCTGCAATATATGACTGGGGTGGATGTACAAGCATGTTGTAGAATGTATGCGTGTATGTGTGTGTGTGTATGTGTGGGGGTATGTGTGTGTGCATATTTGGATAGATGTGAGTGTATATATATATATATATATATATATATATATATATATATATATATATATATATATATACATATATATATATATATATATATATATATATATATATATATATATATATATATATATATATATATATATATATATATATATATATGGTATGTATGATTAGTTGGGTTGCGAGCGTAGAATACATATGTGCAAAGTTTGTTTTGTATGTGCTTGCCATCAAATATAATCGTTGCAATGAGTGTCTCTAAATGCGCACGTGTGTGTGTGTGTGTGTGTGTGTGTGTGTGTGTGTGTGTGTGTGTGTGTGTGTGTGTTTGTATATCCGAGCATTACATGAACTATAAATCTTCCATCTGAAATATACAGCCCCTAGATAAAGAACAAATAGGAAGGATTTCTAAAAATAAAATCAAGATACAAAAAACAACCCATATGTTACAAGTGTGTCTCCAGCTCTCCTGCATAACACAATACACTCTTCTGTTATCCTCACACTCACACACATACACACACATACACACACATACACACACACACTCATGTTATGATAGATTCTAAATGTCTATCATGGTGTCTCCACTTTAGCTGCGGCTATATATATTTATGTGCGGTATGACTCGCTAGAGCATATTTGCCACAACTCACACACACACACACACGCACACACACACACATACACACACACACACGTCATGTCAAGTTTATTTACTACATAACATACGTTGAGCGGGTAATGTTACTATTATTATTTAATCGGTTGAAAGTTTATTGTTCGTAAAAATAATTTAATCGACACATGAAGAACACAGATGGTGGTTGAGGAGAGAGAATTAAAATTACTTGACGGTCTTTAGTACTAGAATATAATAGAAAATTTAATATTTATTACCGTGCGGACATTTATTATTGAATTCGTGGTGAATCGTGTATTTAAAGAATTTTTTTTATTCTTTTGGAGCATTTTATACTAATGGTGTAAATTTTTTACAATTTTTTTATGACGTAGGTCGAAGCAGCATTTGTTAAAACATACAAGAAGTTATGTTGCTATAATGTGTTTAATTAATATAGCCTAATTATGATCTGTTAAATTTTTTTCTCAACAAAACTAGACTACTATTAGCCGTACAATTTACATTAACGTTATTTCTCTACACAACTAGGCTGCTATGAACTGTTAAATTCATATTAATTTTATTTTTCTACAAAACTAGATTACTATGGACAGTTAATTGTTGTCTTCTGCTAAAACAGACGAGGCGCTCAGAAATGGAAGTTTATTTTTAGATCAACGGAGAACTGAGACTGCTGTAGGACTGACAAGACAATTCATCAGGTGATTTCATTGTTCGTGGAGTTGTGGCCCTTGGGGATAGAAGTGGGCAGCGAGTGGTGGGATGGAATGGATAGAGGTAGGTGGGGAAAGGGTGGGAGGGAATGGACAGAGGTAGGTGGGGAAAGGGTGGGAGGGAATGGATAGAGGTAGGTGGGGAAAGGGTGGGAGGGAATGTATAGAGGTAGGTGGGTAAAGGGTGGAAGGGAATATATTGAGGTAGGTGAGGAAAGGGTGGGAGGGAATGGATAGAGGTAGGTGGGGAAAAAGTGGGAGGGAATGGATAGAGGTAGGTGGGGAAAAAGTGGGAGGGAATGGATAGAGGTAGGTGGGTAGTGGTGGGAGGTAATGGATTGAGGTAGGTGGGGAAAGGGTGGGAGGGAATGGATAGAGGTAGGTGGAGAAAGGGTGGGAGGGAATGGATCAAGGTAAGTGGGGAAAGGGTGGGACGGAATGGATCGAGGTAGGTGGGGAAAGGGTGGGAGGGAATGGATAGAGGTAGGTGGGGAAAGGGAATAGATAGAGGTAGGTGGGGAAAGGGTGGGAGGGAATGGATAGAGGTTGGTGGGGAAAGGGTGGGAGGGAATGGATAGAGGTAGGTGGGGAAAGGGTGGGAGGGAATGGATCAAGGTAGGTGGGCAAAGGGTGGGAGGGAATGGATAGAGGTAGGTGGGGAGTGGTGGGAGGTAATGGATAGAGGTAGGTGGGGAAAGGGTGGGAGGGAATGGATAGAGGTAGGTGGGGAAAGGGTGGGAGGGAATGGATCAAGGTAGGTGGGGAAAGGGTGGGAGGGAATGGATAGAGGTAGGTGGGGAAAGGGTGGGACGGAATGGATCGAGGTAGGTGGGGAAAGGGTGGAAGGGAATGGATCGAGGTAGGTGGGGAAAGGGTGGGAGGGAATGTATAGAGGTAGGTGGGGAAAGGGTGGGAGGGAATGGATCGAGGTAGGTGGGGAAAGGGTGGGAGGGAATGGATCGAGGTAGGTGGGGAAAGGGTGGGAGGGAATCGATAGAGGTAGGCTGGGAGAGGGATAGGCGAGGAAATGGTGAGAGGGAACTGGAAGAAGGTAAGAGGGGATGAACAGAGATAGGCGGTGGGGGGGACGTTTATGAGTAGGGAGGAGGGTGTAATTATATAGTCTAGTTAGAGGAAGAGAGGGAATGGTCAGTATTATATATATGAGCTGTACCAACACCAGTGGCGTAGCCAGGAAGAGGTCATGGGAGGGGTTAAAAAATGTTTCCATAAGTATATAATCCTATATAGGCTATATATATATATATATATATATATATATATATATATATATATATATATATATATATATATATATATATATATATATATATACATATATATATACATATATATATATATATATATATATATATATATATATATATATATATATATATATATATATACATATACATATATATATACATATACATATATATATATATATATATATATATATATATATATATGGGAGGGGTTATAACCCCCCCCCCTAACCCTCCCCCTCTTGCCTACGCCACTGACCAACACAGCTGTCTAGTTCTAAGATACACTCGTCACCCTGGTAGAGGAAGCAGGGTCTGTTTCTATAATACAGCATATGTTTGGGTTTTATTATCAGTATGGTCACCAACCTCGAATCTCTTAATAAATTATGGTACATCTTCATGTTATTTTACTTCATGGAGCGTAAACATGGTGAATAACTGCCACTAACACAAATACTGTCTTTTTTTAAACATGTCTCAGAAAGATCCTTCAAATCCACTGACTTAATACCATCAGAAATGGAAAAACCAACTGTCAGCTGATGTAGAGATCCTCCAGAGAAAATGGAAATGGATTGGCCACACACCCAGGAAGCCTGTTTCCAGCATAACAAAGCAGGCCCAAACCTAGATTCCTTAGGAGAAAAGGAAAAGAGGCCGACCAAAACAAAAGCCCCGGAGACACGACCTGGAAGAAGACACCAAGAAGATTGGATACACCTGGGGACAGTTGGAGAGACTAGCTCAGAACAGAGATGCCTGGAAAGCTTTTGTCGGTTGTCTATGCTTCGAAGGGTGGTGGTGGGGGGGGGGGGGGGGAGACAGGCTAACCCAGCTTGTCTGCTATGTGCGCTCATCTTTAGATAATACTCTTTAAAATTGCATCAGGCCCAAATCTGGAAAAAAAAACCATAGGAAACAGTCACGTTTTCCAATAGGTCCTGTGAAACGAAGTGAAATTAATCTTGTTGACAGATAAATACACATGTATTATTCTTTAACTTGTCAGGTAGCTAACACTATCTGTTTTATTACAAACTAGCGTGCCCATCCCCGCGCGTTGCGGAAGAAAGTCTGCCGTAATATTTTATGAGGGTTTCATCAATTCGTTAACAATTCTATATTCTTAGACGCGTGACCTTGTTTTATAAAACGGTTTTATTTAAATGTAAACAATGTCTGCATTATATATTTCTTGGATCATATTTGTCGGGGCACGGGTTTACCTGCACTACCGTTCAGCACTCCCCAGGGCGTGCTGTATGCTTTCATTTATATATATATATATATATATAGAGAGAGAGAGAGAGAGAGAGAGAGAGAGAGAAAGATCAGCGTTTCTTCCAGACTTTTTTCTCCTGGGGGGAAGCGGACATTTTCTGGGGGGGGGGGGGGGGCGGATATTTTCTGGGGGGGGGGGGGCGGACACTGGTAAAAGTATGTTTTCTACCGAAGAGTTGCCTGGAAGAAACTCTGAGAGAAATTATTGACAAATTATTAACCTTTTATTTTGATTGTCAGTGGTTTACAATGGGAGGGGGCGGGGAAATGAGTGGAGGGAGCAACAGGGGAGTTGACAATACGGCAGGTCGTCTATCAGCATGTAGTTAAAAACTCTACGGGGACCCCAGGCAGGGGCTTTAGAGGTGTTTGTACAGGGTTTATCTCCCGTCACCGTTTGGGTGACTGCGAACACAGGGAGGCTTGATGGCTAGCAGGTTTTTTCTACCTGCGTTTTGAATCGATGTTGCCAGTAGAAGTTTTGAAACAAATGTCAAAATGGGAGGACAGTTATAGATAAAACAATGTTTAAATATTTTCAAAATGGTCAAAATGGTAAAATAGGACATTTTTTACCAGTAGTTTTGGTTGGTGCCTCTAGTCCTGATCAGTGGCGTAGCGAGGTCGGGTGTCACCCCCCCCCCCAGAGGCGTTGCGACCCTTCCCGGGGACAAACTTTCAAGTTTTCGATTTGCACCCCCCCCCCCCTCAAACTTTCGATTTGCACCCCCCCTCAAGTTTTTCTCTATATATTTTGCTATTTTTTGCCTTGGTGTCACCCCCCTAAATGGTGTCACCCGGTGCGGTCCGCACCCCCCGCCCCCCCCCCCCTCGCTACGCCCCTGGTCCTGATATAGAAAACTAAAAACTTGGGTTGGTAAGCCTGCCTTCTACCTCACAGCCAATCTATTTCGTCGAGGTTAAGAACCGCAATATTTAACTTAAATACACTTCAAGCACTTTCCATATCTTAAAACAATTATGGCAACCAAGTTTCATATTTTTCATATTGGTCACCAGGGTCTTGTGTGCAGGTCATCAGGCTGTCCTGTGTGGGTCATCCGGAATTCACCTGTGGGTCACCGGGTCGTCAAACAATAGTTATCCAGTTTGTGTTGTTTTCATTAACATATAAAACACCAAGTAAAGAATGAACGTGATGCATTGATTGTTTTAATTAAGCTTTGTTGATATATCGTGTCTGCCATGATTACAAATAACGTTTGAGCTGTATTTCTCATTAGCTTATAGGAACACCTGCATGAGATGTTGCACAATCCAAAGATTATTTGTCTTAGCTAATGAAATTGAAACGAACACTATAAATGTCCTGACTTCCATACATTAATTGAGTTTGTGATTTCAGTTGGAGCAAGTGCGAAAAAATAACAACATGAGGAGTAATTCGAAATGATTTTAAAACATCCTGATTTATATTATAGAGACAGATTGACAGATTATAAGATTAACAGTCAGACGGACAGACGATAGACAAAAATCAAAACAGAATAACACCAACGAACTGACATAACTAAAACAACTGTTTTTTATTTACAGAATTGCTAGTTCTACTCCTGTCAACCATGTTGTTAACTGTCGTTATGGCTGCAAGTGCTAACAGTTCAAAAAATGGTTAGTTCAATTTTTTTTTGCTTAAACTTAATTAACTAATTTAAAAAATAAATAACTAAATAATCAATTTAAAAATAAATAAATACATAAATAAACAATTTTTAAAAAAATTGGCTAATAGATAAATAAGTAATTAAATATATGAAAGAATGAATCTTATATATAAAGGTCAATTCTGTATGTAAAAATAAGTTTATTTGTTGTTGACATACTTTGATGGATTTAAGTGTTACACTATTATCGTGCTCATAGTCTAAATTTATGAGTTAAAAAATTACTATTGAAAGTGTTGGGAAATAATTTTCATTTTTCAAACTGATAGTAATAATTGTCGGCATGTTCATTACACAATTTAAAAAAAAAAAACGAAAAATTCTAATTATGTCTGAAAATTATTTACATTTAGTCATTTAGCACTTACTTCCCTTTGATAAATTAGGAAAGCACAATTACTTCCCTTTATAAAACATTGCATTAGTGGAAAAGAATTTATTTTTATTACTTTGTTTTGGTGTTGGGAAAAAAATAATTACATAATTAGCGGGGATTGATCAAGTGCAAATGTTGTAGGTATTTTACGAATAAGCTTGGAGTATTATAATTGTTCATTTGGTTTGGTTTGGCACCTACGTTCGTTTAAGTGAGTGCAAAAAGACTATGAATAAGTTGGGGTACTATAGTCGATTATTAAGCTGAAACTGGCGATTCTGCCCAGGGCTAGACTATGAGCACTTTGCGTTTATGTTCGCGTTAGTATTTTCTTTGTGTTTAGGTTGAGTTTGCGTTAGTGGTTGCGTTTTGATTTGGTTCGTTTTTGTTCTTTCTTTTTTCGTTTTCGATTGTGTTTTTTTCTTTGGGTTTGTGTTTGTATTTGTGTTTGTGGTTGGTTTTGCGTATGGATTTGGTTTGTTTTCGTTTGCTTTTTCGTTTGTGTTTTTTTTCTTTGGGTTTGTGTTTGTGTTTGTGGTTGGTTTTGCGTTTGGATTTGGTTTGTTTTCGTTTGCTTTTCGTTTTTTTTTTCTTTGTGTTCGTATTGGTGTTTGTGGTTGTGGTTGGGTTTGTTGTTAGGTTTTTGTTTGCTTTTTTGTTTGTTTTTTCTTTGTGTTTGTATTGGTTTTTGTGGTTGGGTTTGTTGTTAGGTTTTTGGTTTCGTTTGTATTTGTAATTGTGTTAGCGTTATGTTTGCGTTTTGTTGTTTTGGTTTTGGTTGGTTGTGGTATGGGTGGGCAGTGCCGGGTTTATGATTATTACTAAACACACAGGTAATGGTCCTTAACTGAAAGGTTTTTCACAGAAGCCAGAGCAGGGCCTGGCCGGGACGCCTAGTAAATACATAAACATATAATTAAACAAATGCAATGTATTGTTGAATACTGAATTATGTGATATTTTTAAAAAAAACGTATTAATTACCTAGTTACATACTATTATAATGTTTTATATGTAGACCTTGTTATTTTATTACACAGTTGTAACATGTGGTCACCTAAGATTCTCAGATCGTTGGTCAAGATTTCTTGATGAAATCTTATACAACATAACCACACCGGTCTTCTCTCGAGTGTTGGAGCCGTTAGCTATGTCAAGCCCGCTCTTGAATGGTAGGCCTATAATGTAGCTAGTTTGTGTTAGGTATAGTGTACATAAACATAGGTAGACCAACCCACTCACCTAACAACGCACGCAAACAATACCGCATGCACAAACCAAATACTACACGGCAGCACTTCCGTACATACTTATCTTACAGCACTTGTTAATGTTATAAGGCTAAATTATATATATATATATATATATATATATATATATATATATATATATATATATATATATATATATATATATAATTTTTTATTTATACTTTTAGGTGCAACAACAAATGATCTAATTGATTTGATAGAATCAGTATTGAACAAAAAGATCATACCCGTGAACAAATTTACCGAAATTGCGAACAACGCGATAGATAAGCTGGTCGCAGGACTAACAGCAAGCCTTGACAAATCACTCAATGAGCTTATTGGGTTTATAAAGAAACTCTCTGTTGAAGCCATAACAAAAGCCATGAACACAACTTTGAAAGCGGCTCAATCCGTTACAAAGGATGTTGGCGAAAAAGCGAAGGAGGCACAGAAAAATATCGAAGAATCATTTGAGAAATATAAACCGTTTGGGTAAGAACAATTTTTGCTTTTAAAACAAAATGCAGACTAAACAACAACTAACAGATTAACGTATTCCTATGTAGGAAAATTGAGGATCTTTGTTGTACATAATATTTTGGTCACTTGTTTTCATGTATTTTCTCATACCCATTTAGCTTAAACCAAATGCTGGCAACGTACTCTTTGGTTAGTTAAGACGTCATATTTTTGTTGCCAATGCGTTTTATCTATCATATAAGCGGGGGCAGCGTGCTTCCTTGGTGAAACCTTATAAAAAGCAACTTAGTTTTCATCTTTGATGAAGAAAGTGATATTTTTTCTTATAAAAATCTGATTATTATTATTTGCCTATTCATACTTTCTTATCATATTACCATTTAGTTATACCAATACTTAGTAGACAGCGCATTTTATCCAACTAAGTTTCTACGTATTAGCGTATTTGAAAAAAGAACAATAAGAAAATATTTCATATATTGTTACACTTGGAATAATATGTATTTTGGCTTGTGCCAGGCGTACCTAGATCAAATAGAACACAAGCAACGAACAGAATATATTCTACTCACATGTCATTTTCACCACAAGAAATGACAAGAAATGACAAGAAATGACAAGAAATGACAAGAAATGACAAGTAATGACAAGAAATGACAAGAAATGACACTGTTTTGCCACCACACAAAATTTCTCCTCGTCCATAGCGTTCACACATTTGCTCTGCCTAGCACACCATTTTCAAGTGGAGGCCACTCTCTCTCTCTCTCACACACACACACACTCTCTATTCATTGTGCCTACACATAAACATGATAAAACCTTAATTGCCCAATGTCACATAATCTTTCATATTAGACTGGTAGAACAAAAGTGATAAATATTAATAATAGTAAAGTGAATAACATTGTTTAATTTTTTTTTTGGTAGGGGATGTCATTTAAAGAAAATCGACTCCGATACTAAATTCTGCTGTTTAAGTTTATATTTATCAACATTTCTACAAGATCTTATTTAACGTGCTCTGTCGTGCTTTTGTCTCCCGTCCGTCATCGATCGAAATTGGCAAGCGAAATTTCGACCACTTCTAACTTACCAATTTTTCTAAAACATTGCACGTTGGTCAAAACACAATGACAATACAAACTGACATCAAATTTGACTTAATTGGATGACTAGTTAATTTTTTATAAATTAATTAATTAAAATTTTCTAAAGTTGGTATGGTGTCCTACTACTAGTCTGCACTATTATATGCGCATTATCATGTTATTTGGTGAGTAATTGATTTTAGTAATGCAACTCTATTGTATTAACAATTTTAAATTATAAAAAAAAATGCATTCAAAATGCATAAAACGTTTTACTAACAAGCTCTTATGTAATAGCGTACTAAAAAGGAGAAAATAAATATTTTCTTTAAATATATAATAACTAGGCATGCTGCCCAGCTTCGCTTAGGCTTTCGAAAACATTGAGAATTTGAATGCTTAATTAATTCGCCCGAGGGTCGGTCTACGACCTCAAGAGTTATGAAGAGGTTCCTCCGTGGACATTTTTTTTCGATTTATAGCTCATATAAGGTACCGGTCAGTCGAGGTCAGTTTTGACCCCTTCATCGTAGACTTTTCGGCCAACCGGCCCCCGTGCTCTGCCGCCCCAAGGCAAGATCCTGCCAAATTTGAAGCGCCTGCGGCGCCGGGAAGTGCCTTATCGGACACCCGACAATCTAGATCTAGATCTAGAATCCTAATTGAATTTTTTTTTAAGTTTAGTCCGAGTAAAATTTAAAAAAAAACATTAACCAAGTTGACTTGGTGGGTCTCGAACCCGCACCACCTGCGTGGTTTATAGTACACTAACATCTCCGCTATTTAGGCACCTTATAAAATACAGAGAATGAAAGACGTATTTTAAAATCTTAACTTACGCGAATATGCCTATTCTTTCAAATTAATTTTTTTTATCCCAAATTAGCCAGTTCCAAACAAAGATTTTGTATAAATAAATGTTATGAGTTTAGGCCGGAAAAATTGTATTGTATACATTTCATAGTGTACGTAGATCTAAATCAAATTTGAATGAAATAGTTCATTTCTTTTTTATTCTAAATACGGCAGATGACGTCATTAGTAAGCAATAGTGTCGTCACAGTTTTATGTGTTCTTTTACACATCTATTAATGCTTTTCCGGTTGCATAAATAATACTGTTTCTCTATATTCGAATACGCCTTGATGTTTTATTTTTCTTCTTGAAATAAAATTGTGGTTATACATTTAAAACATCTAACATATTATTTTCAACAAAAGTCCGTATAAAGTTCTCCATATATCGCTGCCGTTTCTGACGTGATGTCCGGCGAAAATTTTTTGCGGACAGAGAGAGAGAGAGAGAGAGAGAGAGATGTGCGAACGTGGCCCATTATAGTATTAGATACACTATTGAAATAACTATAAAGAAAAAAAAATGTTTCGGGGGATTATTAACTGTAAAACATATACTCTTAAGAAACAGTGACCGGCAAATCCAGTTTTTCCTAGATGGGGGGGGGGGGGGGGAAGGGGCGCTTTTATAAGACTAAAATCGGAAGAATTTACACTAGATTGATGAGTAGATAAACGTTACCATTTATAAAACAACCAATTGCATTAAAACGTATTGTACGATTGTTTAACCGTAAAATACGTTAATGACTTTTATTAAGATGGTTCACTGGAAAGGGGGTGGGGGGGGCTTTATGGTAACTAAAATCGCAAAATTACAATGGATTTTGAGTAAACAAACTTTAGCACTTAGAACAGAAACTGATTGTACTAAAGTACATTGTACAATTTGTGTAACATTTTTTAATAAACTTTCTCGAATATTCTAATATGACACTACGGGGATGGCAACTCAGGATATAGACAATATTTTGTATCTATTTTTAATTACTTAAACTTTTTATAATAGAAAAGAATTTCGTAAAAAAAAAAAAGAATTGCACACCAAGTGAACGCCAAACAAAATGTGCATAATAGTGCGGAATATTATTAGAACTGACATTGTGCCCTAACCACCACGGACAAGATTGCAAAACTGCGTTTTTCCGATTTTTTTTTTTTACGATTACAAGACTTTCTCTATACTTCGTATATACGAGAAAGTAAAAATCATCTTACTGTAAACACCTGTCACGATGACGACATTGGGTCGGGGTACGCGAGTAGAAAACTATTATAGCTCGTACAATCTATTCCGAAAAAGTTGTTTAAAATAAGCTGATTTGAGAATATTTTAAAACGTAACTAATCCATTTATATTTGATTTTCAGGTGATGTGACCAAAAAAAATACATGTGGACATCCCTTAGGTATAATCAGCGGTGTCGATATTTTACACTTAGATTCAAAAATGATTTTTATGGTTTAAAACTAAACTTATATACAATAAAGATTTTGAATCAAAACAAAACCGTTCATTTTGTGTTTGACTTTAAACGCAATAATTTTAGTGGAAACCTGATAGTCCAGTGACATTTTTGTAAAAAATCAAATGTAGTTTTAAAAAAATACATTGTAAACAACGGGGGATGGCACCTCGGGATATAGACATTATTTTTAATCCATTTTTAATTACTTAAACTTTTAAAAATAGAATAGAATCTCGTAGAAAAAATATTGCGCACCAAGTAAACGCCAAAAAATCTGTGTATAATAGTGCGGAATATTATTAGTACTTTATAAATTCACATGCGTTTTTTTAGAAATTGGAAATAGTGTAAATTACTACTTTCGGTCAACGGAAATTACTTAAAATTTGACAGAAGGCAGAGACTTAGATCCTTTACTTACATGTTAAATTTAATTTATCTATCGGAAATAGTACTCAAGTTATAGGCTTTTGAAAAATTGAAAGTAGAAAAAGTACCACTTCTAGTTATCGGAAATCGCCTAAAAGTTGAAACAGATCTACAAGTTTGATATAATAATTAAGCCTATATATGAAAATTCATCAACCTAGCTGTAACGGTACTCAAGTTATCGTGTTTACAGACACACACAGAGACACACATCCACACACAAATACACACACACAGACATACGGACCAGATTACTTGTTTTTCCTACTCAGGGAGCTGCAAAACGTCGAAATTTGCTAAAATCTCGATTTTTTTTGCACGATTACAAGTCTTTCTCTATACTTGGTTTTTACGATAAAGTAAGAACTGATTAATTTGTTTTTAGAAACATAATTATTTATCTAATTTAGTAAAATTTTATGTCACTATACGTTGTCTTTGAGTCTTGACCTACGAGAAAAGTTTACAATCAATCAGTCTGGTAAAAGTGCTCGTAAGTTTACGCCCATGAGGAACACTCTATAGTTACTTAAATCCTTATGATTTTTAGATAAATCAGAAATAGCTAAAAATACTACCCGCAGTCACCGGAAATAACTCAAAATTCGACAAAACCAAGAGAATAAAATGTTTTACATATATGTGAAATTTTGTTTACTTAACTGAAGCAGTAATCAAGTTATTGGCTTTTGAGAAACAAGAAACGTATGTACTACTTCCGGTTACCAGAAATCGTTCAGAAGTTGATACATAACCACAAATTTGATAAAATACCATTATATGCATCTTCTTCAACATAACATAAATGGTACCCAAGTTATCGTGTTTACAGACACAGACCAACAGACACACAAACACAGACACACTTATATGTTAAATAATTTATAAATATAATTAATTTACACATTAAATAATTGTTAAATTGTTTATTTATTTATTAAGTCAAACGAATTCACTGATTTGGTTACTCTATATACCTTTTTCCAAATGTGTTCTTTTACTCCGCTGCATTGAACTAAACTAATTGAAAATAACGAAAAAATATTGTAAATAATGAACTAGAACTACAACTTATAAGATCGGGGGAACATTTTATTTATTTAGCCTTGAAGTTGACGAAATTTCCAATCCAATCCATGAAATGAGGAACAGACATGTAGATAGGAGGAAAAAAACTGTCAAAAATGCCCACGGGCAATGGCGCAGTACTGGCCAAACCCACAACGTAAAATCTTCCGTTTTTGAAGCAGCTCAGCGGTCCGCCCGAATCTCCCTTGAAAACGCCAGACTTCTCAGGGGCATCAATACACACGGTGTAATCATTATAGGGCGGGTCAAACATCCGGGTAATTACCATACACAAACTTTGGTTCATGATATCCACGCGAAGCTGCTGAAGTTTTGTTGGGAGATTTATTTCGTCCGGTGCGGAATCGTTTGTGGTCATTTGTCCGTAGCCGGTGACAAAACAGGGCGAGGAGTCCCAGATGTTGCCTTCAGGCAAGCAGACTGGTCGGATGGTGTCTGAGAACTCGATCGGTGTTTTAAGCTTTAGAAGACCAATATCATATTGTAAGGGATTGTCGTCGTATTTTACATGCAGAAGTTGTTCTGATACATTTCGATAAGGGGTTTTAAAATGTTTAAAATCTACCTCACCCAAAAACACGTATGTGTCTTCACCAGTCAAACAATGCCCTGCTGTCAAGATCCATTCTCGGTCAATGATAGACCCTCCACACATACCTCCCTTTGACCACACAAACACATGCCATGGCCAAGCGTTCCTAGGAGCGTCAACGCCGTTGATAATTAGCTGGGAAACGTTGTAGTTAGAAACACCGCAGTTGTTCTGGTGGAGAAGTTCTAGAACTAAAGGAACTGGTGCCTTGTAATACAACCAGTAGTAGTGCTGATACAGCAGTAGAGGTAACTGTAGGATAATTTCGAGACACATTTGAAAGTTTGTCGGGGATTCGGAGATGCAACAACTGTGGGTGAAAAAGAAGGTTTTATAGATTCGAGCTGCATACCCGTGCTCTACTACGGTGTGAAATTTAAATGGTATTTTTAGGAGAACATAAACATTGGCAAATAAAAACACCTCAAAGCTATATAATGTTGTTTTAATTTATAAAATAAATTTGAATTTCACATAAAAAAATGAGATAGGAGAAGCGAATAACAAAAAGGTAAATATCAAACCTCATCACAACTTGCATGACACCACGAACCACACACCGTACCAAGCCAAACCACATACCACCACCAATAACCGAAATACCTCGTCATGTACTTCGATTAACACGGATCCACACAAAAACACATCCCACCCCATACACTACATCTTAAAACACCCTACGATTCCACATTTCAATGTCTACCACATTGTACCCACACACCTCACCTTACTACGCCCGCCTTCCACATCAAAGAACTCATCCCATGCCATGCATACCACTGCCCACACAAACAGCACACACTACATCACACAACACATGGAGTAAAACAGTGTATATAGGAATAAAGTGAAGTGACATAGGGTGAAAGAGGTAAAAGTAAAGTAGAATGTAATAGACTTTAGTAGAATGTAATAGAATGTGGTAGAACATAGTAGAATTTAGTCAAACTGGTTAAAAAGAGTTGAATGTAATAAAATAAATTCAGCAAAGTATCTCGTTTTTTATGTAATTTGCTCTTCTTTTTGCTAATTTTCTTTGCTATTAAGGCAGTCAGAATCTCGATCACGGAGTTCCTGTACCGTCAATCAATGTTTGCCTTGCGATAATGAAACTTCATGTTATGACTTAGGCTTGGTGAAAACAAATAGAAAACTTCTATAACATTGATTGTATAAATATTTAATTTCTGAATTATTTTCAGGCTTAAGTGTTTATTTTTTATGATTATTTTTCGGTCGCGTTAATTATAAAAAAAAAAAAAACCAAAAAAAAAACCCACGATTTTTTAAAAATCCGTGTCAACAATAATGATCGAAGGATTCCATCTCGATAATGTCCATTAACCTGCACTAAGTACGAGTCTTCTAATCTAACTCTAAGTCTAATGATCTGGAAAATGATAGACTATATTTAGATAATTCTTTGTTTCCTTACAATATACAATGCCACAACCGTTAGATTGACAGTTTAAACGGATAAACTTCATTTACTAGCAAGATTATTTCATAATGTATGAATACCTTTAATTACTTTCTTAAGGTCGTTCTTAATTTTGAAATTTTGTGTTAGCCTATATTCGTGGCTCAAAAATTCTGCAACGTTATTATAGACTTGGCTTGTAGCGCACTTGTACGTTTTAGTGCAACACAATGGGAATTTCCTCAATTTTTTGTTTTCACAATGTTATATTTAACATGAATCCTATAATACTAATGAATGTGTCTTAAAGGAAGGGGGTGGGCAGAGGCGCATTTCTGTGTAGATGAGCGAAAAGAGCAAAGATAGGTGCCATATCTTAACATATATATATATATATATATATATATATATATATATATATATATATATATATATATATATATATATATATATATTATTTATAGTTTATATGCTCTGTGTTGCTTATAATCTGTACACATCACGACACATGTGTCAACCAGCTCGGTGGTTTCGCCTTTAGTCTGCTCAAAATGTTAATTAAAATTAATTTCCCCAGCCTCTCCTGTTGTTTTAAAAAAATTCTGATTCTATCGAAAAGCTGTCAACTCATTAATTCTACTCTCTGTACATAAGTGGATACATTATAAGTTTTAAGCGGAATTATTTTACAGAATATTAAATTAAATAAACATTTTAAAAAATATGTATGAATGCTTACGGAGTCGTAAGAAACAGATGTATTTGAATCTAATATATAAATCTCAATTATGTATGTTTGTAATAAGTTTGTCGTGGATACTTTGATGGATTTAAGTGTTAGATTATTATAGTGCTCATGGTCTACATTTATGAGTTAAAAAATTACTATTGAAAGTGTTGGGAAATAATTTTCATTTTTCAAACTGATAGTAATAATTGTCGGCATGTTCATTAAACACAATTTAAAAAAAAATATCATCTTTTACAAAAACTCTAATTATGTCTGAAAATTATTTATATTTAGTCCTTTAGCACTTACTTCCCATTGATAAATTATGAAAACACAATTACTTCCCTTTTTAAAACATTGCATTAGTGGAACAGAATTTACTTTTTATTACTTCGTTTTGGTGTTGGGAAAAAAATAATTAAATAATTAGCGGGGATTGATCAAGTGCAAATGTTGTAGGTATTTTACGGATAAGTTTGGAGTATTATAAATGTTTATTTGGTTTGGTTTGGCACCTACGTTCGTTTAAGTGAGTGCAAAAGACTATGAATAAGTTGGGGTACTATAGTCGTTTATTAAGCTGAATAAATTGAATAAATTAAATAAATTAAATAAATTTAAAAAATTGAATAAATTGAATAAATTTAATAAATTAAATAAATTGAATAAATTGAATAAATTGAATAAATTAAATAAATTGAATAAATTGAATAAATTGAATAAATTGAATAAATTGAATAAATTGAATAAATTGAATAAATTGAATAAATTGAATAAATTGAATACATTGAATACATTGAATACATTGAATAAATTGAATAAATTGAATAAATTGAATAAATTGAATAAATTGAATAAATTGAATAAATTGAATAAATTGAATAAATTGAATAAATTGAATAAATTGAATAAATTGAATAAATTGAATAAATTGAATAAATTGAATAAATTGAATAAATTGAATAAATTGAATAAATTGAATAAATTGAATAAATTGAATAAATTGAATAAATTGAATAAATTGAATAAATTGAATAAATCGAATAAATTGAATAAATTGAATAAATTGAATATGCTGCTTATATACTTTACACTAAACACATTAAAAAATGAGGGGCCCACAGCCGACCATAATCAATTTTTTTAGTTAAAAAACTTAATTTTCTCTTTCATTTTTGACTTGACGGTTGTTTTGTTAAAAGAGTACTGTAGCTGCGGTTGGATTATCTGTATTCTATAGACACGATCGCACGCTCTTGTATAATTTTGTATAATATTTCTTTTTTCCTTTTGTTTTTAAACCATTATTTTATTTCACTATACGTTGTCTTCGAGTCATGACCTACGAAAACGTTTTGAAATTAATCAGTCTGGTAAAAGTGCTCGCAAGTTTACGCCCATGATGAACACTCGGTAGTTGCTTAAATCCTTATGATTTTTAGATAAATCAGAAATAGCTTAAAATACTACTCCCAGTCACTGGAAATCACTCAAAATTCGACAGAACCCAAAGAATAAAATATTTTACATATATGTGAAATTTCGTGTACTTAACTGAAGCATTAATCAAGTTATTGGCTTTTGAGATACAAGAAGTGTATGTACTACTTCCGGTTACCAGAAATCGTCCAGAAGTTGATACATAACCACAAAATTGATATAATACATATATATGCAATTTCGTCAACACAACATAAACGGTACTCAAGTTATCGTGTTTACAGACACACAGACACAGAAAAACAGACACACAAAAACACAGACACACACATATATGTTAATTAATTTATAAATATAATTAATTGACACATTAAATAATTGTTAAAATGTTTCTGTATTTATTAAGTCAAACGAATTAACTGATTTGGTTACTCTATATATCTTTTTCCAAATGTGTTCCTTTACTCCACTGCATTTAACTGAACTAATTGAAAATAACGAAAAATAATGAACTACATCTACAACTTATAAGACCGGGGGAACATTTTATTTATTTAGCCTTGAAGTTGACGAAATTTCCAATCCAATCCATGAAATGAGGAACGGACATGTAGATCGGAGGAAAAAAACTTTCATAAATGCCTACGGGCAAGGGCGCAGAACGGGCCAAACCCACAACGTAAAATCTTCCGTTTTTGAAGCAGCTCAGTGGTCCGCCAGAGTCCCCCGAGTAAACGCCAGACTTCTGAGGGGTATCGATACACACAGTGTTATGGCTATATGGCGGGTCAAACATCCGGGTAATTACCTTACACAAACTTTGGTTCATGATATCCACGCGAAGCTGCTGAAGTTTTGTTGGGTACTTCATTTCGTCCGGCGCGGAATCGTTTGTGGTCATTCGTCCGTAGCCAGTGACAAAACAGGGCGAGGCGTCCCAGATGTTGCCTTCTGGCAAGCAGACTGGTCGGATGGTGTCTGAGAACTCGATCGGTGTTTTAAGCTTTAGAAGACCAATATCATATTCTGAGGGATTGTCGTCGTATTTTGCATGCAGAAGTTGTTTTGATACATTTCGATAGGGGGTTTTAAAATGTTTAAAATCTACCTCACCCAAAAACACGTATGTGTCTTCACCAGTCAAACAATGCCCTGCTGTCAAGATCCATTCTCGGTCAATGATAGACCCTCCGCACATAGTTCCCTTTGACCACACAAACACCTGCCATGGCCAAGCGTTCCTAGGAGCGTCAACGCCGTTGATAATTAGCTGGGAAACGTTGTAGTTAGAAACACCGCAGTTGTTCTGGTGGAGAAGTTCTAGAACTAAAGGAACTGGTGCCTTGTAATACAACCAGTAGTAGTGCTGATACAGCAGTAGAGGTAACTGTAGGATAATTTCGAGACACATTTGAAAGTTTGTCGGGGATTCGGAGATGCAACAACTGTGGGTGAAAAAGAAGGTTTTATAGATTCGAGCTGCATACCCGTGCTTTACTACGGTGTGAAATTTAAATGGTATCTTTAGGAGAACATAAACATTTGCAAAAAAAACACCCCAAAGCTATATAATTTTGTTTTCATTTATAAAATAAATTTGAATTTCACATAAAAAAATGAGATAGGAGAAGCGAATAACAAAAGGGTAAATATCAAACCTCATCACAACTTGCATGACACCACGAACCACACACCGTACCAAGCCAAACCACATACCACCAGCAATAACCGAAATACCTCGCCATGTACCTCGATTAACACCGATCCACACAAAAACACATCCCACCCCATACACTACATCTTAAAACACCCTACGATTCCACATTTAATTGTCTACCACATTGTACCCACACACCTCACCTTACTACGCCCGCCCTCCACATCCAAGAACTCATCCCATGCCATGCATACCACTGCCCACACAAACAGCACACACTACATCACACAACACATGGAGTAAAACAGTGTATATAGGAATAAAGTGCAGTGACATAGGGTGAAAGAGGTAAAAGTAAAGTAGAATGTAATAGACTTTAGTAAAATGTAATAGAATGTGGTAGAACATAGTAGAATTTAGTCGAACTGGTTAAAAATAGTTGAATGTAATAAAATAAATTCAGCAAAGTATCTCGTTTTTTATGTAATTTGCTCTTATTTTTACTAGTTTTCTCTGCTATTAAGGCAGTCAGAATCTCGATCAGGAGTTCCTGTACCGTCAATCAATGTTTGCCTTGCGATAATAAAACTTCATGTTATGACTTAGGCTTGGTGAAAACAAATAGAAAACTTTTATAACATTGATTGTATAAATATTTAATTTCTGAATTATTTTCAGGCTTAAGTGTTTATTTTTTATGATTATTTTTCGGTCGCGTTAATTATTAAAAAAACAACAAAAAAAAACACGATTTTTTAAAAAATCCGTGTCAACAATAATGATGGAAGGATTCCATCTCGGTAATGTCCATTAACCTGCACTAAGTAAGAGTCTTCTAATCTAACTCTAAGTCTAATGATCTGGAAAATGATAGACTATATTTAGATAATTCTTTGTTTCCTTACAATATACAATGCCACAACCGTTAGATTGACAGTTTAAACGGATAAACTACATTTACTAGCAAGATTATTTCATAATGTATGAATACCTTTAATTACTTTCTTAAGGTCGTTCTTAATTTTGAAATTTTGTGTTAGCCTATATTCGTGGCTCAAAAATTCTGCAACGTTATTATAGACTTGGCTTGTAGCGCACTTGTACGTTTTAGTGCAACAATGGGAATTTCCTTAATTTTTTGTTTTCACAATGTTATATTTAACATGAATCCTATAATACTAATGAATGTGTCTTAAAGGAAGGGGGTGGGCAGAGGCGCATTTCTGTGTAGGGGGAGCGAAAAGAGCAAAGATAGGTGCCATATCTTAACATATATATATGTATATATATATATATATATATATATATATATATATATATATATATATATATATATAGTTTATATGCTCTGTGTTGCTTATAATCTGTACACATCACGACACATTTGTCAACCAGCTCGGTGGTTTCGTCTTTAGTCTGCTCAAAATGTTAATTAAAATTAATTTCCCCAGCCTCTCCTGTTGTTTTAAAAAAATTCTGATTCTATCGAAAAGCTGTCAACTCATTAATTCTACTCTCTGTACATAAGTGGATACATTATAAGTTTTAAGCGGAATTATTTTACAGAATATTAAAACAAATAAACATTTTTAAAAATATGTATGAATGCTTACGGAGTCGTAAGAAACAGATGTATTTGAATCTAATATATAAAGCTCAATTATGTATGTTTGTAATAAGTTTGTCGTGGATACTTTGATGGATTTAAGTGTTAGATTATTATAGTGCTCATGGTCTACATTTATGAGTTAAAAAATTACTATTGAAAGTGTTGGGAAATAATTTTCATTTTTCAAACTGATAGTAATAATTGTCGGCATGTTCATTAAACACAATTTGAAAAAAATATCAACTTTTACAATAACTCTAATTATGTCTGAAAATTATTTATATTTAGTCCTTTAGCACTTACTTCCCTTTGATAAATTAGGAAAACACAATTACTTCCCTTTTTAAATCATTGCATTAATGGAAAAGAATTTACTTTTTATTACTTTGTTTTGGTGATGGGAAAAAAATAATTAAATAATTAGCGGGGATTGATCAAGTGCTAATGTTGTAGGTATTTTACGGATAAGCTTGGAGTATTATAATTGTTTATTTGGTTTGGTTTGGCACCTACGTTCGTTTAAGTGAGTGCAAAAGACTATGAATAAGTTGGGGTACTATAGTCGTTTATTAAGCTGAATAAATTGAATAAATTGAATAAATTAAATGAATTAAATAAATTGAATAAATTAAATAAATTGAATAAATTGAATAAATTGAATAAATTGAATAAATTGAATAAATTGAATAAATTGAATAAATTGAATAAATTGAATAAATTGAATAAATTGAATAAATTGAATAAATTGAATACATTGAATACATTGAATAAATTGAATAAATTGAATAAATTGAATAAATTGAATAAATTGAATAAATTGAATAAATTGAATAAATCGAATAAATTGAATAAATTGAATATGCTGCTTATATACTTTACACTAAACAAATTAAAAAATCAGGGGCCCACAGTTGACCATAATCAATTTTTTTTTTGTTAAAAAACTTAATTTTCTCTTTCATTTTTGACTTGATGTTTGTTTTGTTAAAAGAGTACTGTAGCTGCGGTTGGATTATCTTTATTCTATAGACACCATCGCACGCTCTTGTTTAACTTTGTATAATTTTTCTTTTTCCTTTTTGTTTTTAAACCATTATTTTATTTCACTATACGTTGTCTTCGAGTCTTGACCTACGAAAAAGTTTTGAAATTAATCAGTCTGGTAAAAGTGCTGGCAAGTTTACGCCCATGATGAACACTCTGTAGTTGCTTAAATCCTTATGATTTTCAGATAAATCAGAAATAGCTTAAAATACTATTCCCAGTCACCGGAAATCACTCAAAATTCGACAGAACCCAGAGAATAAAATATTTTACATATATGTGAAATTTCGTGTACTTAACTGAAGCAGTAATCAAGTTATAGGCTTTTGAGAAACAAGAAGTGTATGTACTACTTCCGGTTACCAGAAATCGTTCAGAAGTTGATACATAACCAAAAAATTGATATAATACCTATATATGCAATTTCGTCAACACAACATAAACGGTACTCAAGTTATCGTTTTTACAGACACACAGACACAGAAAAACAGAAAAACAAAAACACAGACACACACATATATGTTAATTAATTTATAAATATAATTAATTGACACATTAAATAATTGTTAAAATGTTTCTGTATTTATTAAGTCAAACGAATTCACTGATTTGGTTACTCTATATATCTTTTTCCAAATGTGTTCCTTTACTCCACTGCATTTAACTGAACTAATTGAAAATAACGAAAAATAATGAACTACATCTACAACTTATAAGACCGGGGGAACATTTTATTTATTTAGCCTTGAAGTTGACGAAATTTCCAATCCAATCCATGAAATGAGGAACAGACATGTAGACAGGAGGAAAAAAACTGTCAAAAATGCCCAAGGGCAATGGCGCAGTACTGGCCAAACCCACAACGTAAAATCTTCCGTTTTTGAAGCAGCTCAGCGGTCCGCCCGAATCTCCCTTGAAAACGCCAGAATTCTCAGAGGCATCGATACACACGGTGTAATCATTATAGGGCGGGTCAAACATCCGGGTAATTACCTTGCACAAACTTTGGTTCATGATATCCACGCGAAGTTGCTGAAGTTTTGTTGGGAAATTCATTTCTTCCGGCGCGGAATCGTTTGTGGTCATTCGTCCGTAGCCGGTGACAAAACAGGGCGAGGCGTCCCAGATGTTGCCTTCAGGCAAGCAGACTGGTCGGATGGTGTCTGAGAACTCGATCGGTGTTTTAAGCTTTAGAAGACCAATATCATATTCTGAGTGTTTGTCGTCGTATTTTGCATGCAGAAGTTGTTCTGATACATTTCGATAAGGGGTTTTAAAATGTTTAAAATCTACCTCACCCAAAAACACGTATGTGTCTTTACCAGTCAAACAATGCCCTGCTGTCAAGATCCATTCTCGGTCAATGATAGACCCTCCACACATACCTCCCTTTGACCACACAAACACATGCCATGGCCATGCGTTCCTAGGAGCGTCAACGCCGTTGATAATTAGCTGGGAAACGTTGTAGTTAGAAACACCGCAGTTGTTCTGGTGGAGAAGTTCTAGAACTAAAGGAACTGGTGCCTTGTAATACAACCAGTAGTAGTGCTGATACAACAGGAGAGGCAGCTGTAGGATAATTTCGAGACACATTTGAAAGTTTGTGGGGGATTCGGAGATGCAACAACTGTGGGTGAATAAAAGTTTTTTTTTATTCGAGCTGCATACCCGTGCTTTACTACGGTGTGAAATTTAAATGGTATCTTTAGGAAAACATAAATATTGGCAAAAAACAACAACTCAAAGCTATCTAATTTTGTTTTCATTTATAAAATAAATTTGAATTTCACATAAAAAATGAGATAGGAGAAGCGAATAACAAAAAGGTAAACATCAAACCTCATCACAAGTTGCATGACACCACGAACCACACACCGTACCAAGCCAAACCACATACCACCACCCATAACCGAAATACCTCGCCATGTACTTCGCTTAGCAACGATCCACACCAAAACACATCCAACCCCATACACTACATCTCAAAACACCCTACGATTCCACATTTCAATGTCTACCACATAGTACCCACATACCTCACCTTACTACACTCGCCCTCAATATCCAAGAACTCATCCCACGCCATGCATACCAGTGCCCACACAAACACCACACATTACATCACACAACACATGGATTAAAACAGTGTATATAGGAATAAAGTAAAGTGACGTAGAGTGGAAGAGGTAAAAGTAAAGTAGAATGTAATAGACTTTAGTAGAACGTAATAGAATGTGATAGAACATAGTAGAATTTAGTCGAACTAGTTAAAATAGAGTTGAATGTAATAAAATAAATTCAGCAAAGTATCTCGTTTTTTTATGTAATTTGCTCTAATTTTTGCTAATTTTCTATAGGCCTAATGGACACCAGCGAGAAAAGTCTCAAAGGTATTTGAGAGGTCTATAAATTCATTTAAAAATCTTGCACGGCGTAGTTACAATTAATATGGTTATAAAATCCTGTCTGTCTGGTTTTTTTCGGACTTTACTAAAGATTGGATGTATTTGATGTTTTTAATATTTTTGGTAACTACATAAAATTTTTTTAAAAAAAAAAGCAAAAACAATTTGGTTTTCACGTGTAATGGCGACATAAACAATGGCATCCTGCTATTCGATAGGCCGCCATAAATTTTACTGTACACATTGTAAGCTAAAAATAGAAAAACTAGGTCATGGGGTTTACATTTGCATTGTTATTTAAAAACTTGATCTGCAAAGTTTTGTAAACAAAATAACTATAAAGTGGGGCTGTCAGAAATCGATCACGGAGTTCCTTTACAGCCAATCAATGTTTGTCTTACGAAAGTGAAACATCGGGGGGTTATAACTTAGGCTTGATGAAAATAAATAGAAATGTAGCCTTAAACTCAACAAATTATTTTCAAGTTCTCTGGATCTGCAACTTGTATAGCATTCATTCTAAAAATATTAAGTTTTTGAATTAATTTTAGGCTTAAGTTTTTAATAAAATTTTATATTTTATTTTTTTTATGGTCCTAAATTTAAAAAAGCACATTTTAATTCCATGTCAACAACATTACGGAAGGAATCTCGTCAACTTGCTGGTGTCCATTTATACCACTGGAAGTCAACATGGCCGACTTAAGTCTCGTTTTCCATTTCCAGGTGGCGTCGAGAGAACCTATTACATTTGTCACTTTAAAATATTCTGTTTAGTTATTGAAAATATTAAATTAAAAACAACACATAATCTAATCTGGAGAAGGAAAAACAGAAAAAAAAACAGACAGTAGAGCTTTTATAATCACATGTGTTTTAGCAACACTGAACACGATTTTAAAAAACGATTGACAGTTTAAAGAGATAAACTACATTTACTAGCTAGATTACTTCACAATCTATGATTACCTTTAATTAGTTTCTTAAGGTCGTTCTGAAGTTTTGTGTTAGTCTATATCCGGGGCTAAAAAATTCTGCAACGTTATTATAGACTTGGCTTGTAGCGCACTTGTACGTTTTAGTGCAACACAATGGGAATTTCCTCAATTTTTTGTTTTCACAATGTTATATTTAACATGAATCCTATAATACTAATGAATGTGTCTTAAAGGAAGGGGGTGGGCAGAGGCGCATTTCTGTGTAGGGGGAGCAAAAAGAGCAAAGATAGGTCGTGGATACTTTGATGGATTTAAGTGTTAGATTATTATAGTGCTCATGGTCTAAATTTATGAGTGAAAAAATTACTATTGAAAAACTTTAAAACAATTTTCATTTTATATAATTAGAATAATAATTGTCAATTATGAGCATTACATAAAATTTTTAAAAAGTGTATCAACGTTTATAAAATTTCTAAAAATTGTGTCTAAAATGTATTGACTACACAGTTACTTCCCTTTAAAAAATCATTAAATCGGGGGAAGAAAGAATTTACTTTTTATTACTTGGGACGGAGTGGTCAAGCGGTAGAGAGCTGGACTGCTAACCCGAAAGTCTCGAGTTCGAATCGGGGTTCAAGTCAGTAGACCGTCCCTGAGTCCACCCAACTCTGATGGGTACCTAACCTACGCTAGGGAAAGTAAAGGCGGCTGGGCATAGTGCTGACAACACTATCTTTTCATATGCCGAGGTCACAGAAACAAGTGAACTCTACTTGACTTGCCCCATAGACCGTCAGGTTTGAAAGGGAAACTTTTTTTATTACTTTGTTTTGGTGTTAAGAAAAAAAATAATTACATAATTAGCGGGGATTGATTAAGTGCAATGTCGTTGGTATTTTTAATACTGCCTTTTATTTATTCTATACAATGAACATACTGTTCACTAATCATTTTTTTAAATCAATAACATTTAATATGCCAGGTCCTACAAATCCTATATGTTTATTTCTTTCCATTTACGGATAAGCTTGGAGTATTATAATTTTGTTCACTAAATTGAAACAGGCGCGTTCGCCGGCGTCCCTGCAGGTTCGATTTGGCGCCCTGGTCTATCATGTGAGCGCTATGCTGCATAATTTTGTTTTAAACAGTGCGATAGACTATGGATAAGAAAGGTTACTATTATCTTTAAGTGAATCAAAATCCGGGCGTCCTCCGGCACCCCGACAGGGTGCTATTTGGCGCCCCGGGCCTTCCCCTGTACGCTATGGTACCTACGTTCGCGGAAGAGAGTTCAAAAGACTATGAATAAGTTGGGTACTATAGTCGTTTACTAAGTTGAATCAGGCGGTTACGCCGCACGTCGTCGTTGTGCGATTTGGCGTCCCCGGCTAGACTGTGGACACTTTGAGTTTAGCTTTGCGTTTGTGTTTTCTTTGTGTTTGAATTTGGGTTGCGTTTGTGGTTTTGTTTGCGTTTGGATTTGGGTTTGGGTTTGTTTTCGTTTGCTTTTTTTCTTTGCGTTTGTGTTTTCTTTGCGTTTGTGTTATGTTTGCGTTGTTTTTTTTTTGTGTGTGTTTTGGTTTTGTTTGGTTGTGGTTGGGTTTGTGTTTGGATTTGTTTTCGTTTGCTTTTTTGTTTGCGTTAGTGTTTGTGTTTTCTTTGTGTTTGTGGTTGGGTTTGTCTTTGCGTTTGTTTTTGTGTTTTCGTTTGTGTTTGTTTTGTGTTAGTGTTATGTTTGCGTTTTTTGTGTGTTTTGGTTGGTTGTGGTTAGGGTGGGCAATGCCTGATAAATGCTGATTACTAAACACACAAGTTATGGTCCTATACAGATACGTTTTTCAGAGATGCCAGTGCAGGGTCTGGCCGGGACGGCTAGTATTAGATAAAATAGCATCTATGAGAATGAAAATCAAATTATGAGCTCATCCGCATGTAAAGATTACACTCCATAAGAACCAATCAGTGAAACAGAACGTAAGGAAAATTGCTGACAGATAATTAACCTTGTATTTTCATTGTCAGCGGTAAACCATTAGGGGAGGTTACAGTTTGACAGGTCGTCTATCAGAAGGTTGTTAAAAAAACTTTACAGGAGCCCCAACACGTCAGGCGGGGGCTTTTTGCTCTCTGAAAGTGTGTCATGTTTTTTTTACTAATGGGTTGAAATCGAAACCAGAAACATAAGTAAATCAAATGGCCGTACATCTCTTCTATTATTTCTTTTGTTATCTATGTAATACAGTTCTGTTGCTACATATGTATTTTCCACATGTTTATGTATTTTTTTCGTTATTTGATGGCTGCATTTAATACATGTAATGTGTATTCAAATATATTTTTTAGACACAGAAAAACTGTTGATCAGATGTATTGACAAATTTAAATTGCAAACCCATATTATAATACAGTTTCTACATATCGAAGTATGGGAACTAAAATATAAATCCGTGTCTACTATTGTTACAAAAAATTGAATAAATTGAATAAATTGAATAAATTGAATAAATTGAATAAATTGAATAAATTGAATAAATTGAATAAATTGAATAAATTGAATAAATTGAATAAATTGAATAAATTGAATAAATTGAATAAATTGAATAAATTGAATAAATTGAATAAACTGAATAAATTGAATAAATTGAATAAATTGAATATGCTTCTTATATACTTAACAATGAACAATAAAAAAATTTGGGGCCCACAGCCGACCATAATTTTTTAGTTACAAAACTCAATTTTCTCTTTCATTTTCGACTTGATTGTTGTTTTGTTAAAAGAATACTGTAGCTGCGGTTGGATTATCATTATTCTATAGACACCATCGCACGCTCTTGTATAATTTTGTATAATTATTCTTTTTCCCTTTTGTTTTTTAAACCATTAATTTTATGCCACTATACGTTGTCTTCGAGTCTTGACCTACGAGAAAAGTTTGAAATTAATCAGTCTGGTAAAAGTGCTCGTAAGTTTACGCCCAAAACGAACACTCTATAGTTACTTAAAACCTTATGATTTTTTGATAAATCAGAAATAGCTAAAAATACTACTCCCAGTCACCGGAAATCACTCAAAATTCGACAGAACCGAGATAATAAATATTTTTACTTATATATGAAATTTCGTGTACTTAACTGAAGCAGTAATCAAGGTATTGGATTTTGAGAAACAAGAAGTGTATGTACTACTTCCGGTTACCAGAAATCGTTCAGAAGATGATACATAACCACGAAATTTGATATAATACCTATAAAGACTACTAAAACTTAAGTTTGTTTACATGTTTAAATATTTATTTGTTTGTTTGTCTGATTTGGTACTGTAAGGAAACTGCTTTATATGGGGGGGGGGGGGGGGGGGGGGCTGTAAAGTAAGTAGGTAGAGAATAAATTTTTGATTGCAGACAGACTGTTTTTCATACATTTATTTAAATACGCTAATTAATTTATTGATTTATTCATAGGTAGATTAACCACATTAATTTTAAAGTTTTAGAACAATGGCTTAAATTTGACTGAATAGTGACGTTTGATAACTCACTTTTTTTTATTTGTTATTGGGGAGAACCTGCATTATGTGTAGAGCTGTAAAATAGGATTTTGGGTATTAAATATTGTTCTTTCTTAAACACACTGTTAATTACAAACTAATTTAAACTCGTTAATTAATTTATTGATATATTCATTGGTAGATTAACCACATTAATTATAAAAGTTTAGAACAAAGACTTTAGTAATAGTAAAAAGATTTTTTTTACAACAATGTTTTCAATTATTTTTTCTTAAGGCCTGTATGTGAATGATAAGGTTGACTATCAGGACCTCGCGGGGCACAGGGCAGGTGAAGTAGAGTTCACCTGTTTCTATGTTATCAGCATATGAAGGGATAGTGTGGTCAAAGCCATCCTGAGCCGGAATCGTTTTTTTTTTAAAATACAAACACGTCTGAGACTTGGCGGGGCACTGGGCAGGTGAAGTAGAGTTTAGTAGAGTTTTTAAAATATAAAAAACGTCTTTTTCAATGTGGGGTCTGGTTATTTTGGGATGGTAAGTGCTGGCAGACGTGATGTCATTTATGGATGACCCCCCGAAACCCACAGTTATCTAACTAGATAACGGGTAGTCTAGTAATACCTATTTATGCAATTTCGTCAACATAACTGAAACGGTACCCAAGTTATCGTGTTTACAGACACACAGACACACACAAACAGACACACACAATTAGAGACACACACATATATGTTGATTGACACATTAAATAATTGTTAAAATGTTTCTGTCTTTATTAAGTCAAAAGAATTCACTGATTTGGTTAATTTTTATCTCTTTTTCCGAATGTGTTCTTATTGAAAATAACTAACTAGATTTACAACTTATAAGACCGGGGGAACATTTTATTTATTTAGCCTTGAATTTGACGAAATTTCCAATCCAATCCATGAAATGAGGAACGGACATGTAGACAGGAGGAAAAAAGCTTTGATAAATTCCCCGGGTCGATGGCGCAGAACGGGCCAAACCCACAACGTAAAATCTTCCGTTTTTGAAGCAGCTCAGTGGTCCGCCAGAGTCCCCCGAGTAAACGCCAGACTTCTGAGGGGTATCGATACACACGGTGTTATGGCTATATGGCGGGTCAAACATCCGGGTAATTACCTTGCACAAACTTTGGTTCATGATATCCACGCGAAGCTGCTGAAGTTTTGTTGGGAAATTTATTTCGTCCGGGGCGGAATCGTTTGTGGTCATTTGTCCGTAGCCGGTGACAAAACAGGGCGAGGCGTCCCAGATGTTGCCTTCAGGCAAGCAGACTGGTCGGATGGTGTCTGAGAACTCGATCGGTGTTTTAAGCTTTAGAAGACCAATATCATATTCTGAGGGATTGTCGTCGTATTTTGCATGCAGAAGTTGTTTTGATACATTTCGATAGGGGCTTTTAAAATGTTTAAAATCTACCTCACCCAAAAACACGTATGTGTCTTTACCAGTCAAACAATGCCCTGCTGTCAAGATCCATTCTCGGTCAATGATAGACCCTCCGCACATAGTTCCCTTTGACCACACAAACACCTGCCATGGCCAAGCGTTCCTAGGAGCGTCAACGCCGTTGATAATTAGATGGGAAACGTTGTAGTTAGAAACACCGCAGTTGTTCTGGTTGAGAAGTTCTAGAACTAAAGGAACTGGTGCCTCGTAATACAACCAGTAGTAGTGCTGATACAGCAGTAGAGGTAACTGTAGGATAATTTCGAGACACATTTGAAAGTTTGTCGGGGATTCGGAGATGCAACAACTGTGGGTGAAAAAGAAGGTTTTATAGATTCGAGCTGCATACCCGTGCTCTACTACGGTGTGAAATTTAAATGGTATCTTTAGGAGAACATAAACATTGGCAAAAAAAAAAACACCTCAAAGCTATATAATTTTGTTTTCATTTATAAAATAAATTTGAATTTCACATAAAAAATGAGATAGGAGAAGCGAATAACAAAAAGATAAATATCAAACCTCATCACAAATTGCATGACACCACGAACCACACACCGTACCAAGCCAAACCACATACCACCAGCAATAACCGAAATACCTCGCCATGTACCTCGATTAACACCGATCCACACAAAAACACATCCCACCCCATACACTACATCTTAAAACACCCTACGATTCCACATTTCAATGTCTACCACATTGTACCCACACACCTCACCTTACTACGCCCGCCCTCCACATCAAAGAACTCATCCCATGCCATGCATACCACTGCCCACACAAACAGCACACACTACATCACACAACACATGGAGTAAAACAGTGTATATAGGAATAAAGTGCAGTGACATAGGGTGAAAGAGGTAAAAGTAAAGTATAATGTAATAGACTTTAGTAGAATGTAATAGAATGTGATAGAACATAGTAGAATTTAGTCGAACTAGTTAAAATAGAGTTGAATGTAATAAAATAAATTCAGCAAAGTATCTCGTTTTTTTTAAATGTAATTTGCTCTAATTTTTGCTAATTTTCTATAGGCCTAATTTATACCACTGAAAGTCAACATGGTAGAGTTCAGCCTCGTTTTCCATTTTCAGGTGGCGTCGAGAGAACCTATTACATTTGTTTAGTTATTGAAAATATAAAATTAAAAACAACAAATAATCCAATCTGGAGAAGGAAAAACAGAAAAAAAAGACGGAGCTTTTATAATCACATATGTTTTAGCAACACTAAACACGATTTTAAAAATGTTTAATTGCCATTCGCGAGTCCACTTTTTATGATATTAGGGCAATCAGAATCTCTATCACGGAGTTCCTGTACAGCCAATCAATGTTTTCATTACGAAAATGAAACTTCATGTTATAACTTAGGTTTGGTGAAAACAAATAGAAATGTAGTCTTAAACTCAAAAATATTTTAAAGTTCTCTTGATTATCAACTTCTATAACATTGATTGTAAAAATATTTAATTTCTGAATTATTTTCAGGCTTAAGTTTTTATTTTTTGTGATTTTTTTCGGTCGCGTTAATTGTAAAATAAAATAAACCGAGAGTGATCTCCCCTAAACTTTCTCGAATATTCTTATATAAAACAACAGGGGATGGGAACTCGGGATATAGATCTAGTTATGATTTTTAATCCATTTTAAATACTTAATTTTTTAAAAATAGAATAGAATCTCATAGAAAAAAGTATTGCGCACCAAGCGAACGCCAATTAAAGATGTTCATAATGCTGCGCAATATTATTAGTACTTTATAAATTTAGATGCGTTTTTGAGAAATCGGAAATAGCGTAAATTAGTACTTCCCGTCAACGGAAATTACTCAAAATTTAACAGAAGTTAGATCTAGTTATGATTTTTAATCCATTTTAAATACTTAATTTTTTAAAAATAGAATAGAATCTCATAGAAAAAAGTATTGCACACCAAGCGAACGCCGAATAAAGATGTTCATAATGGTGCGCAATATTATTAGTACTTTATAAATTTAGATGCGTTTTTGAGAAATCGGAAATAGCGTAAATTAGTACTTCCCGTCAACGGAAATTACTCAAAGTTTAACAGAAGGTAGAGAATTAGATCTTTTACTTACAGGTGAAATTTCATTTATCTATATGAAACAGTACTCAAGTTATAGGCTTTTGAAAAATTCAAAGTAGAAAAAGTACCACTTCCGGTTATCGGAAATCGCTCAAAAGTTGATACGGATCTACGATTTTGATAAAATACTTATATATAAAATTTCATCAACCTAGCTGTAACGGTACTCAAGTTATCGTGTTTACACACACACACACACAGACACACACACACACACACACAGACACACAGACATACGGACAAGATTGCAAAATTATGTTTTTCCGTATCAGTGAGGTGTAAAACGTCGAGATTTGTAAAAATCTCGATTCTTTTTTGCACGATTACAATACTTTCTCTATACTACGTATATACGAGAAAGTAAAAAATAAAAACACGGTTTTTTTAAAAATCCGTGTCAACAATAGTGATGGAAGAATTCTCGCCATCTCGGTATTGTCCATTAACCTCCATTAAGTAAGAGTCTTCTAATCTAACTCTAAGTCTAATGATCGGGAAAATGATAGACTATATTTAGATAATTCTTGTTTCTATACACTATACAATGCCGCAATCGTTAGATTGACAGTTTAAACAGATAAACTACATTTACTAGCTAGATTACTTCATAATGTATGATTACCTTTAATTAGTTTCTTAAGGTCGTTCTGAAGTTTGAAATTTTATGTTGTTAGCCTATATTCGTGGCTCAAAAATTCTGCAACGATATTATAGACTTGGCTTGTAGTGCAATTATACTTTGTAGTGCAACACAGTGGGAATTTCCTCAAATTTTTCTTTTTACAATGTTATATTTAACATGATTCCTATAATACTGATGAATGTGTGTGCGTGTGGGGTTAGTGGAAGGGGGTGGGCAGAGGCGCATTAAGGTTTTCTGTGTAGGGGGAGCGAAAAGAGCAAAGATAGGTTCCATATCTTAACATATATACATATATATATATATATATATATATATATATATATATATATATATATATATATATATATATATATATATATATATATAATTTATATGCTCTGTGTTGCTTATAATCTGTACACATCACATTTGTCAACAAGCTCGGTCGTTTCGTCTTCATTCTGCTCAACATGTTAATTAAAATTAATTTCCCCAGCCTCTCCTGTTGTTTTTTTTAAAAATCTGATTCTATCTATGTACATAAATGGATACATTATAAGTTTTAAGCGGAATTCTTAGACTGAAAGTTAAACCAACAAAACATTTTTAATAAACCGGGAGTGATCTCCCCTAAACTTTCTCGAATATTCTAATAAAGCACTACGTCAGATGGCAACTCGGAATATAGACATGATTTTTGTTTACTTAAACTTTTAAAAATAGAATAAAATCTAGTAGAAAAAAGAATTGCGCACCAAAAGAACGCCAAAACAAAATGTGCATAATAGTGCGAATTATTATTAGTACTTTATAAATTTACTTGCTTTTTTTGAGAAATCGGAAATAGCGTAAATTAGTACTTCCGGTCAACGGAAATTACTCAAAATTTGAAATAAGGTATAGAATTAGATCTTTTACTTACAAGTGAAATTTCATTTTCTATCTAAAATAGTACTCAAGTTATAGGCTTTTGAAAAATTCAAAGTAGAAAAAGTACAACTTCCGGTTATCGGAAATCGCTCAAAAGTTGATACGGATCTACGATTTTGATAAAATACTTATATATGAAATTTCATAAACCTAGCTGTAACGGTACTCAAGTTATCGTGTTCGCACACACACACACACACAGACAGACACACAGACACACAGACATACGGACAAGATTGCAAAATTATGTTTTTCCGTATCAGTGAGGTGTAAAACGTCGAAATTTGTAAAAATCTCGATTTTTTTTTTATTGCACGATTACAAGACTTTCTCTATACTTCGTATATGCGAGAAAGTAAAAATATGTATGAAAGCTTACGGAGTCCTAAGAAACAGATGTGTTGGAATATTAGATAAAATAGCATCTATGAGAATTAAATTCAAACCATGAGCACAGCCGTGTGTAAAGATTGCATGTTGAGCTAGTTCCCTAACTCATTTTTGTAGGGCTATTATTTCACCAGATATGGTGTTTGCTCAATCATATTATGATCAGTAAAAGCCATAAAAAGGTCAATTCTGTAAGAAGATTTCTGGGAAAAAAAAGAAAACTACGCTCCTACTTCTGGAATCCCGCAGAATAGGCAAGGTAGGCTCATCTTAAAATATTAGACCAGTCTAAACTCCGTCAGATCCAGAAGTGGAACTTCATAAGAACCAATCACATCTTCCAATCAATTCTTTGATACGTCCAGTGCAACAGAACGTAATGAATCTTGTTGACAGATAATTAACCTCGTATTGTCAGCGGTTAACAATGAGGGGAGGTAACAATTTGGCAGGTCGTCTATCAGCTGGTAATTAAAAACATTTTCTACAGGAGCCCCAACACGTCAGGCAGGGGCTTTAGGGTGTTTGTACAGGGTTTACCCCCCCCCCCCCCGCCCCGTCACCGTGTGGGGGTGACTGGGGGCACAGGTAGGCTTGATGGCTGGCAAGTTTTTTTTTTACCTTGGATTTTTCACTAGAGTGCGCTATGAATAGGCATTGCTGATAACAAATTATCAAACTCAAATCGGGTTGCAACTCTAATGAATTCCTTAATAATGTTTAAACATAAGCCTTGTCCACCCAGCTCTTATGGGTACCTAACGCACGTTAGGAAAAGTAAAATCAGCTGGGCATAGTGTTGACCACCCCTTTCCTTATGTCCCGATTTCACATAAATAGGAGAACTCTACTTTACCATCAGGGAACCTTACCTCACCTGTTCAACTACAAAGTCAACTTAGACAAGAGGTTAGCTTTATCCAACTCACCCGTAGCGAACCTGCGACCAAAGAGGTTGTCGTTGCGGTCACCGATGGTCAGCAGACAGTCCAGCCCGCCCCTGGAGTTGACCACCTCCCGGATGCAGGAGACGCAGGCCATGCGCAGCACCATGTCCGTTAGGTGGGTACTCTGGTAGCTGCTGAGGTTCTTCAGGCACTGTAGGGGGATAGAGAGAATGTGATATGGAGGACCAGTACAGAAAGGCTCAGGTAGCTGATAAGGTTCTTGTAGGGGGATAGAGAGAATGTGAATGTGATATGGAGGGTCAATACAGAAAGGCTCAGGTAGCTACTGAGGTTCTTGTAGGGGGATAGAGAGAATGTGAATGTGATATGGAGGGTTAATACAGAAAGATGATCTCTGGTAGCTGCTGAGGTTCTTGTAGGGGATAGAGAGAATGTGAATGTGATATGGAGGGCCAGTGCAAAAAGGCTATGGTAGCTACTGAGGTTCTTGTAGGGGGATAGAGAGAATGTGAATGTGATATGGAGGGCCAGTACAGAAAGGAGTTCTCTGGTAGCTGCTGAGGTTCTTGTAGGGGATAGAGAGAATGTGAATGTGATAAGGAGGGTTAATACAGAAAGGCTCAAGTAGCTACTGAGGTTCTTCTAGGGGGATAGAGAGAATGTGAATGTGACGTACAGTGCCAGTACAGAAAGGACTTCTCTGAGTCCACTCAGTTCTGATAAGCACCTAAATAAAGTTAGGGAGACGGCGTGGTATACCGGTAGAGCGCTAGACTGCTAACTCTTAAGTCTCGAGTTCGAATCCGGGGTTCAAATTAGTAGAACATTCCCGAGTTCGCCCAGCTCTTATGGATACCGAGTTCACGTTAGGGAAATGAAAGGCGGCAGGTCATAGTGCTGACCACACTATTCCTCCATTGGTTGTGGTCACTGAAACAGGTGAACTCTACTTCACCTGCCACATAAATCGTAAAGTTCTAAAAGGTATTTCACGTACACTAAGGTAATACTGGGAAAGGGGGGGGGGGGTCGTTCATAAATGACGTCACACATCTTGATATGATAAAATAATAGCTAAATGTCGTGAAATTCATCGTTTAATCGTAACGACGCCTAATAAAACAACAGCCCTAGCATCAAGCTACAGCTGCTATTGGTGACTAAATCTGGACTATCTTTAAATGGTTTCAGTTTCAAAATTCTCAATATCATAACCCGCAATTTAAAATACAATAATAACATTATTTTTTTCTTCCTATTCGACCCCCCCCCTTCCCCCCCCCCCCCCCACCTATTTCATTTATACGTCTGTTAATCTAAAATGACAAACACTCGCCTCAAGTGAGTTGTATTTTAGCTGAGTCAGCAGCCGAGGGTGGATCAATCCGACTCGACACCCCCAGTCCGACACCTACGACAACCAACCTGATCGGGGGGGGGGGGGGGGGGGGTTGCGAGCCGTTGTGGCCGAGGCGTCAAAAAATCGACGGAGGGCTAAACTGTGTTAGCTTTGTCTCGCTGATTTAAAACACGTGGAAATATGGCCGTCGTGACACGGGAATCACGTGACACAGATTTACTATACAAATGTTAGACCACATGTATTTTTAAAAGTAAAAAACACAAGCAAAACCTACCTTTAAAAGCAGAGGCGTAGCGACCCTTCCCGGCGCCCGGGGACAAACATTCAATTTGGCGCCCTCTTCGGGAGCAAATTCTTAATTTGCAGCCCCCCCCCCCCCAAACTTTCGACTTGCACCCCCCTCCCTCACACTATTTATAATGCAAAAATGCAGCTAAAATGACATTTTAATTTGTTTTACAACCCATTTTGGCGCCCACTAAGGTCGGCGCCCGGGGACATAAGTACCCCCTGCCCCCCCCTCCCCCATCGCTACGCTTCTGTTTAAAAGTGATAGACAATATCAAAACCGACCTGAAAGAGCAATCCCAGGCCGTCAAACTCCAGAAAACATCTCATCCAATCCACGTCATTGCACTTGATGGCTTTCCGTAGGAGCGACAAGTTCCGGACGCTCGGATTCCGCAGCCAGAAGATAAAGTTCAGCGACTCGGAATCGAACCCCGACTTCTTTGGGAACTCGTCTCCACCTTCTTCCTCCGAGCCTTCTTCGTTCGCGAGGTCAAGGCCGAGTACAAACCCGTCGGAGCGACCTCTTTTCCCGCGTTTTTGTTTCTTCCTAGCCGCGAACCGGCTGCTCGAGCTCTTCTCGCTGGCGTCGCCGTTGGTGGTGGTGGGGGGCGCCGTGACAGCCACAAGGGGCGCTGTTGCCGGCATCGCGGCGGAGACCGGTCTTTGGTTTGTTTTGGTGATTACCGGCAAGGCGGCGGATGCCGGTCTTTGACCGGTTTTTGAGATGGGTCTTAACTGACTCATTGTTCAGCTGGATGTTGTTTCCAAGTTTTTAAAAAACTCAGCGAGAAGAAAACAAATCCATGTTTTGCTTTCACAAAAAAAAAAAATAGAACAAATTCTCTGATGTGATTGTAGATTTTTGAATGTTAATTAAATTCCGGTTATGCTAATCCATTATGTTTTCTCTGAAACGAAATGAAAAGAAAAGAATTATTTTAAAATACATTATTTAACATCAATGAATAAAGCTAGCAATAAATTTTTGTTTCAACGCAATTTACAACACAGTCTCGCAAATGTTTTAAAACTAATTTGTAATCACATTTCCTCGTAAAGATAACAAAGGCGATTCCCCCCCCCCCCCCCCCACACACACACTATTATAAAGAGTAGGCCTAAACGCAACAACAAACAAACACGCGAATCTGGCTCGTGTTGGCCTATAAAAACAATCTGCAAACAACAGAGAATTCGCAAGCATACATATACACACACAGGGTCATACTTACACACACACATGCACATGCAAACACACACTGAGATAAGTATACCAACTACACAGTTGCAGCGATAACCATTACACAGACATGTGCACGTACACTCACTCATCCACACTAGTCTTACTAACACACATACAAGTACTCACACACACACACCTACACACATACGTACACATTTGTAAGCTAAAACTTACACAATTACACACACGCACATGCTTACAAACACCAATGTTAATACAAAAATACATATACAAGCATACACATAAACACACATACACACAGAAACACATACATACCCACATACAGGTAAAAACTCACAGACATCTCAACACAGGACAGTGGACTAACTGTACTCACACGCGCACGTGCCGTAGATCAATGTCCAATTACTGGCGACAAATCGAGACATTACGTAACACTCTAGACAATAGAAATATGACAGTGAGCCAGGAAATGTATCGTGTGGGGGAATTGGAGTGGACGATGCGTGTGTGTGGGGGGGGGAGGGGTTGTATTGTTTACTCGAGGCTATCGGTTTTATTATTATCGCAATATCAGCCCTGGCGCTAACTCTTCTAAAGCACAAACTTATCCTTGACCTCAGTTTACACATTACCTACCATAGTCCTAGTCCCAACCATAGCCCTTAACGTAGCCTTTACTGTAGCCTTACCATAACCCTAGCCCTAACCATAGCCCCCACGCTAGTCCGGACACAAGCCCTAACCATAACCTTAACCCAACCCCTAACCATAGACCTAAATATAGCCCTAACCATAGCCCTAACCATAGCCTTAACCATAGCCTAACTATACCAATTGATATTTTGGGGGGTGGGGGGGGGGATTTTAATTAGTATATATTTTCTATATAAATTCTATTTTATTTTGGGGGCTGGGAGGAGAGGGGGGGGGGGGGGGCTGGGAGAGGAGAGGCGGACGTGCTTTGGAGTTCGGGGGTGAGTGGCGGGGGGGGGGGCAGTCGTAACTGAAGAGATGCTTGAAAGAAATTCTGGCCGAAGTTCATTTACGTTGAGGGAATTCTAAAGAACCAATTGGCTTCATAAGCAGCCATGTTATGCAGAGAATATATCCGACTGATACAATATAAAGAAGTACAGAAAAACATCGTCATAATATTTGCATCGCCTGTTCCATGAATTGTAAACATAGCCGACAAAAATTACACTGCCATAAACGGTTTTGTCGACTACCTACACCACCACGGCGGGCAAAACATGACAAGAACAGAATTCTGACGTCACCGTGTTATGAAGCCGTCAAGTTTGCTGACTCATCTCGTGAATTGAGAGTTACGTCCCCCTTAACGCGCCGGCGACGCCCTATTGGGTTAACGAACTTTGACCTCGCTGTGTGGTGGTATTCACGTTTCAAATCGAGTGTAAACAAAATCTATTTGTAGCACTTTAAAAAATGTAAAATGCGATTTTTTAATATAAACAGAACAATTAACAAAATGCTTTTAAAATTGGTTGCTAATAAACCGCTTTAAAAATTCTAGCTGTGTAGTGGGATTCACGTTTCAAATCAAATGTAAACAAAATCTATTTGTAGCACTTTAAAAATGTAAAATGCGAATTTTTAATATAAACAGAACAATTAACGAAATACTTTTAAAATTGGTTGCTAATAAATTCGCTTTAAAAATTCTAACAGACAATAAAAATAGAATTAAAAAATATTCAGAAAGTGTTTAACAAAGTTTTAAATTCAGTTATTTATAAATTAACCCTTAAATGATATTAACGTTTTTTGAACAGAACACCTAAGCTGAATTTAAAGGGAGGTTTTATTTATTTATTTATTTTTAATTAAATAAAGTAATTTAATACTACATATGTGAATATTTAATTAAACAGAGGATTTGAGCAAGAATTTAAAAAAAAATAGTTGCTTATAACTTTAAAACATTAGATTTAAAAACATTATTTTAATATTGAAAATTACAACAGAAGACCTAGTCACGCAAGACTGATGTCACATCACAGAGGAGTGTCACGGTACAGTGACGATGCACTAGGGCACTAAAGTTCACGTACACGGGAAACATAAACTAAAGTACAGTTGTTTATGTCGACGCAGCACTCGTGTGAACGGCAGAGGGAAACAGGTGGCGCTTTTGTCTATTGTTTTACTCCTAACAAACATTACTAACATAGGAGCTGGTCAGGTAGTAAAGGGGGTGGGGGTGGGGGAGGGAGGGCTGTTGGCATGAACATGGTTGATCAAGAACAGGCTTTGTGTTACAGTAAAAAATTTATTCTGTTTACCTCTCACTTATATTATAATATATGTGCTTATGCTCTATATGTTGCGAAGTTAATTATATATATATATATATATATATATATATATATAAATATATATATATAAATATATATATATATATATATCTTACATATATGATATAATATATATGTATATATATAGGCTATATTTATATATATATAGGCTACTTATATATATATGTATAAGATGTAATATCCTACATATATAATATATACAATATATATAGACTATATTTATATATCTATATATATATATATATAATATATATATACATATATATATACATGTATATATGTATAGGATATATATATATATATATATATATATATATATATATATATATATATATATATATATATATATATATATATATATATATATATATATATATATATATATATATATATAGGATAAAAGAAGTTCAAATCCTTCTAAGTGTTACACATAGTTTGTGTAGGTCTGAACATAGTAAAAACACTACACAATAACACTTTAATTGCCTTTGAACGAATATGTTGATAACATATTCGTTCACAGCAATCAAATATCAAAGCTAGTTTTAACTGTTACATCAATAGGGTCTCAACTTATTTATTATTATTTTTTTACATTTGACTATTATTCAAAGTCAGAAGCCACTATTTTAGAGATTAAAAAATGTTGGTGGCTTTGGTTGGATGAACAAAGATCTAAAAAAATGATATTGTCACTGCAAGCAATAAAATGGATCAAAAACCTGGCATATCCTGTTCATGTCCTCCGTGTCAACAATTTGCCAGGTACGGCTGTGTTATGCTAATTAGGTGGCTAATTTTATCGACGCTTATTCTAATTGTTTTTTTTTACGGTCCACAGGGCACATAGCTACCTGAATTACGTCATCGGTGTTGTGGCTCTAAATATAGCGCAGAAAAAAAGTCTTCGTTGCTACTGTTAAATATACGTGTCTATATTTTAGCATGGAATTTTTTCTTCTATTAAACTTATGCACGAAAATAAGCATGCACGTTCAGAGTTTCTTCCAGGCATCTCTTCGGGGTGGGGGGGGGCATGTTATTAAAGAAGTCGACTGATGTTAATAAGATGTATTGGTATTGACGAAAAGAAATTAAACAATGATGAAAAATATTTTCGGCGTTTATCAATTAGCCAAATTAAAACAACTGGTTAGTCATCCTGATAAGTATTAAGCTATTAAAAATGTTTAAATTGGGTACGGTTAATGAACAACTGTCATTACGTCATTGTTTACCAGTATAGCTAGTTGGTGTACTGTTGATGAAATTCATCCATTTATGAAACAAGAAATGAGATCAAAAGGCTCATAATTTCTAACACAAGTGATCCAAAACCAGGTCGGGAAACGATGGACTCACATACAAACACGCCATATTATTCCTGTGTAGGTATGCACAGATAGCACGTCGGACTATGCCGCTGTAAGGATACACACTAAAACATGTCACAATATTTCTGTATAGAGATACATTATAACACGTCTTACTATTTCGGTATATCGATACACACATTACATTCGTCACATTATTCTCCAGAGATACACACGTTAAAACACATTATACTATTTCTCTATATCGATACACACATTATAAACGCGTCACACTATTTCTCTATATTGATACACACATTATAAACGCGTCACACTATTTCTCTATATTGATACACACATTATAAACGCGTCACACTATTTCTCTATATTGATACACACATTATAAACGCGTCACACTACTTCTCTATATTGATACACACATTATAAAAGCGTCACACTATTTCTCTATATTGATACACACATTATAAACGCGTCACACTACTTCTCTATATTGATACACACATTATAAAAGCGTCACATTATTTCTCTATATTGATACACACATTATAAACGCGTCACACTATTTCTCTATATTGATACACACATTATAAAAGCGTCACATTATTTCTCTATATTGATACACACATTATAAACGCGTCACACTATTTCTCTATATTGATACACACGTTAAAACACATTATACTATTTCTGTATAGCAATATACACATTATAACACGTCATATTATTTCTCTTTATCGGTACACACATTATAAACGCGTCACATTATTTCTCCAGCGATACACACGTTAAAACATATTATACTATTTCTGTATAGCAATATACACATTATAACACGTCATATTATTTCTCTTTATCGGTACACACATTATAAACGCGTCACATTATTTCTCCAGCGATACACACGTTAAAACATATTATACTATTTCTGTATAGCAATGTACACATTATAACACGTCATATTATTTCTCTTTATCGGTACACACATTATAAACGCGTCACATTATTTCTCCAGCGATACACACCCTATAAGCAACACGTCTTAAAATTTGCTCCTTGTAGCGAGTGAAGTCCAGGTTTAAAATAAACTTTTTGGTCGACTGGCAGCTGATGGTTCTAGACTTGGTAAGTCTCCAGACACACGGACTCAATGAACCGTGGCAAGACCACACCTACGTCTGAACGTTGTGGCTATATCGAAAAACAAGGTAAGGTTGTGTGTGTGTGTGTGTAAGGTATTGGTGGTGTGGGGTGGGGGTGGGGGGGGGGGGGTAGATAATCGTTTACCAACCAGGAAGGAACGTACATTTAGGCTGGAATATTCTTATCTTGGTTTAGATAAACTAACTTGTATGGATTTAATCAGGCTTGCAATATCTATGTTCGTTTAGCGCCAGTTTGAGAAACAGCATATGATACTTTTCATACCATGGCAGGGACGTATAACAGGACATGCCCTTATCTGGAATCCACAGGGTAGACGAAGCAGTATGTCTCTATAATACAACATATGTTTGGGTTTTATCATCAGTATGGATACCAATCTTGAATCTCTAAATAAATTATGGTACATCTGCATATTGTTTTACTTCATGGAGCGTGAACATAGTGAGTAACAACTACATATCAGAAGAATAGACAGCCCTTTTTACTTTCTCGTATATACGAAGTATAGAGAAAGTATTGTAATCGTGCAAAAAAAAAAAAATCGAGATTTGTACAGATCTCGACGTTTTACACCTCACTGATACGGAAAAACATAATTTTGCAATCTTGTCCGTATGTCTGTGTGTGTGTGTGTCTGTGTGTCTGTGTTTCTGTGTGTGTGTCCGTGTGTAAACACGATAACTTGAGTACCGTTACAGCTAGGTTGATGAAATTTCATATATAAGTAATATATCAAAATCGTCGATCCGTATCAACTTTTGAGCGATTTCCGACAACCGGAAGTGGTACTTGTTCTACTTTGAATTTTTCAATAGCCTATAACTTGAGTACTATTTCAGATAGATAAATGAAATTTCACATGTAAGTAAAAGATCTAATTCTCTACCTTCTGTTAAATTTTGAGTAATTTCCATTGACCGGAAGTAGTAATTTACGCTACTTCCGATTTCTCAAAAAACTAATGTAAATTTTTAAAGTACTAATAATATTGCGCACTATTACGCACATTTGGTTTTGGTGCTAGCTTGGTGCGCATTTTTTTTCTACTAGATTTTATTCTATTTTTAAAAGTTTAAGTAAACAAAAATCATGTCTATATTCAGAGTTGACATCCCACGTAGTGTTATATTAGAATATTCGAGAAAGTTTAGGGGAGATCACTCCCGGTTTATTTAAATTTAAGTCTCAGAAAGATCCTTCAAATCCACTGGCTTAAAACCACCAGAAATGAGGTTCTATGGCAACGGATAATGGATTGGCCACACATTCACGTAGCCTGTATCCAGCATAACAAGACAGGCCCTCACCTGGAATCCACTGGGCAAAAGGAAACGAGACAGAATTAAAGACGTGACCTGGAAGAAGACACCAAGAAGATTGGATACACCTGGGGACAGTTGGAGAGACTAGCCCAGGACAGAGACGCCTGGAAAGCTCTTGTCAGCGGCCTATGTCCCAGGATGAGCGACAGGCAAACATAAGCTAACCTATGATAGGGACATTCAACTTTTTCCTATACTAAAAATAATAAATAAAATATTCTTACTTTTTTATCAGCAACATGCAGACTAAAATATACACATTATTAACTGCACCGGCGTTTAGTAGCTAGGTCTGTGATGTATATACAACTATTTCATCGAACACGTGATTTCATAATAGACACATTACTACATTTCCTGCCGAAAATCTAGACAAATAAAATATATACAAACAACAGTGTACAGTTTGTCAGTTGAACTACGAAGGTTTTTACTCTCTGTCTATATCAGTGGTTCTTAACCTTTTTGAAGGTAACGAACCCTAACCGTTTCACATGCGTAGCTTATTCAGCGAACCCTTCTTATAGTCCTATTGTTCGCACTGACAAAATCAGATCGTGAATCATAAGAGTCGGGTGTGTGTTTTGATCTTAGCCGAACCACTGAGACTGAATCACCTGGGTTTCCATTGAACCCAGGTTAAGAACCACTGGTCTATATAGTCGTATAACAAAATTTTCTTCTCTATAAAAGATACAATATAAAATCACGAAATGCTGAAAGTAAGGTTTCGCGGTTCGTGTTTTAAAAAAAAATCATGTTAAGAATTTAAGTTTGCACAAGTCAAGGGTTATGTGGTCCAAAATTGAGAACCCTTGTGGTGACGAGGTAGGGGCATGTGTAGACAAACACTAAATGCTGTTGTAAAATAAATCAATAAAAAACTGGAAGTTATTTCCTGGTTTATTTAGTGGGGCTAGGTTTGACTTGGGGGGGGGGGGGGGGGGTAAAATACTGCCATTCGATAAGTTTTTGTTAGTATATGTAGGTCCTGTGGTACATGTTGTATGTGTTATGTGTGCTACACGTTTGTGCGAGATATATTTGTATGTTGACATCTCCGATAGGGAGCTAGACTACTAACTCGAAAGTCTCGAGTTCGAATCCGTGTTCCAATAACTAGAACGTTTCTGAGTCCACCCAGCTTGGGTACCTAACTCACGTTAAGCAAACAAATGCGGTTGGGCTGAGTGCTGACCACATTGCCCCTTGTACACCGAGGTTATTGAAACAGATGAACTCTACTTCATCTGCCCCATGTGTTCGGGGCACAAACGGAAGATGATGATGTTTATGTGGGCTACAAGTTTATGTGAAAAACATGTATATGAAAAACATATCTGTGTATGTTTAGCCTACATACTTACTTTACTGGTTCGTGGTTATTTACTATTATATAGGGTACATGTTTATTTGGGGGTAGCTGTTTACGAAAAAAGATGATTAAATGTGGTACCTTTTTATGTGTGATACATTTGGTACAACGATACATGTCCATTTATGTGTAATCTCCACAAATGGTCTATATCTGATACACGCCTACAACTTTCCATGTTCCCGTGTGAATCATGCCTAAAACGGTCCATGTTTATGTGTAGTTCACGTGTTAAGTGGGTCTAGTTCTGCCTCAGTTCTAAGATGTGGAAAGTACCAGTTCGTGCAGGTGTAGGTGTGTTACAGAGGTTTTGATCTACACGAGTGGAGAGAGAGGGGAGGGGAATCACTTCCTTGAACGCCGTGTTATGTAGGTAAATCCCTCATCTGTTAACTTTGTATGGTGAGAGGATACCACCTTATTACCTCGAGTTTAGTGGGTGAAATACCACCCTACAAACGCCATTTTAATCCGTGAAATACCACCCTACTAACTACAGTGGAATGCCACCTTACTAACCGCAGTGGAATACCACCCTACTAACCGCAGTGGAATACCACCCTACTACCCAGAGTATATTGATTGTTAACATTCCACGTATTGATCAATTTTCCTCGTTTTGATCAACCTTTGCGTGTTTATCAACTTTCTACGACATGTTTGTCAACTTTCTATGTGTTAATCAACTTGTCACATGTTTATCAACTTTCTACATCGTTTTTATCAACTTCCTACGTGTTTATAAACTGACTACGAGTCCACATTAACTTTCTCATTTTTAATATAACAACAAAATTCACAAAGCCAACGAAACAAAAATAACCAATTTAATGCAAGAAGTGAAAAACACAGGGAGTGAAAACTGCATTAGTAATTCAAAACAAATTAGCATAAATTATCATATCTATTGTTATCGCGTGTAGGCCTTAGGCTGGCAATAATTCGATGTCACAGAAAGATTGGCAGACATATAAAACACACATATAAATGTGTCCGCTTAACATGTTATGTGAGGGTGATTACCACCATATGTATGCTAACGAGACAGACGTTGAACTTGTTTAGCATGTACATGACAATTGAATTAGTTTGTTATCTTTTACCCGCATAGTTGTATTCGAATCCTTAGTATCGAAGATAATTGTAACCAGACTAAGAGACAGAGTTAAGGTTTGGGGTAGGAGTAGGGTTTAGGCTTACTGATGAGTCATGTTAAATTATTGTTATACACGGCCGACGTCTATTGTAGAATTAGAATATAGCCTAAGGTATTGAAATAGAATGATAGCAATTTATCACCATAAAGCAAAAACCAGCTGGGTATACTACGTAAAGGGACGGCGTGGCCTAGCCGTAGAGCACTAAATTGCTAACTCGAAAGTTTAGAGTTCAAATCTCGAGTCCCTGAGTACACCCAGCTCTGATGGGTACCTGACTCACGTTACAGAAACAAAGATGGCTGGGCATAGTGCTGACCACACTATCACCTTATATGCCGTAGTCATTCAAACAGATGAACTCTATTACCTCTACCAGATTTGTCTTGGGCACGAACAGGAAAAGATAATCAAGCTACGTGATAATGATCAAAACAGTTTTTAAAATAGAAAATAGTTGACTAATTGTGTAATTGTATTGTTCGTGTGACGGGGCAAAGGTAAATGTATTTACTGTTTTTTGCTTTGAAATTCTTTATTTTAAAGTGTTGTTTAGGCTAATTTAAATCTCGTTGCTAATTCTCTTGTATCGGTAAAAATGATAGTTTCCATTTCTCTATTAGAATATGTCTCATTTTAAACTAAAGTAAAGATTCCTCTTTAGACTTAGCGATCCATTGGGCAGATGAAATGGAAGATTTGTTTCTTTACCACTGCATATGAAGGAATAGTGTGGCCAGCACTATGACCAGCAGTTTTTAATTCCCCAACGTGAGTCAGGTAGCCTGCCCATCAGAACTGGGTGCGTCCTACAGTCAGAAATCCAAACCGAGATCCGAACTCAAAGTCTTCATGCTAGCAGCCAAACGCTCTACCATTTGACCACTCTGTACCATCATTTCAAACCAACGGTTGTATAAACTTCACACGGAACTATCTTTTTTGTCGGAAGCTTCTTCTTCGTTCTTAATTAAGTATATGATGGAGGATTTAAACAACAAGCCCAACTTCGTGTATGAACTGGAAGGTACAACACGTCATAAAGACATTAACGTCTTTATAATGGCAGTTTTACAATGCTACGGCACCTACAGTGCTACAGCACTCGATCACTTTCTACAGGCCAACAACGGAAGTGGCCACACCTGCAGTCCATCTGTTGGTTGACGTCTGCAGACCTTACAGCAGAAGTTACATTGAAAATAATCAGCATCCTTCTGTCGTAAAAACACACAGCAATAATGCTGACAAGTGAATTTCTTATCTTTAGGTAGAAGATTTATTTATTAATTTATTAATATTGCTGATTTATTGCTGATTTATTAAGCAATAAATAAGCAATATTTCTTTGATTTTCTCATCCTATTCAGATAAACACCGCCAAAAAGTTAACTACCCCCCCCCCCCCCCGACACTTAAAAAAGTTTCTCAAAAAGGAAATGAATCTTGCACTTTTAGCTTTTAACCCTAACCATGACCATAACCCTATCCTTAACACTAACCCCCAATCCTAAAACTAGCCCGAATCCTAACTCTAACCCTTACCCTAAACCTAAACCCCAAACTTAAAACCTAAAACCTAAAACCTAAAACCTAAAACCTAAAACCTAAAACCTAAAACCTAAAACCTAAAACCTAAAACCTAAAACCTAAAACCTAAAACCTAAAACCTAAAACCTAAAACCTAAAACCTAAAACCTAAAACCTAAAACCTAAAACCTAAAACCTAAAACCTAAAACCTAAAACCTAAAACCTAAAACCTAAAACCTAAAACCTAAAAACGTGTAGCTGAAAATTAATGGCGGGGCTTAACTTTTCGCTTGTGCACTAATTGCGTCAGTGGCGGGGTTTATCTGAACAGGATCCGGATTTTTAACAAAAAATTTTACATTTGTAAAGCAAGGGAGGCTATGCCACGCTTAGATTCGCCCTAGATCAGTGTTGTTTACAATGTGATGCTCACCCAAGAGGGATGTAGACTGGTGCTTGATGTCACTGGATCGTTAACACCACCCATAGGAGATGGGGCCAGTGTTGACTGCAAAGCTTTTATCTCTATAGCAGTGGTTCTCAATTTTTTTGGAAGTACCGAACCCCACAGTTTTCATGTGTACATTCATCAAACCCGTCTTAATAATTTTATCGTCCGTACCGACAAAATCTGATCATATAAGTTGGGTTTGTGTCTTGACCTCCGCCGAACCCTAAGACTAACTCACCGAACCCCCGGGGTTCGATCAAACCCAAGTTAAGAATCACTGTTCTATATAGGCTGCTTTTTTCCCCATGTAAGTAAATCTGTTAGGATTAGCGTCAGGACTGTATTAGAGTCGAGGCTAATGCTAGACTTTATATTAGGACAGGAGCGGCGATACCAGAGAAAAACAATAATCGAATACACATTGGTAGAGAACGCATCATACCAGGGGAAAACTACAACACTGAGTTAAACACTCAAACTGTATGGCGTGGTCCAGTGATAGGGGGCTCGACTGCTAGTCCGAAGGTCTCCAGTTCGGATGTCAGTCCGGACTCAGGACAGCAGGACTTCCCTGAGTCCACCCAGCTCTGATGGGTACCTGACTTAGTTAGAGAAAATAAAGGCGGCTGGGTAAAGTGCTGAGCACACCGTCCCTTCATAAGCCGAGGTCACAGAAACACATGAACTCTACTTCATCTGGCCTATGGATCGTTATGTCAGATAAGGAAGACGTTTACTTTACATTAATACACACGCATACCATCAAAACAAAAAGCCAAACATTCATAAAGAGCTAACTAAATATAAAAAAAATAAAGAGCTAACCGAAGCTCTTAGTTAGATAAACCAATACAGTGGAATACAGTGTTAATGTGTGGTGAGCTACAAGTCATGGACTCAAGGGAAATAATTCATTGGTGTCCTTCTCCATAGATCATCGATTAGCTGCCCTAGATTGACTATTCTAAAAGCTGTTATTGCATATATATAAGGACCATCAAACCTAACATATTATAATGATAAGGCCTTAGACAAAGCAACATCATTACGTACGTTTTAAACATTATTTTAACATATGTTTTAAAAATAAATATAGTAGTGCATGCTGTATTTGTGTTCGGCTAATCGATAAAAACCAGTCGTTCCTGTCTTTTGTTGACAGCCGGCCAAACCATTGTTTTTGCCGACTGTTGTCTGTGTTGAACAGGTGTTCCGGCCGCCATTTTCTTTTGTTTACAACATTCATCCCGAGGAAAATGACTCACTGCCTGCTGTATGGCTGCTTATCACGTGGCAACTAAAAAATAACCCACATTGTGATGCTAATCACAACAAACAAAAAAAAATAACTTAAGGGTCGTCCACGAATGGCATCATAGATATTTAGTCAACTTTGACCCCCACCAATTTTCAATCTTAGCACGTCATATAAAAAAAGCCAGACTCCACCCACACCCCACCCCGGCAACAAATTCAAACAACTTCTTTATACAACCACAACTCTAACTTAACACGTTTTTTTTTTTAAATATTTTTAAAAATAAAACACTACGTCGGTATTTAAGCTCCCACCCCCTCCCTCCCCTCCACCCCAATCCTCTATAAAGCATATCGTCACTTAAGTTCAAATATATGCTGTCCAGTATTTCTTTCAGATTTTTTTCTCCTGGAGGAGGGGGGGGGGGCATAAAAATTTAAGGAGCGGATTAAAATTTCCGGAGAGAATGGATACTGGTATAAGTATAGATTTTCTTTAAAAAAAATTTCCTATTTCGTTCAGGGGAAGGGGCGGTAGAATTTGTTTCGGGGGGGGGGGGGGCTGGGTAAGAGTTGCCTAATAGAAACACTGCCTTCGTCTTTGACACCCAAACACTTCTCACTCCTCCCCATCCCCCCTACCCCACCGGCTGATGACGTCATTAATTATGTCCAACAGAGTCGTAGCGACCCTTCCCGGCGCCCGGGGACAAACTTTCAATTTGGCACCCCTTTCGGGATCAACCTTTCAATTTTCTATTTGCCCCCCCCCCCTCAAACTTTCGATTTGCACATTTGCACCCCCCCTCATATTTTTAATTTGTTCTTCCAACACGGGGACATATGTACCCCCCCTGCCCCCCCCCCTTCGCTACGCCTCTGATGTCCAATCAATGTGTCGTAGAGAATAGCTCGTCTAGTGCTATGCATGCACAGATTCTGTAGAATGAGGTCGCTTACAACAAAATTGAATTGCGAGTTTAGTAAAGTAATGAGTTGTCTCATTGACTCAATGACTGCCCGCACAACACGGCCACACATCATGGTATATGAATAAGGCAACCCCCCCTCTTCTCCCCTGTTTATCCTGATAGTAGAATCTAGACTAGAATCTCGTGAGTCAGGCCGGTGTGTTGATGAAAAACTTCACTCACTGGCAATACGCGTTTGAAGGAGAGTGTGAGCAGGTGCTAAATTTAGAAAACATGTAAAGTTTCACCTGTGGGCGTTCGTCACGTGGTCATAGGTAGTGAGTAGACATAATTATAGAGGGAGTAGACAGGAAATGTGGAGGGAGTAGACATAATTATCGAGGGAGTAGGCAGAAAAGTTGAGGGAGTAGATACTAAAGTTGAGGGTGGAGAAACAAAAGTTGAGGTAGTAGGCACAAAATGTAGAGAGTACAGAGAAAATAGAAGGGGGGTAGACATAGAGTATACAGAATGTATACACAATATAGAGAGGAAACCAGTAACTACAGAGCACTCGAAAGTTTATAGTGTACAAGAAATATAAAGAGAATCTGGAAAGTATGAATGAGTACAGAGCAATGAGTACACACACTTTATACAGAGTATACCGAGCAAAGAGCATACAAATTAGTAATGTACACAGTGAGTGTACCGAATATACAGCGAGTACCGAGGACAGAGAGTGCACATATTATAATAGTTAGTAAGTGGATTAGTAGCATAGAGTATATTCACTACCTACATAAATTTTGCCTATTTGATGAATATTATTTGATTTTTATGCGGATACAACAGGGGCGTAGCGTGGGGGGCGCGGGGGGTGCGAACCGCACCGGGTGACACCATTTAGGGGGTGACACCAAGGCAAAAAATAGCAAAATTTATAGAGAAAATCTTAAGGGGGGGTGCAAATCGAAAGTTTGAGGGGGGGTGCAAATCGAAAACTTGAGGGGAGGGGGTGCAAATCGAAAGTTTGAGGGGGGGGGGGTGCAAATCAAATATTTGAAAGTTTGTCCCCGGGAAGGGTCGCTACGCCTCTGGGGGGTGACACCATTAAGTGCCGCACCGGGTGACACCCGACCTCGCTACGCCACTGGGATACAACACTATGTCAATACACCGCTGTTCGCATATATTTTGATAGCGCAACCTTTAAAGGCTAAGTCCACACTTAAGACTCTACTTACGCCTACCGGTGTAAACCTGGAGTCTAGACCCCCAAAAATCGTGACCTACCCATCAAAATAAATGTTGACAATTAAATTCGTCAAGACCGACAACCGCATACAGAATGGGAGGTAATAAAATTTTTTTGAAAAATCTTAGTTAAAAATTATTTGACAATTCATAACCTGACACTGACATTTAATACCGTTGACAAATGTCAAGATAGTTCACAAAACAAGTCAGACCAGTTTTTTAAATAAAATAAAAATAAATTTAAAAATTAAAAAAGCCATAATTCTCTTTTTTTCACCTTTCTTACGGATAAAAACGAAAGACAATCTCCCAACACAATAAAACATACGCCTTTGCCTTAGAAGGAAAGCAAGAGAGGTTATATAATCTTACTTATCAGAACCATTTTCTGTTTTACTCAATGGCAAGCAGAAGTTTAAATACACATTTAAGTTTCACAGAAACAACACACTAAGCAGAACACATCATAGCGCGTATAGGCTAGACAGAATAACGGTAAACAAAGTAAAACACCTCGCTCAGACACTTACATTTACAGACCACAAAATAGTTATTGCTCAACTACAAATTAACCCCACGCACAGAACAAAGAATACATATTGGAAACTCAACAACACACTTCTAGAAAATATCTAATACATCGCAGAAATTAGGAAGCTAGCATCATAATTCACACAGAGAGCACCAAACACACATGCACTAGAGCACTGGGAAGACTTTAAATATATGCTACTGGCACACTCTATCAAAATAGCAAGGCAAATAAACATAGAAAGGAAAATTATGGAAGAACTACTAGACAGACAACTAGATACGTTTATCAGTCATAACGCATCGCAGGACAAAATTGAAAAAGCAAGCAGGAATTCAAAGCGAGGTTTTCTTTCTTTCTAAACAAAATCATGTAATGTTATACTCTCTGGCATAAGCACAAGATGTAGGTTTAGTTTGGGACCAAAGTACGTCATCAGGAACACATGTAAATATTATCCCGCTTGTGAATAGTAATACTGATACGTGTTGGGTGTGTGCTATAATTCACCTACTTAATTAACTTTTTCTTAACAAAAAAAAAAAAAATAGGGCAAATTCAATTAATGCTAATGTAAACAAGAAGCAAATTAAAGAAAAACATTACTGTATAATCGTGTACGTAACACGTTAGCCACGTCAGCACTAGAGGTAGATAAAACACGCCCTAGGCTATGTCCATATCTAGCATTTTGGCCACACTGACAGCTTGTCTGTCATTAAGTAGACCCCGGTATGATTAATATAATGGACATGAGAGGTCAACTGTGAAACCCTAATTAAAGGGCAGCTATTGACCATATGATCCAGTACTATCTTTAAATATGGGAGGTAACTCAGTCAGAGAAGACAGCTTTATTAAAGGGCCGCTATATACCATATGATCCAGTACTATTTTAAATATGGGAGGTAACTCTCTCAGACAAGACGGCCTTATTAAAGGGCCGCTATTGACCATATGATCCAGTACTATTTTAATATGGGAGGTAACTCAGTCAGACAAGACAGGAATAGTTCGTTAGTGAACGAGTTACACACACTTCTATAAGTGCGTGTCAATGTTATTTTTAGCCGTGTTGCTCCACTGACGCTTGCTATAACCCTAGCACTATCTTTTATTAACCTTGGCACTAACCCTGGTCCTGATTCTGATCTTGGAGAGATTATTTATCGAAAAGGGCGTAGAACTAATTCAATATGTCCAGGCCAAAAGGTTAACTCTACTTCACCTGTTCTATTGATGGCGAAGTCCGTAAGAGTAAATTTCACGAAAAGGCACACAAAACATCAACATATAATGCCTAACCGGTGATCAAAGAATTGGGTGTTACTCGGAGACGTTCTACTGACTTGAACCCAGATTCGAACTCTAGACTTTCGGGTTAGCAGTCCAGCTCTCTACCGCTAGGCCACACCTCAGCGCATTGATTAAGGCAATAAAGAAAACATTCGATCACCCCTGTCAATGTCTATACACCTATAAGCCACACAAAACGACTTAACGTCTCACATCACAAACTACTAACGCCCAGTATAAAAGGCACCCACACCCTTATCTATAACTATATAAAACCGAAGTCTAAAAATAAGTCTACAAGCTCTAGCGAGCTCACAGACAAGTTAGACAACTCTTAGACTCACCTGTATGTGTACTCAGTAATGTTTCCTTCATATCATCACACCACAACAAAGTTATAACTCCAGGAAACAATGAATTCACACCTTCAGTTGTACTCCATAAGCTACCAACGAAATAATGTCCAGTGGTTAATTCTAAAAGTTAGCAAACTTCTGACTTACATAACTTTTACCTAACGCTAACCTCTGGTAAACAACGCCGCATTACTCACTCACCTGCGAGCCGCTGTTTTATTTGCGAGCCAATGGGATTTCGCGAGTTGTCGGTCCTGGCGTGGAGTTGCTTCCCCTTATTATTTTTAACTCTCGCAACAGAAAACGTTTATGCGGCTTTCTTCGCGTGCGTAGTTTTTTCCACGGTTAACTTTATAATGCTGTTAAATAAAATCAGATTGAAAACATTAGAAACTGGAAATTTAAAGAACAAAAAATACATTTTACTATAATTCTTTCCTATAATTCTTTGCTTTTATTTATATTTTAAATAGAAACATTATATTCTATATTAATATATTAGTTTAGATTGATTCCGTGGTGGACGGTCGCTGGGATACTAGTAAAAATCCCAGTGTGCCCCCTAAAAATGATGAGCTAGTATTAGAACATTATAATCAGATATGACTGTTGATTCGATTACACGAACACATAAATAAATGTCTTCATTCTCCATATATTTCCCACAAAAAGTAAAAGCTCCTTAAAAAACACCTACGATCCCAACCAAAAGAGAAAAAAAAATCTTTACAGGGAAGAAACTCAATATCTTTATTTAATCAGGTTATATAAGATGCCGACATGATTTTAGCATAGAAAGTAATGTAAATATGTTTTGGAGTATATTTTAATGTTTAAATGCCTATCTTTTTTCCAAAATAATTTCTAACAAATTTTCCTTTTGATGTTAATAAAATTTAAAAAAAAAGTTTATTTGATGTTTCAGCGACCTAACCTAATAGGTAAACACATTTGTGAGTAACAGAATTATCTGTTCGTGTGCAGTCAGTCATAGAGTACTGCTCAACAACAGCTGGTGTAGGGCGTGGGTGGGGTGGGGTGGGGTGGGGTGGGGTGGGGTGGGGGGCGGGGCGGGGAGGGTAGAGAGATCACGTATGATTCTGAAGACATATTTCAAAGCAAATATTTAATTTTTGTTTTATGTTTTCTTATTTCAATCATGAATTATTTTGTTGATTCTTGAGTATGAGACACCTATTATTAGATCTAGACAGAGGCTTTGCGAGGGGGGGGGGGGGGCGGGGGGACATAGGTCCCCGGGCGCCGACCGTAGGGGGCGCCAAAATGGGTTGGAAAAATAAATTGAAAGCTTGAGGGGGAGGTGCAAATCGAAAGTTTGAAAGGGGGGGGGTGCAAATCGAAATCTTGAGGGGGGGGGGGGGGGGGTTCTGATCGAAAGTTTGAGGGGGGGGGGGGTGCAAATCGAAAGTTTGTCCCCGGGCGCCGGGAAGGGTCGCTACGCCTCTGGATCTAGATCACATTTTATGAATTATCACTGACGATTTCCTTCTTGGTCAGTAGCAGTATTTTCAGTGTTATTAAAGTAATGTGAGATGGTCGTTTTAAAAATAGAAAATAATTTACAAAGCTGTTGACCTTATTATCAGAGGTCAGTACATGTTGAGGGGGAGAATGTAATTACCAGCTTGAACTAATTATGAAGTTATCAGTTGTTATCGAGATGTTAAGGGTGATCTCCCCTTGAGCTACGTCACTATCGTTAACTACGACTAGACAAATGGTTCTTAACTTTTGTAGAATTGGGATCAAAAACGTCTGGACAAAAAAAAACGTGTCCACAGGAAAACTAATATAAAACAGAATATATTGTAGTTAAATGTTAATAATATTTACTTATATTAAAAGTACTAAAATTGTATTGTCATTTCAAACAAATTAAGTATTTGAACGTTGAAAAGATTCCAGATAGAAACACCCATGCTAACAGCATAACTGTCGGCTCTGATGAGTACCTGATTTACGTTGAGGAAATCAAAGGTGACTTGGCATAGGGCTGACAACACCATCGCTACATACGTCGAGGTCAAGAAACAGATTAACTCTACTTCACCCTCCCGATGGATCGCTAGGTCTAAAGAGAAATCTATGCATCTTTCCTTTTTTTAAATATACAATATCACCTAGGTATTTATGTACACCGATCTCTTCTTTTAAAGAACACTTTTTGTTTTGAATTCATCCCCCCCCCCCCAAATAAATAAATAAATAGCAAATATAACTTTATCCATTATCCTTATCAAAACACAAAATTTAATCAAAAGCAAATATAATGTTATCCCTTAACCCTTTTTAAAAACACAAAAATTAATAAAAAGAAAATATAACGTTATCCATTATCCTTATAAAAAAAAAGTGTCTGCGACTCTCACTTTCTTGAGAACCACCGATGTGCTCGTCGCTAAATTTCTATTTTTAACTGCGCATGCAACCTCACACACTTGCAGCGTGACTCACTGTAATCGCAGAGGTGGTGCACGTTCATTTAACCCCGTGAGTCACCCATTAGTGCTCAGTCTGTAATGTCTAAAAATAAACCACAAATTTGGGAAAACTCCAAAATCGTTGATTTTTTTTTTTTAAACCTCTACTATTTTATTGTCATTCTTTGTTATTCGTTAAACAGCAAAGTTTATGTACAATGGAATAAGGTACAGAGAGATGTCAACGAAATTGATGTATATTTACTTTCAGCGAGATTTTACTTACCGCTGGGCACAAGTAGGACCAAGTATTTTTACTTGAGTGTTGAGAAACTGGAGACCGACTCAGCAAGTAGATTTTGGCTCGATTTTCGAATATCTTGACAAGTTAATTGTAAGGATCACGTTTTGTGGCAGGTTTTGTTACGTTTGGTGTGACAACGTAGTCACGCCCATATGAAAGTTTTGTGTAACGTGACACATTCGTCACACCCCTAAGATTTGAGTATCGTGACACTTTCGTCACGCCCAAGAGGTTCTACTAACGTGACATTTGTCTCACGAACCAGACAGTTGAGTTGCGTGAGAACATTTGATTGGTCAACGGGAGTTGAGTAATGGTCATATTCTCCACACCAAAAGAAATGAGTCACGAGAATGTTTTTTACGTGTCTACAATTTCATTATTTTGCATGTCATTTAAACAATTTACCCTCTAAAAACTTTATGAAATATATATATATATATATATATATATATATATATATATATATATATATATATATATATATATATATATATATATATATGTATATGTATATGTATATATATATATGTATATATATGTATATGTATATATATGTATATATATGTATATATATATATATATATATATATATATATATATATATATATATATATATATATATATATATATATATATATGTATGTATGTATGTATGTATATATATATATATATATATATATATATATATATATATATATATATATATATATATATATATATATATATATATATATATATATATATATATATTGAAAGATTGCGTGTTGGAAATCCAAGCATAAAGCCTGGACTCCTTATAAGTTAAGCAGAGCCAGATGTTGCCCATGTATCAGACCGCCCTCTCCCCATACAGTTGATGAATCCAATGGACTTAAACAGCTTGGAATTGAATCAGCAGTGTCGTAGGAACTGCTGAAAAGGAAACCAGAGTTGGTAATCCTATCGCCTATGGATCTCCACTCCTGTTTGATTTTTCGGAGTTTTCTCACCCTAACAGAGGCGTAGCGAGGGGTGAGGGCGGGGGGTGCGGACCGCACCGGGTGACACCATTTCGGGGGCAAAAAAAAAGCAAAATATATAGAGAAACACTTCAGGGGGGGGGGGGGTGAAAATCGAAAGTTTGAGGGGGGTGCAAAAAATCGAAAATTTGAAAGTTTGTCCCCGGGAAGGGTCGCTACGCCTCTGGGGGTGACACCATTAAGTGCCGCACCGGGTGACACCCGACCTCGCTACGCCACTGTACTCTAAATAGGTTGCTGTCCCCAGCTGACGAGCCATATATATATGGGGGTGAAGTTAAAAATTCTCCCAAGACAAAATCGTACCTACGCCACAGACCAGGTCTAAATACTAAATCTGTCTCTATTCACATCTTTTTGACAACGTTACAATGTTAGTCTATCCATATTATTTTTTTTAAATGCGGCTAACAAATTTGGAGAACAATGCTTATAATATAGTACCTCAGTGCAATGTGGGTAAGCCTTATTTCAATTTACATATCAAGGGAAAGAACTCTAAAAAAAGGGAACTCTCCAATTAAAACACTGTTCAGACTTTTAAAAAAGAAAAACTTTTCTACAACATTACAAAACAAAGGTTAACACCAGACATTTTTTTTTTGTATATTATGTAAACTTTATTTACAGAAAGTTATTTTATTCAAATAAAAATTATATTTTCTGTTTATATTCGCATGTTGATTCAAAGCAGTTGTTAAGTTTTTGACCTGCTCATCAGAGAGAAACAGTTTTGACATGAATATGATTAGCTACACTATACAAAAGACATGTCTTTATGTCATACGGTACTTATGGTATTTATATAGAGCCAATATCAATTATATGTACATAAATAAGTTAGCCTATACATAACACCATGATATAAAATTATTTATACATCAATGATTGAAATGATAATTTTTATGGGTTACTTTTTAAAAGGAAACAATTTTAGAGTAAAACTATTCCAATGTATAAATAAAAAGTTAATTTGTTTAAATACCTGTATTCAACGTAATGAAAAGTTTTTAACTGATTATAGTTAGAATATTTTGTATTTCAATAGCTAAAAGCAGATTTGGACTTTTAAAATTTTGATGAATGTACAAAAAAACAACAACTTTAATTTAAAAACAAACACCTACATTTGATTAAGGTTAGAGTATATTTTGTATTACAATAGCTAAAAAACAGATTTGGACTTTAAAAATTTTGATGAATGTATAAAAACAATAATTAAACCGAATTGAAAAAAAAACAGGTTTGGACTTTGTATTAATGTATAAAATAAAATAAATAAGTAAAAATCAATTAAAAAAACAAACAAATAGGCCTACACAAATTTCACAAGCTCACACTACAGTTTTTTTTAAATATAATCTTGTAGTGAACAAGTTTCAACCATGTAAAACAAAACAATACAACACAAAGCACCAGGAAATGTGGTGTCAAGTAATGTGCGTTTTGAGTTCAGTCATACATAGACATGAAAGTGAGCAGTTTCAAAAGAAATTGATCCCAAATGGTAAAAATTTTGTTGTAAATTTATAAAATCTTGATAAAGATAAGACAGATTTTAAAACTAACAGGAACAGGAATGTGTACATTTTACTGTCATGCATATATAATTAGTTCACTAATATTTTTAGTTTAATCAATTAACATTTTTTAGTTATTTAAATTGTAAAAGATAAATATAAAATGAAAGATACCAAAATATAGCCAGTTGTGATAATGAAATATATTAGGCCTAAATGAGTTATTTGAAAAATATATTTCTGCATTTCACACATTATTCAATTTGTTTTTGGGAATTTATTTTTTTTTTTTTTTATAACATTCTAAAATGGAATGGTAAAATTGTAAATATTGAAAGTGGAAAGGAATATTTACAAATGTACTTTAAAATTAAAAAACTTTAAAAGACTAGAACAACTGAAAGTAAAAATAATTGGTCAATATAAATCAAAACCAAAACAGAAACAACAAGATATTAACAAGTCTCAAAACTCATTATTTAGAAATATATATTAAAATTCTACTATCATTAATATATTTTTAAAAATTATTTACTCACTTAAAAAACCGTACAACATTATTCTTAAGCAATGGTGAGTTAGTCAAAAAACTGGGTACTTATTTTTAAAATTGAATTGATGCAGTTTGATGCAACATATTCAATTTTGATCTTTTAACCCACTTGTATTCAAAAACACTGACATGGATAACATTATTCTAATTAGCAGACTTTTAATAAAAAATATTTTTTCACACCAACTAAATGTAAAAAAAAAAACAGTTGTATCACTTAACAGAGAAATACATTTGATGTTTGATAAATTATATACATACATGAAGAGTTATATTAAATTACAAGTTAATTAAGTTTTCAACATTTGTTGTCATAATATTGCAGATGCTGGCAGTTTTAAAATTAATCATGGAGGGGGAAATAAACAGAATTGTTTAATTAGTTTATTTTTATGGAATCAATTTTTAGATACTTTTTCAAATGATTTAAAATTTAAAACAATGATTAAAAAACCACAAACATTTCTCTCCCAATATTAACAGAAGCCTAAGTAAAATTCAGAAATGGGGAAATAAAAATTACTATTACAAAAAAAAAGAAACCAAAATTATTATTTTTTTTAATACCCCCAACAGTAGACTTTTACAAATGAATATACATAAAAGACACGTGACTAATAAAATTATAATTCAATGTTATAAAATAACAATTTGTTTTTCACATTTAAAAGGGACTGTAATCAAGTTCAACTAGTGTTTACTTGAAAGACATGAGTTCAGAATTTTCTGACCTGAATCTGTTGGATGGCCCTGACCCAACCTAGTTATGATGAGTAACTTGTAATATAGAAAACTAAAATAGCTAGCACTAGCTTTCAAAACCCTGTCAAGACACAGATAAATCTTACATCTGCAAAGTTAAAAAAAAACTTAACATTTTAAGAATTACTATTACTTTGATTTCTTTTAATTTGTCACTCTGGTGCACAGAATTTTTTTTTTTTTTTTTTTTTTTTACAAATTCAATTTACTTTTCCAGACCACCTTTTTATTTAATTTATGATCATCATAAGTATAATAAATATAAGCTGCCATACACAAGACTGCACCCACTGGCCTCAGCAGGTTGTGTCATTGTCTACCCCATTAACCACCGGGGCCAGAGTCATGTTGGCATTGCCATCCACAACCTCCTTCTCCACAACCTTGACCTCACCGTTGACCACTGCTGTGTCGGGTAAAGCAGAGTCTGGAACTGGCTTGAGTGTTGGCTTCTGGCTGTCAGTTCTCTTGATGGACGTGGTCTTCCTGAGCTTGAAGCCTTTCCTGATGTCCTTCAGGAGATTGTCTATGATGTTCCCATCATCCTCTGTTGGACTTTTTGGCTCTTTGCTGCCTGAAATCATAATACTATATATTTTAATAATGCAAAAAATTTATAAAAAATTGATAATTTTTTAATAATCATTGGCTTGATGGATAGAAATTCTGAAAATTGAACTTTAACATACAATTAAACAATATGTTTTCAAATGTATTTAATTTGGTTTCTTTTTGTAATGAATAATACATAGCTAAGCCATCTTCAATTTTACTTTAATTCCAATTTATAAGCTTCTTAATTGGACATTATTTTATTCCAAGAAACTGAAGAAAATTGTTTTATTCATAATTTAAATGTTTAGGTCCAAAAATGATATTTTATTTTGTGAATTAAAATTTCCTTTGAGCAACATTAATAGAAAGCTAAACCCATCTAGTTTATACTCAAGCTACTTTTTCTACTGAACATTTCTATACAAGATTTTACTAAGATCCAGCATGCAAAAGAATGCAGAAATACTCTCTACTTAAAGATATCCCTCATCCAAGTGAGAAACTACATATAGCCTAAAGGATACCGGCTGCAAGTAATAACAGAATTATTATTGATAGAAGAGTTCGCCTGCAGAGACTATTTTCACTGGACACTTTTTATTCTTCACTCAGTTATATAAATATTTTAGTTTACACAATAATTTTCTTTTGAGATTAATTATTATTTACCCCTTGTTCATTTATAAGGCCACCTTCACCATATTAGGTTAAATATACCTATCACAATATACTACCAAATAGCCTACACAAAATTAATTCAGAATGTCCTAGAGCTTTTCAGAAATGGTATAACAGGTCATGCCGACTCATGCAACATTATGCTACACCATACATGGTTATATGACATTGCACTGAAAGATTCACAGTTCAAAGGTTAAGCAAGAGATGAGCTATAGAGAAGGGTGGGAATCTTGGAAGAGCTCTTATGTGCAGATGTTAAAAACTATAGCATACTGAATCTTCTGAGGCCTAAGTTTTGGGTTGGTGGTGCCTTGCTTGAGGGGGAGGCTGCAGAGGCTATAAATCAAGTCATTTTTATAAAACAATTTGGCTAAAAACATTGCTAGTAACTGTACATTATATTCAAGAATTTTAAAACTATAATTTTAAATATAATATGCAATTTTTCTTGACTTATTATTAATATAGGGGTTCATTTTTTTTTCAAAATAATTTCAAGTGAAGACTTAAAAAGTCAATTTTATTCTCTGAAACAAAATTTTAAATATTTGAAAAAAAAAAATTTCAAACCAAAATATACATCAAACAACCACATGCAGTAATGGTTCCCACTGTTGTATCACACTTTGAACTCTCTACAGCCAAATTAAAATACGTCAACCCAAACTTGAACAAAAACAAAAATTTAGCACCAAATATTACCTCTATTAGCTTTCATTGCTTCATTTTCTTGTCTTCTTTTTTCAGCTCTTTCTTCTTGAATTTTACGTTGCTCATTATCCTATAATAAATAAAATAATTTTGTTTGGTTTTATATTAATCATGTTTTTAAAATTTGATTCATGATAAAAGTAGGGTCCATTTTCAAGAAAAAATGTATTAGGTCATTTACACTCTAAATAATGTACACAGTTTTATAAATTTTAGAAGTTAAAAACTAATTTTCATTAAAATTTAACTTTGCTGAAAGAAGTGTAATATATATATATATATATATATATATATATATATATATATATATATATATATATATATATATATATATATATATATATATATATAATTATAAAAAGATATAAATCCCTAAAATGCAAAATGTTGAATAATGTTATATTTCTAAAACATTAACTGAAATGAGTTTAAAAAGTTATATAACAAAATTTAAGTACAGGTAGTGCTTATGAATTATTGTACTTTAAAATGTATTGTTTATTATCCCTAAACTAAGTGGGAATGTATGTGTTATCAAATAGACTTGAACCTGAAAACCATTGCATATAAACATAGATAACATAAAGGTAGGGTGAATACGTCATTTTACAAAAACATGGTTTAAAATCATAAAAAAGCTCTCACTTTCTGACACTGTTTAACTTTTTGGCAAAATGTGTTGAAACTGTTCAAGCACTCCTCAAGCTTAAATCCTTTGTCAGGCTCACAGAAGTGATTTGCCAGCTTGGCTGTTAGCTCTTTGATATTGTTTAGCTTGCTTTGGACTGTGTTTACTTCATTTTCTGCTTCCTGTAGTTGAAAAAATAAATAATTAATGTTTTTATTTTTTTAGTAAGGAAACAAAAATAGCAGCTAATAACTATTTACTACAGCAAAAAAAATGTATTATGTCATAATAAAATTCTGGCTCCGGTTAAAGTAATTTTTAAAGTAATTTTTAATATTTAAATTTCCAGTTCCAGTTCAAGTTCTGGTTAACGTTGCAGTTTCAATTCCATTTAAAGTTTAGGGTTAGATTAGGAGACTAAAAAGTAACATTATTAGAGTAGCATCAGTTGTATTTACTCCCAACTGGCTAAATGTGTAGTATCGTAACAAACAAATAAGAGTTTAATGCTTTCATACTTTTAAAAACCCTGCAAAGTATTCTTGTATATCATTGTCACTTTTGGAGATCTGGTCCTTGAGCTGTTTGAGATGACCCTCTAGCTGTTTGGTCTCTGAGTTCAAGTTATCTACTGTTAATCTGCAGTTAAAATACAACATGCAATAATATTGAGATTTTGCTTTAAGAAATAATTTTAAATATAAAAAAAAAACTAGATTTTTAAATGGATTTATAAATTACTTCTTGAGTTTTTTAAAGAAGCATTATTTTAAAACAATTTTTTTTTCTGGTCAACTTAGGATATTTTAACAATGTCTTAACAGGTGTTCATATGCTATCTCTTAAAATGTATCTAATAAATGTAATTATTATCAATAGAAAAAAAAAATTAAAAGTTAATTTTTCTTTCTTTATACTTAAATTGAACTACATCTATCTGACATAGATCCGAATAAACAAATATTTTTTTATAGACTGATTATGATGGGGAGATTTTGTAATATAAATTAATTTCGCAGTAGTTTTTTTAAAAAAAAGATGACCCAATTATTTCAATAATGAAGAATTTTAGCTAAATTTCTGAGACTAACCTGCTGGATTCAGTTAATGTGGGCAACAACTCATCAGCAAATTTGAGGATCTCGCCCTGCTCTTTGGCCGCCTCCTCCACCAGGTAGTGCAGCAGTGTGACCCTTGGCTTGTTGGCTCGTGTGTCCATCAGCTTGTTCAGTGAGGCTATCTTAAAGCCCAGGGCGTTGCCTGCATAGCCTCCCTGTGGTGGTGGTTTAAGTTGGGTTTTTTAACAAGGCTATATCTAAGAATTTTATTTTGGCTAACATTGCTGCTGTAAACCTGGCAACTAACCATAACCTGAACTTCATTTTAAAACTGTTCATAGCTGGCTCTAGTCCTAGCATTAACCCATCCACTTACTACACCTCTTTTCTTACTCCTATACTTAACCTTAACCTTAGCCTCAACCTTAACATCTTTATTAACAAATGTTTATGTTACAATATTGTCCTGTCTGTAATCACAGAAGCACTAACAACACATGTCTCATGATCAATTCATTTAAGAAATTAAAGATAGTTAAAAATTCAAACAATGCCTTTCTTTCACTACTCAATAACAGCATGACAAAAGCTTTGAAAAATATTCTAAAAGCACAAAGGATTAACTTTACCACAACTCTATGCAATATGTGTAACTTGAATGGAATGGGTTAAGATTTATTTTCTTATCAGCTAAAAAATAGATTCAAACATATATCTAAAAATTCTCCAAAGCTTCCAGTATTTAAAACATTTCTCCTCTACTTTTCTCCAACACAAATAACTTCACTAGATTTTTTTATACTAGTATGTACCACCAAAAAAATGTTTGTGAATAAAGTTTTAACTAAAGCTAGTAAATGTTGTATGATTATAACACTAGGCATTTTGTTTTATTTAATTAAAATAATAATTTTTTAACAACATTGCTGCTCAGCAATGTGATGTATATAAGGGTTAAGAGTTATTTTGATAGCATCAGCTTTAAACAGACTCAAACATAATCAAGAAAAGCTAGTTGGCTTACAGCATTGATAAAGTTTCCAGCATGAAGAACATATCTGAGAAATCCCTTGAGACTGGTGTTGTCCATGATCTTGTTGCATGTTGATATCATCACCTCTACATTGGGCATCAGGGCATCCATGGCTACACGGAAATCATCCTTGAGTAACATCCCTTCTACCTGCACACAGAAATATAAACATTAACAAATCAGTTTTAGGTTCATTGATATTTTAACAAAAGGAAAAAGGGAAAATTGCATGTTTTTTAAAACAAAATATCAAAACTTGACAACTACAACATAAATAGATTTAAAAATGAATTTTTACATAAAACTGAAACCGAACATTTTTATTAGCTTTAAGATTGTATTTAAATTACATGTATTCAATATATAATTAATTAATTATTATTATTACTTAAGTTACCCTAACATTAGAGGTAGCTCTAAAATTTGTAGTTTGTAGGCTATTTTTCTGATAGATAAGAATTAAATATTTAAAAATGATTCTCATTAAAAAAGTGGAATTGAAGAACACAAAACAAATAAACATGTACCCTAATTTTGTAGCCGGACAACTTTGAAAGTTGTAAGAAAAACTTTTCAGCATTTCCCAATTTGCTGATATCCCCATCATAGCTTTGAATCATCATAACCTGAAAAAAAAAGTGAAACATTTTTATTGTTTTTTTTTTATTTTTTTATTTAACTTTCAAATACCTTTTGAATAGATAAGCAAATATTTTATTTAATACTGCTCTCTAATTGTATGAAAAAGATAAAATTTAATTTATAATAATTGGATTAAATAAAAAATGAAATACACCTTTTTAAAGATTTCTAATAGAAAAGCATTAAATAATCTAAGCTTACTGTTAGAGTTTTCTATGTGGAGAAGTGATATACATACCTCATCCTTGTCAGGTAGGATTTTCTGTAACCCTCTTAATCTTTCAGATCCAATCTTTGAGGAGTCGCCATCTTTAATCATCTGAACAATTTCCTCATGTGACATTTTAAACTGCTTGAGGAAAATGTTGGCATTCATGCTGCGCTTCATGTCCAGTAGGTTCACCTAGGATTGTTTGAAAACAATAAAAATTTCATTCTTTAGGTAAACTACGCTGCTATACACAACATTTTGGGTAACCGAGTTCAAAGTCCTAATATGTTTGCAGATGTAATGAAAAGTTTAGTACTTTTCTGTGACCTGAGCTTATGAAGGGATGGTGTGGTCAGCACTATGTCCATCTGCCCTTACATTCCCTAACCTCACAGGCATAGCGATGGGGGTGCATATGTCCCCAGGCGCCGAACTTAGGGGGCACCAAAATGGGTTGGGAAAAAAAATTAAAAGCTCATTTTAGTTGCAGTTATGTATTATAAATTTTTTAAAATATATGGGGGGGGGGGGGGATGCCAAATTGAAAGATTGTCACCGGGCGCCGGGAAGGTTCACCACGCCTCTGCCTAACCTAAGTCAGGTACCCATCAGGACAGGGATGTTCTACAGACGGAGACCAGGATCCAACCTTAAGAATTTTGGGATAGCAGTTGTATGCGCTACCATATGACTACATTGTCCCATTTGTTTGCAATATGTTACAAAAAATAAAACTAAGAAACAGCAATTCAAGATGCTTTTATATCGGAACTTAAAATTTGGTAATATAATTTGAGTGCTGTCTACTGAAGCTAACTAACATGCGGCAGATATTTTTTTAAAATGTGTACCAAATTGTGACTAATAAGTATTTTGATAAAGGCTAAAGATTTGAACATACTGACTTCCTTTAGTAAGTTTATTTTTTGAAATTTTTAATTGATAATTTTAACTTTATTTTGAATCAAGTTATATTGTATTAATTTTCATATCCTAATTACCAGATAACCCTAAACATAACTAGGTTCCACTATCAATGTTTGCCTAACATTGGGCCAAGGCATAGCTAAAATAATGGTAACCAATGTTAAGCCAATATTGGGCCAATACGGGTGTGCTGATTGGGAACTGACCTCTGTTGGTGTTTTGGCTTTGGTTGGTTCCTCCACTTTAGGCTCCACAGTGTTCTGGCAGAAGAGTTGCTCTATCTTGTCGTAGTGCACCTCCACCTTGTCGTCCATTTCCAGAACTTCTTTCCAGATGTTGTCTTCAGCTAGAGGTTAACAGAGAGAACTGATGGGATCAACTGATGTGTGGGGCAGTGAAGTAGATCAGATGTGGGGACCAATTTATGCATGGGGCAGGTGAAGTAGATCAGATGTAGGGACTAAATGATGCATGGGGCAGGTGAAGTAGATCAGATGTATGGACCGAATGATGCATGGGGCAGGTGAAGTAGATCAGATGTAGGGACCAATTTATGCATGGGGCAGGTGAAGTAGACCAGATGTCTCTATAGACATGATACAGATGACCCAACAGATGGATCTAGGTTCAAATACTTGTCATGCCAAGATTTAAAATTGTATCCATAGGGAGGTTTTTAACCATTTAGTTTCAATGCCTATTATTTTAAGAAACAAAAACTTTAAATTCAACTTGAATATCTGAAACATCAGAAAGAACTCAATGGTAAATACCCAGTCAAGGTAAAAACTGGAACTATTTAATAATTATTCAACCTGGCTGGTTGCCAAAAGCTCAATTTTAGTATACAATAATACTAATTAAATGTAAAAAGAGACTACACTTTAATAACCTGGAACTATTTTTTAAAAAGAATATAGGCCTACAGAACATTGAGCAGAAAGATGAAACAGTGGAGAAAATGAAAAGTATTTAAAAAACCTCAAAGAAATTGTGTGAATGTTGAATATAAAGAGGTTTGATTAAGCTCCTTTACAGAACAGTATGGGAAATCACAGGATAAATGAGAAAATAATGAAAATAAATTACATTGAAGAAACTGGAAACTAGTATTTCCAGACATGGAACCCACAAAGATCAAGAAAAAGGGGGTGACCCAAACACATTTAAGGGATGGAGTGGTCTAGCGGTAGAGAGCTGGACTGCTAACTCGTAAGTCTCGAGTTTGAATACGGGTTCAAGTCTGTAGACCATCCCTGAGTCCACCCAACTCTGATGGGTACCTAACTCACGTTAGGGAAAGTAAAGGCGGCTGGGCATAGTGCTGACCACAATATCTCTTCATATGCTGAGGTCACAGAAACAAGTGAAATCTACTTCACTTGCCTCATAGACCGTCAGGTTTGAAAGAGAAACTTTACTTTTACAAACACATTTAGCACAGATAAACAAAAAAAAAACCATCAAACTTATGGGGAAGAGTTGGTAAATAAATAGCAAAGGATAAAAAGACATTGAATCAGGGGCGTAGCGAGGGGGGGGGGGCGGGGGGTGCGGACCGCACCGGGTGACACCATTTAGGGGGGTGACACCAAGGCAAAAAATAGCAAAATATATAGACAAAAACTCGAGGGGGGGTGCAAATCGAAAGTTTGAGGGGGGGGGGTGCAAATCGAAAACTATCGAAAATTTGAAAATTTGTCCCTGGGAAGGGTCTCTATGCCTCTGGGGGGGGGGGGGGGGTGACACCATTAAGTGCCGCACCGGGTGACACCCGACCTCGCTACGCCACTGCATTGAATGATGTTGTAAATGGCTTATGCTCCACTGAGAGTATAGACGGCAAAGATGAAGAAGAAAATGAAATATTACAACTTAGAATATGGAATTTTGATTCTATTATTATCTATTTTGATGAAAAATCTACTTTTATTTACTTAAGAGATTATCAGATATAATCTACTCACCACTCATGTTCTGGGCAGGGATTTTGGACCAGTTGAAGGTTTTCATTTTAGCTTTAGGTTTTGGTGTTGGTATAGGCCTGAAGGTTGTAGGTGGGGGTGACCACAGTGGGGCGCTGGTCATGCTCGCAATCATTCCAGGTGGTGGGGGCGGGCCGCCAGCCCCTGGTGGAGGCGGTGGAGGAGGCGGTCCACCCATACCTGGTAATGGCGGTGGAGGGGGTGGCATGTTCAAGCCAGGGAGCGGAGGAGGAGGGGGTGGGGGTGGAGGTCCTGATGTGAATCCAGGTAAAGGAGGAGGGGGTGGGGGTGGTGGAGGAGCGCCACTCATTCCAGGCAGTGGGGGAGGAGGAGGTGGAGGTGGGGGCGCTGCCCCATTTATCACAGACGAAGAAGGCAATTGAGTATTGAAAGCACTGTTGGTATTTAAAGTCAATTCACCATTCAGAGACGAAGGTAGAGGTGGGGGTGGAGGCGGTTGGCTACCAGAAAGTTCACTGGCCGACCTCTCCCCAGAAAGCACGTGATTAAGAGCACCATTTAAAGTTTTTTCCAACGAGGACATGTCCAGGTCGGTCTGTACAGATGAGCTGGTCAAGTTGACCTTTGGCCCCGAGCTGCCATTGGTTGAATTCTGTGTCGAGTTTTTGAGTCGGCTGAGGAGGAGCTTGTCTAGAGAGGGCGTGTCCGCGTACTTGTCAATCTTCTCTGTGTCTATGACAACGGCTGTCTGGGCAGCATGCTCCATCAGGTCCCACTGGATATCACTTGACAGGAAAAATTTAACTACAATTAATCTTAGAATATTGAAAAATCTATTTGAATTTATAAAGAATTATTTTTTTTTTTGGAAATATTTTTAGTATTTGTCACTTCAAGTTAATTAAAATACTTAAAATATTAATTTTGAAAACTTCAAAAGAGATCTTTTAATTTTTTCAAGAGATTAAATAAAACTCTATGGAAATAAATATCAAATTAAAAAAATATTAGCATGATTAAAAAATATTTTGCCAAACAAATATGTGTAGAAGTAAATTAAATTTAAAACAGAAATGAAACAAAAAATGTACTTATAATTAGAAATGGAAACTAAATAACCAGTGGATATAATTGTTACCTGAAATTTAAAAAAAATAATTTTTACCTGACTTTTGTGTCTGGGTCAATCTGTAGCAGAGTCTGCAGGATGGTGAGGAACTTGTCTGATAAAGGTGTGTTGTACACCTGCACAGGTATGTGATAATACATATAGTCATAAAGTCAATAACATATAAAAATAGTATAGGAAACTATATCAACAATACAGCTCAATGAAGTGACAAAAAAAGTTTAAATAAAAGAACAGAGCAGAGAAACTGAATTGAGATTGACTTGATTTTAATTTTCAACCAATTCCAATCCATTTAAATAACTTACTCAAATTTAAGTTATAGATAGCTCAATTGCATTTGTTTAAAAATAATTTACAATTTATTTTCTAGCATATAAAACTTTATGGGATGGCGTGGTCAAAATGTAGAGCTGCTTGCTTGAAGGTCTCCAGTTCGAATCTCAGTTTGGACTTGTGAATGTAGATTGTCTTTTAAGTTCACCCAGCTCTGATGGGCTCCTGCCTTACGTACGGGAAAGTACAGGTGGTTGGGCATAGTGCTGACCACACAATCCTTTCATATGCCGAGGCCAAGAAAAATATTAACTCTACTTCATCTACCCAATGAATCGCTAGGTCTAATGAAAAATATTTTATATAAAACTTTAAAACTAACCTTAACTTTGTTAAATGTTAAAGATAATTCTATTGTAACCCTACTTAATTATAAATCATATAGAATACAATTTCCAATTCAGCCTTTAGGGCTTTAAACCAACCCTTACTAAAAAATTCATCAAACACACTAAATTTTTCCCTTAAAAAAATCAAACCATAAATCATATAGAATATAATTTCCAATTTAGCCTTTAGCACTTTAAACCAACCCTTACTTAAAAATTCATCACACACTAAATTTTCCCCTAAAAAAAAATCAAACCATAAATCTATCAAATTTGAGCAATGTCAAGGCCACCTTTCTAAAAATAACATCAAACAGCTCCTGATGGTTGTTGATGTCGACGTTGTCAGTGAAGCACAGAGCCAGTTCCTCGTCGTCATCATTCTTGAAGTCATCAAACACGTCACATTGGATGTCAAGTTCCCTGTCATTGAAGTTCCTCAGGTCAGGGATGACATCTAACAGGTTAAGACCTGTTCATACGTGGGGGAAGGGGGGGGGGGAAATCCATGTTTATAAATTAGTTTTATGATAAACTAGTTTTATGAGTTGGCCCTAATATAAAGTTACTTAACTGAAAGGCAATATAATTCAATATATCAGGTTTTATAAGTACTGACAAAGTTATTTGTTAAAAATAGCATCAGTTTTCAGAAATTAACAACTAATTAGCTTTCCAGGCATTACACAATTGAAAGTTACTTGGTAAATAATAGCATTAAATGTAATACAAGCATCGTTTTCTTTGAGCTGATAGTATGCGATTAGTCTATGAGTAGGTAGCCTATACAAAACTAGATCTATAATAAAGAAATCGTGCGAACACATCACCTAGCCTTCAGTACTCTCTAAACTCAAAATTACAACCCCTAGCTAAGCTTAACGTAGTGATTATTTAGTTACTTATCATTACTATAATCTGGTCATTTACATTAACAGGTCATTCCTACTAACTGGTCATTTGGCTGCACAGTATTAACTGGTTATTTAACTTTTATAGTGCCTCTTACAGTACCTGGTCATTATAACAAGATCAGATTATTTACATGTAACTAGAGATTTAGATACATTGGTCATACACTGGTCAGAGGCGTAGCGACCCATTAAGCACCGTGGACGACCTATCAAATTTTGTCCGCCCCCCCCCCCCCCTTTGGAAAATGGTTTAGGGGTGGTGGGGGGGATGCGTTTTAATTATGATGTCAAAACATCGATGTAAATAACCGTTGAATCAACCAGGAGAGCAATCTCCTGAACTTTGACCGTGCATAATGCAGTAATACAGCTCAAAATTAGTTAATTTACTTTTTATCCTACCCAGTTTGGCGCCCTCTTAAAGTCGGCGCCCCGGGCGGCCGCCCTACCCGCACTCATCTAGCAACGCCTCTGACAATGTTCAATCACTTAATACATCTTATCACCCGTCATTAATTAGTGTACACCAGCATTGCTTAGCATCTAGCTACTTGCAGTTTAAGAAATAGGTTATGTTATACCTTATTTACATAACCTGTAGGCAGGTGCTGAAGGTGTACTCACCTACAAACTCGCTTCTGATCTTGTTCCTCTCGTGCAGGTCCTCACATGCACACAGGATACAGTTGATGAAAGCCATCAGGGACGTCCTGTAGGGTGTCAACTCGGAGGATTTCAGCTCGTTTAAAATTAATGAGAATCTGTACCTCATTTGTTTCATTATCTACAAGAAAACAAAAACAACATTACATTACTTTGTTTAGTTATAAACCGGGAGTGATCTCCCCTAAACTTTCTCGAATATTCTAATATAACACTACGGGGGATGGCAACTCGGGATATAGACTTCTAGACATGATTTTTAATCCATTTTAAATACTCAAATTTTTAAAAATAGAATATAAAAAGAAATGCACACCAAGTGAACGCTAAATAAAGATGTGCATAATAGTGCGCAATATTATTAGTACTTTATAAATTTACAAGCGTTTTTTGAGAAATCGGAAGTAGCGTAAATAAGTACTTCCGATAAACGGAAATTACTCAAAATTTGACAGAAGGTAGAGAATTAGATCTTCTACATACATATCAAATTTCATTTATCTATCTGAAATAGTACTCAAGTTATAGGCTTTTGAAAAATTCAAAGTAGAAAAAGTACCACTTCCGGTTATCGGAAATCGCTCAAAAGTTGATACGGATCTACGATTTTGATAAAATACTTATATATGAAATTTCATCAACCTAGCTGTAACAGTACTCAAGTTATCGTGTTTACACACGGACACACACACACACACACACACACACACACACACACAGACATACGGACAAGATTGCAAAATTATGTTTTTCCGTATCAGTGAGGTATAAAACGTCGAGATTTGTAAAAATCTCGATTTTTTTTTTGCACGATTACAAGACTTTCTCTATACTTCGTATATACGAGAAAGTAAAATAAACCGGTAGTGATCTCCCCTAAACTTTCTCGAATATTCTTATATAAAACAACAGGGGATGGTAACTGGGGATATAGTTATGATTTTTAATCCATTTTAAATACTTAAACTTTTAAAAATAGAATAGAATCTCAGTAAAAAACAATTGCGCACCAAGCGAACGCCTAATAAAGGTGTGTATAATAGTGCGCAATAGTATTAGTACTTAATAAATTTACATTAGTTTTTTGAGAAATCGGAAGTAGCGTAAATTACTACTTCCGGTCAACGGAAGCTACTCAAAATTTAACATAAGGTAGAGAATTAGATCTTATACTTACTTGTGGAATTTCATTTATCTATCTGAAATAGTACTCAAGTTATAGGCTTTTGAAAAATTCAAAGTAGAAAAAGTACCACTTCCGGTTATTGGAAATCGCTCAAAAGTTGATACGGATCTACGATTTTGATAAAATACTTATATATGAAATTTCATCAACCTAGCTGTAACGGTACTCAAGTTATCGTGTTTACACACGGACACACACACACACACAGACACACAGACATACGGACAGAATTGCAAAGCCCAGTTTTTCAGACTGGATTACGCATAAAACCTCTTAGTTTTGATAAATCTGGATTGATAATTTTTGCCCGATTAAAATAAGTCCTCTAAACCTCGGATGTGATGAAGGACTGAGGTGTAATACGGTGAAAGATGTTAAAATTTCAAGTGATTTTTGTGCACGATTACAATACTTTCTCTATACTTCGTATATACGAGAAAGTAAAAAAGTAAAAATTCCTCTTTAGACCAAGTGATCCTGAGGTAGATGAAGTATAGTTCATTTGTTTCTTGACCTCGGCATACGAAAGGATCGTGTGGTCAGCACTATGTCCAGCTGCCTTTACTTTCCCTCAGTCAGGTACCCATTATAGCTGGGTGGACTCATGGGCGTTCTACCACCCAGTGACAATCATGACTATACAAGTAAATTGATGGAGTAAATTCGCTCAAGTCAACTGAAGTTAATTATGAAATAAAACATATCTGTCTATTACTCTTTCAGACCTGGTGGTCAACTGGTGGTCAGTAGGGCAGATGAAGTAGAGTTCATTAGTTCTCTGATCTCGGCAAAGTGGGATAGTTGCTAGTTCTATGCCCAGGTACCATTACTTTTCCTTATGTAAACCAGGTACCCATCTGCGCTGACTTGTCTCTGGGACGTCCTACAAACTCGAGTACGGGATCCGAACTCGAGGCTTTCGGTCTAGGAGTCGTGCGCTCTACCACCCGACCACACCATCACCGACTATATGTGACCACACCATCACCAGACTATATGTGACCACACCATCACCGACTATATGTGACCACACCATCACCAGTCTATATGTGACCACACCATCATTGACTATATGTGACTACACCATCACTGACTATGTGACCACACCATCACCAGACTATATGTGACCACACCATCACCAGACTATATGTGACCACACCATCACCGATTATATGTGACCACACCATCACCAACTATGTGACCACACCATCATTGACTATATGTGACCACACCATCACCAACTATATGTGACCACATCATCACCGACTATATGTGACCACACCATCACTGACTATATGTGACCACACATCACCAGACTATAGGACCACATCATCACTGACTATATATGACCACATCATCACCAGACTATATGACCACATCATCACTGACTATATATGACCACATCATCACCAGACTATATGACCACACCATCACCAACTATGTGACCTACCTTAAACGTGTCGAGAGCGTCCATGGCCAACTGGTAGCCATCTTGTGAGTACATGCACAGGGCGGAGAGCAGTTCGACCACCTGTTTCTTGACCATGGCATTGTTGGTGTCCATAGCTGGTTGAAGGGGGACAATGTCAGACTTTAGTATAGGAAATAATTTGTGGGAGAACTACCAATATTGTAAACTAAACATGGTTTAACTGGTCCTAGTTTATATAAGTAGGCCTATACAGGTAGAGAAGTATACAGAATTAAAGTATAGATCTAGAAAAGTAAAAAACAGTATTTAGGTATATAAGCATACATGTAACATCAAAGCATACATGTAGCATCAAAGTGTACAGGTAGAAGAACATTCTGGTGTATAGTGTAGATGTAGGATAAATGCATAGGCCTACAGGTAGAAATATATTTAAGTAGATACAGGTATAGAAATAGACATGTAAATGTATATTGACGAAGGTATAATTAATTATGCAGGTAGAGAAACATAAAGACTTACATTATGAAAGGTTAGTGGGCTGTTTATCATTTTGTTATACAGTGATAGACCTATATGGTGTTAGTGGTTGGTATCAAGAAGTGTTGTTTAGCACGAACGGAATAGTAGGATGAATAAGGAGACAAGTGGCTTACATGTTCTTAGAGACACAATATAAGGCTATGCTAGTGTTTCCAATAGAGGTTTATATTGATAGTTGGGGGGGGGGGAATAGTGCACCTGCCCACGTTTTGCTACAGTGTATCAGTAGACTATATGAGTGGTGTAATAATATTGCTTTATAAACTTTGAAAAAAATAACTATGATGTTGGAAAAAAAGGCCTGAACTTACGTAAGTAGTACTTTAAAAATAGTATCTTTTATTACGCACAGTGATTACAAAATTTGTTACAAAAATAAGACGTAGTGCGTTAAAAACGTTCCAAAAAAAGTAACAGCAACTCTTACCTAAATTATTTTTCTTCACTTCATTCGGTTTATTTCCCTTTACTCCTTCACACTGTTCTCTCACCATGATTCAAATTTATAATTTCTACCGTCAACAAACTACACACAATAGCACTATAAAACCTGGTGCACCAAAGCGCACAACTAAAAGTACTATACCAAACTAAAAATGAAAATAGATTTTTTGTGCAGGTCCTATTTGAAATCTATGCAAGCAATAGGCTGCTAAACGTATCCGCATATGAAATTGGCGATCTATTTAAAGGCCATTTATGTAAATCATAGACACTAAACACAACGTAATAAGAAATTATATGCACTACACACAAATTAAATCAGAAATGTTGAACACAAATGCGAGCTTATTGAATAGTCACTACACAACAGTATTAGAAATTCGAGTCAATGAACACGTCAACATTTTAAAAATGTGATTCTCCGGAGAAATGTGATGCTATTTTGTCTGACCTAAGAGTATAACGTCTAAAAATAGAACCGAGTTCAACAGAGACAACAAAGCCTGGGAAATTCGCACCAGTCGGCCACTCACGCTGCGACTCGGGCTAAAAATAGCCGCGGAAATCCCGCGGATCGATGACGTATTGATCGGGCGCCAAGCGCAAGGTGGATGGAGTTGGCGAGTTTAATTTTATTTCATCTAATTTTTCTCTTGCTTTTAACAGCATTTTTTTCTGACAAAGACATTTTGTCGAAACTCGTGTATAGGCTATTCTATGGGTTATAGCTTTACTTTGGGACTAATCGATATAAAAAGTCGCGAGTTCGAATCCCGGGCTAGAGTTTCTAAGACGTTCCCGAGTCTATTCAACTCTGATGGGTAGCTGACCCATGTTAGGGAGATAAAGGCAAAGGCGTAGCGAGGGGAGAGGGGGCGGGGGAAGGTACATATGGGTTGAGAAAAAAAATTAAAAGCTCTTTGTAACTGCAGTTTTGCATTATAAATATAAATAATATATGGGGGGGGGGGGGGCGCCGAATTGAGAAGTTTGTCCCCGGGCGCCGGGAAGTATCATTACGCCTCTGGATAAGGCGTCTGGGCATAATGCCGACCACATTATCCCCATGTATGCCGAGGTCATTCAAACTGATCAACTCTACTTCATCTGCCTCTTGTGTCTTGGGCATGAGCAGGAGAAAAAAAGAAGATGAATCAATATAAAGATTCCATTTACCTATTTTAAAATGGTTTTTATTTTACATTTTCTTCTGATTAAACTCTTAGCGTAAAACAACAGTTTACCAACAATAACGCAGTACGTAAATAAAAAAAAATGAACAACAGTATAAACCTAAGTAAAATTAACTAGACGGGGGAAACCCATTAGCCTTGGCAGGGAATCCCATTAGCAATCAATACCCGCCTGACTAACAGACTGACGTCACCTCAGGAAATACCTAATCGATGTATTGGTCAATGGAACAGTCTATCGGTACTGATTGGGTAACCAACGACCTAGTATGGGTAATGGTATGGTAATATAACGACACGAATCTGTGTAGCAATGTATGGACACAGAGTATGCTAATTAATACATTAAGCTGTGTAGTCGATAACTTTTAGTGATACATTTAATGCCAGCATGCAAAAAAAAACAAAAAAACAACTAGCATCGGTTTTGTTCTTTAGATCTACAACATGAAAATTTAAAGGTTGAAAGTCAAGCGTGGTCGGATCTGTTGAGCTCATAGTTGCTGAACCGAAAAGTCCCGAGTTCAAACACCCCGGGGGGGGGGGGGGGTGATGCTCGTTAGATGAGGACAGCAACTCATCTAGGATTGACAACTCTAAAATCAAACAACTACTGCCTTGTAGCTTGTTCTTGGTTGGAAAAAGGTTAAGGAAGAACATAAAAAAATCGGAGTCCATTCCAACACTAGAAGAACGAAGAAGAAGAATTTAAAGAATTTATTTAAAGAAATATAGGGTGACCTCTGCTGTCATTTCTTAATAACCTATGCTATTATCACCCTACATAATGTTAGATTACAATTATTACTAAGCAAATAAACAGTTCGATGGGCTTATACAAAGGGCACATAAAAAGTATCCAATTGTAGGAATCGGTATAAGTTACCACGAGAATACAACATTGTATAGCAATAAATAGTTATTTCGTATCTCTGTGTATTTTTTAGAAGTGTATATCCATGCGTAAAGACTATAAAGATGTATATAGCACTAAAAAATAATACCCGTAGATAATGCAAAGAAAACTACACTATTCAACACAACGTGCATAATCAAACAGTAAGGACAAATAACATCATACAATAGTCAGTGTAAGAATGCGTACAACCAAACACACTAACTCAGTCCAAAGCTCTAAAGCCAAACAGTCCAAATCTGTAAAACCAAACAACAAAGTAATTCAGTCCAAAGCTAAAACAATTAGAGTAACACAGTCCAAATCTGTAAAACCAAACACAGTAACAATCCAAATATGTAAATCTAAGCTGAACACACAACCAACCACCACAGAGAAAATGAGATTTGTGTCACCGAGAAAGCTGGAGCGACACAAAAACGAGATGATAAACACGGGATTACATTACGAGCACAAGGTCGAGAATAGCGTCAAAAACGAGACGGTTCCAGATTTTCAGGCAGCCAGTGCTTGCTGATATTGGCTATGTAAACAGTGTATATCCAGCAGGCGGGACAGTCATTAGATAAATGGGTTGACATATTGTTCGGAAACAATGTCCTATTCAAGAGGAAAAGCTTAGATGTGTTGAAAATTTGATGACAGTAACTGTACTTTAGGTTCTTAAGGGAACACAAGGCGGATTACAGAATTACAGTGTGGACAAAACGTCGACACGAATTGTAGTTACTGATTCGCTCGGCTCTAGGTTCGAATATCAAGCAGTCAAGGGAGAGTGAAACGTGTTCACTGAGAAAAATTGAGAGAGTACATCAACATTATTGTAGTCGAACGCACATGAACTAGTAAGTATTCCTTTCAAACCTGACGGTCTATGGGGCAAGTAGAGTTCACTTGTTTCTGTGACCTCGGCATATGAAGGGATAATGTGGTCAGCACTATGCCCAGCCGCTTTTACTTACCCTAACGTGAGTTAGGTACCTATCAGCTGGGTGGACCCAGGGACGGTATACCGACTTGAACCTGGATTTGAACTCGAAACTTACGGGATAGCAGTCCACCTCTCTACCGCTAGGCTACTCCGTCCCTGAACACACATGTACTACACCGCAAGTATAAAGTTCAGTTCGTGGGCTTAAGTCTGTATGACGCTCTTGAGTCCACCCAGCTATGAAGAGCACATACCAGATGGGAAAGTAAAGACCTATAGGCGTTTATAATAAAGCGGACCTCAATATCGCATCAAATGCCGGGGTCAGAGAAACAGAGGCTATAGTTAACTGTTCCCATTAGACCGTCTGGTCTAAACATGTACTCTACGACAACAGAGTTAGATGATAAGTTTAGCTTTAAACCAGCGCTAATTTAGATCGTACCTGTTAACTAATTAAAAGTGTTATTATAAACAATGTAGAATGTATACTGCTTCTTTTGTCCTAGTATATATGTTGTAACACATATCAGCGTTATGGACGATGTTAGCGGCAGTCGTGATTTAAAAGCGAGGGTTATAAAACATCATTCCCATAACGGGACAAGAAAATCAATAAACAGCTGTATTTCAGTAATCAGCCGAACGTTCAAAAAAGGTTGCTGGAAAGGAGAGGGCAATATGCCTAAATAGTTTTCCTAATACAATATGCCTAAATAGTTTTCCTAATACAATATGCCTAAATAGTTTTCCTAATGCAATATGCCTAAATAGTTTTCCTAATACAATATGCACAAATAGTTTTCCTAATGCAATATGCTTAAATAGTTTTCCTAATGCAATATGCCTAAATAGTTTTCCTAATACAATATGCCCAAATAGTTTTCCTAATGCAATATGCTTAAATAGTTTTCCTAATGCAATATGCCCAAATAGTTTTCCTAATACAATATGCCTAAATAGTTTTCCTAATGCAATATGCCTAAATAGTTTTCCTAATGCAATATGCCCAAATAGTTTTCCTAATGCAATATGCCCAAATAGTTTTCCTAATGCAATATGCTTAAATAGTTTTCCTAATGCAATATGCCTTAATAGTTTTCCTAATGCAATATGCCTAAATAGTTTTCCTAATGCAATATGCCTAAATAGTTTTCCTAATGCAATATGCCCAAATAGTTTTCCTAATGCAATATGCCTAAATAGTTTTCCTAATACAATATGCCTAAATAGTTTTCCTAATGCAATATGCCTAAATAGTTTTCCTAATACAATATGCCCAAATAGTTTTCCTAATGCAATATGCCCAAATAGTTTTCCTAATGCAATATGCTTAAATAGTTTTCCTAATGCAATATGCCTAAATAGTTTTCCTAATACAATATGCCCAAATAGTTTTCCTAATGCAATATGCTTAAATAGTTTTCCTAATGCAATATGCCCAAATAGTTTTCCTAATACAATATGCCTAAATAGTTTTCCTAATGCAATATGCCTAAATAGTTTTCCTAATGCAATATGCCCAAATAGTTTTCCTAATACAATATGCCTAAATAGTTTTCCTAATGCAATATGCCTAAATAGTTTTCCTAATGCAATATGCCTAAATAGTTTTCCTAATGCAATATGCCCAAATAGTTTTCCTAATGCAATATGCCTAAATAGTTTTCCTAATACAATATGCCTAAATAGTTTTCCTAATGCAATATGCCTAAATAGTTTTCCTAATACAATATGCCCAAATAGTTTTCCTAATGCAATATGCCCAAATAGTTTTCCTAATGCAATATGCTTAAATAGTTTTCCTAATGCAATATGCCTAAATAGTTTTCCTAATACAATATGCCCAAATAGTTTTCCTAATGCAATATGCTTAAATAGTTTTCCTAATGCAATATGCCCAAATAGTTTTCCTAATACAATATGCCTAAATAGTTTTCCTAATGCAATATGCCTAAATAGTTTTCCTAATGCAATATGCCCAAATAGTTTTCCTAATGCAATATGCCCAAATAGTTTTCCTAATGCAATATGCTTAAATAGTTTTCCTAATGCAATATGCCTAAATAGTTTTCCTAATGCAATATGCCCAAATAGTTTTCCTAATACAATATGCCTAAATAGTTTTCCTAATGCAATATGCCTAAATAGTTTTCCTAATGCAATATGCCCAAATAGTTTTCCTAATACAATATGCCTAAATAGTTTTCCTAATGCAATATGCCTAAATAGTTTTTTCTAATGCAATATGCCTAAATAGTTTTCCTAATGCAATATGCCTAAATAGTTTTTTCTAATGCAATATGCTTAAATAGTTTTCCTAATGCAATATGCCTAAATAGTTTTCCTAATACAATATGCCTAAATAGTTTTCCTAATACAATATGCCTAAATAGTTTTCCTAATACAATATGCCTAAATAGTTTTCCTATTACAATATGTCTAAATAGTTTTCTTAATACAATATGCCTAAATAGTTTTCCAAATAAAATATGCCTCAAATAATATGCCTTAAACAATATACCTAAAACAATGTGTCTTTAACAATATGCCTTAAACGATACTTCTTAAATTATATGTTTTATACAATATTGCCGAAAACAACACGCCTAAAATCGCGGCAACTCATATAGTTTACCCACCAGCTTGCTATGAGTGCTTTTTGTTCTAGTTTCAAACGTGACGACCTTTCAAGAATCGGACAAATAGCCTCTAGGCTGTTGCTGTTATAGACTCTCTGATAGAAGATTTCGAAAATAACCGGAAGTGCAACTCAACCTGAGGTGGAGGAAGGGGGGGGGGGGGGGGGGGAGGGTAGTGAGGGGTTGATGGGTAAATGTTTTGTTTCATCCCGAATTGGAAAAGAAATTGTCCTCCTAGCAACCGAATACTGACTTTGCATACAAGAAAGAATAAACACAACCGTACGAAATAGAATTAAACATGTTAACTAATCCAAATCTTGATTGTTAAAGTAAGGTCTTTGTGAGGGTTGATAGATCATGACCCCAAATGAAGTCTCTAGAAATAGTCATTAAATATAACCTGGTAACAAAAGGGACAATACAAAAGCCAGTGACGACGAAAACTCCCCACGAAGTTAACATTAACAAAACAAACGCCGAGAGTTTATTGAAGACGAAAATCTTCAAGTAAGCGTCAAATGACAGACGCTATAGTTGAGTGAGGACGAGACACTAACTCCTCAATTAAACATCAGCCAAAAAGCTGCCAGAGTTAAGTAAAGACAAAAACTCATTAAGTTAACACATGACACAACGTGAAGCTAAAGAGAAGGAAGATATGATGTTATTCAGTGGCGTAGGCAGGGGGGGGTTAGGGGGGTCATAACCCCCCCATATATATATAAAGTATGAGGGGGGTGCAAATCGAAAGTTTGAAGGTGGGGGGGGGGGTGCAAATCGAAAGTTTGAGGGGGGTGCAAATCGAAAGTTTGAGGGGGGTGCAAATCGAAAGTTTGAGGGGGGGGGGGGTGCAAATCGAAAGTTTGCCCCCGGGTGAAAATTGGAACCCCCCCCCCCCCCCCCCTTGAGACGATCCTGGCTACGCCATTGATGTTATTACCCTATAGTTTATAAATAACCTTGACGTAATTTCCCACAGACGACGCTATTGATCGACTAAAGATAAAAATAACTTTTTTTTTTAACAACTTGAAATAAATTGGAAATTGAGGACGATTTTTTTTTCTATCTTGAGATATCTAGTTAAAGAGCAATGTTAGGACGACCTTCTGTGAAGAACAGGGCTTGATAAAATTAGCTAACGAAAAAAAACATGGTAGCGAAAGATAATGACGTGAAAGACTACTAAGATTTGCCTTAAAGGGATACAATCACAAACAGACAATAGTGGTAGAGGACTTACGGGAGACAATCACAAATAGGCAATAGTTGTAGAGGACTTACGGGAGATAATCAGAACCGATAGTGGTAGAGAACTAAAGGGAGACAATCAAAATAGGCAATAGTAGTAGACTAAATGGAGACAATCAAAATAGGCAATAGTTGTAGACTAAAGGGAGACAATCAAAATAGGAAATAGTTGTAGACTAAAAGGAGACAATCAAAATAGGCAATAGTTGTAGACTAAAAGGAGACAATCAAAATAGGCAATAGTTGTAGACTAAAAGGAGACAATCAAAATAGGCAATAGTTGTAGACTAAAAGGAGACAATCAGAAATAGGTAATAGTTGTAGACTAAAGGGAGACAATCAGAAATAGGCAATAGTTGTAGACTAAAGGGAGACAATCAAAATAGGCAATAGTGGTAGAGTACTTAAGGGAGACAATCACAAACAGCCTTTAGTGGTAGATAACGGAGCATAAAGACCGTCTGCTACAGCAAGTAGCCAGGGGTCATCTATCTTCACGTTACACCATGGGACCGGTGCCGTAAATCTCCCACAGAGCCCATATTTACAGCAGTCAGCTACTCTGAGACCAACATTGTTCATAGCCAGGCTATTTACAGAGGCCTTAGCTTCCCTTTAGTTTACAGTAAAAAAAAATAGTGCGATTTAGTTGCTAGACTCAACACTTAACTAGCAAAGATCGTATGGTTTGGCAAATTAAGATTATAATTATAGCAACATTTTACAAGCAAAGAACGATTGGCTTGGTAAATTAAGATAAAAAGGCAGGTTTAATTGATAGAGTTAATTTTATAATTGGACATAGTAATCGTGAATCAAGGGGGATAATCTCTAAAGGTCAAAGTAACCAATCAAAAGCAGAAGAAACTATGAGAAATTTTCCAAGGCTAATATTGGGCAAACCATAGTTTATTAACACGAAATATCATACAGGTTAACTTGCACATTAACCGCCCCTTAAACTAAACCACCGCGGGTATAAACAAGGAAGGCTAAAAAGTGTAACAATCGCCCCATACTTTAATAACGCAAAAAGTGTATTTAAAAAATGACTAATATAAAATAGAAACATTTTTGTTCTATGAAGACAAATGTGCCAACCACAACATCCTGTTTTTGGTCTACCACTGCGCTGAGCTGAGTGAAATATTTTATGGCTTAATCCGCGGATGATGGATGGTTTCATAGACAACATCAAAAGGTAAATCTTTGAGACAACGCCTAAAAGTTTTACTACGGTCTGGTTGTCGGAATATATAATTAAAATAAGTTTTTATTGCAGTGCTAATGGGGGTTTCAAGTATGATCAGGGTTTCTTTCAATCATCAATTTGGGGGTGGGGAGGTGGCATTTATAAGAATTTATAAAGATAATATATTCGTTGACCATTATCCAACCACCCCCCCCCCCCACCCCCATACCTCCGGACAAAAAATGTCTGAAAGAAACACTATGATGTGTACCTACTCCGAGTCCAGGAAGGCTGGGCATACAGCTGTCCCTACAGCCTGTCCAAAAAAAAAACCCAAATGGACTCTACTTCACCTGCTCTACGAACCGTCAAGTCTGAATGTGTAGTTTATTCAGTTTAAATTTTTTGGGCACAATTAAGCTAGGTTTACCTTATTACAAGGCTTTGACAGGGTTTGAGGTTTACATTCATTTCTACAGAACATGTTATGGGTTACGGTTAACTTATTTACAGTCATGGTATGTCTAACTCTATAGTGCATATACAATGCTTAAGTCACGTGATATTGTTATTAGTAGTATACATTAGCAATACAGAAAATTATCTATAGATCACCAACAGGCACCATGTTACAGGAGGGTGTGGGTGAATTACATATTTTGGCGCCCAGGTCGGACCCTGCATTTTACAGCTCACGTGGAATATTATCAAAGAGGAAATAAAACCACATTTAGCGTTTCGCCAATTCGACCCCCCCCCCCCTCCCACCCCTTTGCTACGCCACTGTACAAAGTCTTATTTTTATGTAAAATGAATTCACTCACATAATTGAAAACATGTTAAAATTAGTAAAGGCTATTCGTTAGTAAAAATAGTTTTGAAAAACAAAACAAAAAACCTTCTCATTACCGATTGCAAACTTTGGTGCGTATTCTCTTCTCTCTGCGACCAAAAACTCCACACCGGTGTGCGAGTTGATGCAGCTCTTGATGCAGCGCACGCACTCGAAGCGCAGCAGCATGGCCGAGAAAGAGCACTGGTGCGGGGCGGTGCCGAGACACTCAAACAGGAGTTCGAGTCCTTGGTGTGCTGAGGGGGGGGGGGGGGCGTGAAGAGGACCAAACATGTCATGTTAGAATTCTTTTGGTACTTATTTAAACGTCTGCATGGTGTATTAGAAGCGACGTTTCTCGTAGTATCGCTATTGTAACTTAAATCAGAATCTATCCTAACTGCTATCTTTATTCTATCCCTGAAACAGATTTCGATACCAGCAGACAAGAAAACTCGATACGATATTTTGTCATCGTTTTTACAAGAATCAATACCTATTTTTTAAAAGGTCTTTTTCCATTTGTCGTACCGATGTGATCAAAAAGTGCATTAAATAAAGATACTCTAACTATACACTTAACCCTAGGTCTAAGTTTAAGTATCCTTTATGATACAAAATCATGGGAAAGCTTAGTCTAATGGTAGAGCATACGACTGCTAATCCGAAGGTTTCGAGTTCAAATCCAGGTTCAACTCCCTTTTCCACACGGGTACCTGACTCACTTTAGGGGTAGTTAAGGCGGCTGGGCATAGGGCTTTAACTACTATCCCTTCGAATACCTAGGTAACAAACAGTTCAACTATATTTCTCCTGCCCCATGGCTCGAAATGAAACTTAATTCACTTGTGAATACAACAGCACAGCACAAGAAAAAAAAACACAACCACAAAACATTATTTATTTTTTCAAACTATAAATAACGGTTGATGATTTAATTTAAATGCAAATCAAGGGATTAACGTTTGCTTGTCAGTGTCAACATATGACTGGCCTGGATCACGAGCGTGAGACGTCGACTAATCCGTCTGTCGGTGCTAGACTCTGGAATTCTGGGACAGTTTTCTCAGAGTTTTTTCTTTATACTCTGTTGGAATTTATAGCTGTGGCCACGATCAGCAAGGATGGTGTTGTCAGCCTTATGCCTCATCCCCTTTACTTTTGTCGTAACGTGTCAGGTACCCATTAAAGCTGGGTGGACTCAGAGACGCCCTGCGGACTCAGGTCCGGACAGATAGCAGTCGAGCGCTCTACTACCCGACCACACCGTCCTCTTTGTAGCATACTTAAACCTATTTTAATGTTTGGATTATTTGTGCTACGACTGTCTACTTCTTCTTCACTCTTAATTGTAATGTTGGATGTGATTTTCTCCAACACAACAACGAGTCAAGCTGTTATGCGCCATATGACTCCGATTTCAGCCTGCTTTTCTTTTTCTATAGCATTTGTTCAACCAAGGACAAACTACAAGGCAGCAGCTGTTTGATTTTGGAGTTTACTCTCCTTTATGGTATTTTGTCCCTAGATATCGAACCTTATCTTCCCAGGGTTTCGAACTCGGGACTTTCGGTTTAGCAGCCATGATGTTTACCTACCCGACTACGCCGACCCCGGTACCACTATATATCAGTAGACTTTTCTGAAGATGTTTTAACCTTAACCTAACAAACGATCCTCTTCTAACATTTATGATTCGGCAGAAAGATAATCCCAGAAAGACGATAATCCCTAATCTGTTCATTGAATAGTCTATAATAATTTTCCGTAATTTCCCACTGGAGGAATTAAATTGTAGGTCTAGCCCTAACCTAAACCTTGACATGAGCTTAGCACATCACCGTTGCATGAAAATAATTAAAAAATTAAAATTTCCGTATCTTATAGTTAGTAATCACGTCCGCAAAATTACTTCAGGAAAACCTACACGAAAGGTCGGAAAATCCACGAAAACCTAATAACACATAATCAACTCTCGTCCTCGTAAGCTGGTAGAAGATGTCTAGGATAGTTTAATATCTGCCGGTTGGATAGCCTAGAAAATAAGTTGAAGCCTTTCAACATTTAAATATGGCGTCGGAAACAGTCACTTCGATTTAACCTCAATATTCTGATCGCGTTTTTGTGAAAACAATGTTATATATATATTATATTCCTAACCCTAGCCTTAACACTAGGCCGAATCAATATAATAACCCAGCCTAAATTATAACACGAACAGTGTTATTGGATAAATAAAATCTATTTAAAATTGCATTCCCCATCCATAGAATACAGATGTAATCTATCGCGTAATGGCGTTATCTACATTCGTTTAATAAAGTAAAAGTAAGGTTCCGCTTCCAAACCTGATGGTATGTTTCTGTGACCTATCTTTTACTTTTCTTAACGTAAGGTACCCATCAGAGCTGGGTGGACTCAGGGAGGGTCTGCCGACTTGAACCCGGATTCGAACTCGAACACTTAGGCCACCCCGTCCCCCATTAGTTTAATACTAAATGAATAATTTAGCACTTCTAACATTATATTTATTTATTTTTAACTTGAGCTTTAAGTGAACGATATAGCTGAAGTTAATTAAATAAGAATAAAACTTGTACCGCGATTAATTTAGTTCAGGGGTCTCCAAACTTTTCAGTCCGAGGGCCGCATTAATTATTAAATTTCAGTTCGGGGGCCAGTTTCTTCCAGGCATGTCTTTGATTTTCTTGGGCAAAGCTCCTCAGCCATCACCAAGAAACGTTTTTTTTTCCGTGCAGAAAAAGATCTCCGCGGGCCGGATGAGAGGACATCGCGGGCCGCATCCGGCCCGCGGACTGTAGTTTGGAGACCCCTGATTTAGTTAAAAACACAGCTAAAGTTAACTAAATAATAACAAAACGTGTACCGCGATTAATTTAGTTAATAACACTGCTTAAGTTAAATAAATAAAATTAAAGCTTGCCCCGCCTACCTAGGAAATCCTGCATCCAGATACAGTCGCATGTGGCCAGCTTACGCCTCAGTTTACAGAAACTCCCCACGGTCGGGCGTCGGATGAGGTAGATACACGACCGGGACAGGAAACGGTCCATGCAGACGTCAGCCAGACGACTCTCGGACAGGCACCTCTCGTTCAACACGGACGTGTGCCGGGTACCAAACACACCTGGCCAGTAGTCCGGCGTGTAGGTGCCGAGACTGACCACCCTGCGGTCGTTACCCCGGGGGAGGGGCGTCGTCCTGGAATACTGGGGGGAATGACCGTGGGGGTCGTGGTCTGACCAGGTAAACCCGTCGTCGTCATCGAAATCCGAATCGAAGCTGTCGTCCAGCCAGCGAGGGGTTGAGGTCAGTTCCGGACTGAACATGGAATATCCGGCCGTTTCGTTGAGATACTTCAGGGAGCGGCTCTGGAAGCGGTGTCGGTTATGTAGAGCGAGGCTCCAGGGACGGTTGTGTTTATCCATAGTTCACGGTTCTACTAGGTGAGTGCAAATCTACCTTGGTAAAAACGGTACCAATTGTTGCTCTTTTGTTACTATAAAATTAAATCCTTCCTCATAAAATTTGCCATTTCAAGAACACAATCAAAATCCTTCACATAAATAATAGTCAAATTATTCATTCATAAGATCAGCTGAAAACTCTAGCTCGCGATTCTACATGGTGAGTAAAAACCTATCTTGGTAATAATAGTAAAAATACAAGAATTCTTTCTCTTTTGTGATTATAACATCAAATTATTCCACTTAAAATTACAGCCAACATTTGCCATTTCAAGAACATAAACAAATTCCTTTACAGAAATAATAAACAAATTATTCCTTTATGAAATCAGCTGAAAGCTTCCTTAGCATTAACTATCAACTTCTTTAGTAAGAACAGCACACAATCTCTACAGCTGTTGTCTATCTTTGCAATAATACAAAGAGGTGTGTGTGTGTGGGGGGGGGGGGGGGGGTTACCGCGTTAGAGATTATTTGTCTACTATGTAGTACGAACTTCCAATATTGCATTTAAGAAAGAAGCAAGAACAAGGAAAATAAAACCAACACAATTTTGCTCGATAATTTGGTGGAAACAAAGTTAGTCCAATGTGAAACAATTATTTTTTTTTACAAGTTTTAACTAAAACACACTGCAATATTTTACAGTCACTTCAATGAAAGTTCCATAAAAGTCTTTCTTGTCGTGTATATCATTTTTGTGTTATTACCCCGATCCAGTTTTGGCATCATTATTTTTTTTAAATTTCAAAAATTTTTAAAACCTCCTTCATTAGCCGGGCCATCTAATGGAGAACGAGACACGTCTCAATTAATTAAGAAGCTCTTATAAATCCCCAGCCCATTTTATCCTTGTTGGGATAGCGAGAACTTAAGAACTTAACCCCAGGGCTAATGCTGTTTGGTTTGATTAAAAAAACAATTGATTCAACCAGAATGGACATTTTGACAAAATATAGCCCGAAAAAATGTATGAATTATTGAGTGAAACCTGTATAAAGAGGGTAATTTTTGAAATTTTTGAGAGATTTGTTAAAAAATCTCCAAAACATTTTCTTGAATACTCAAATATCTCGCACACTAATTTCACGTAACTAAATATCGTACATTTAAAAATCTGGATTCAGCACAATAAACGATCTAATTCTAATCTTGACTGGACCTGTACTTAATTTTATCAACACACAGAACAGACTTCAAGCACACGACCATCTGCTCGTGTTTATCGAAGGTCTCGTGATCAAGTCACATGACTGGCATTTGTAAACAAAAAATCCAACGAAAGCATTCTTTGATTTACGGCACTTCCCGTTATCCTCAATGAACAATTTGTCCAGTGCAATTAACCCAGTGCAATTTGTTCAGTGCAATTTGTTCAGTGCAATTTGTCCAGTGCAATTTGTCCAGAGCAATTTGTCCAGTGCAATTTGTCTAGAACAATTTGTCTAGAACAGTTCCAAATTCCACCCACTCTTCAACAATGGCCCTTATCTGATTAGAGGTTAGCCTAATTAACGAAACGTGCAACAGGAAACATTAATCACCGTGACGATCACGCAAAAGTCGTCGCGCATTCCTGATTAGTTGATCAACAGACGGTACACAAAACAGTCATGTCCGCCGGCCGTCAAGTCAGGTAGTATGGCCGTCAAGTCATATAGTCGGTCCGTAGATGCATACAGTCGGTCCGTCAAGTCATACAGTCGGGCCGTCAAGTTATGAAGTCGGTCCGTATAGTAATGAAGTCGGGCTGTCAAGTCATATAGTCGTCCGTCTAGTTAAATTAGGTCTTTCAAGTCATGAAGTCGGTCCGTCAATGAAATCAGAACGTCAAGTCATGCAGTCAATCCATATAGTCATAAAAATGCCCATCTTAATTTAAAAAAAAAATTATTAGTTTAAAATGAAGAAAAAACGTTTTTTTTTTTCTTTTAGTTAAAACATAGCCTACACACCGATTTTAATATTCTAAACGTCGAATTTCAGTCAGACTAAATCTCTAAAAAAAAGACGAATAATCTAATAATGTTCTTTAGAAAAATAAAATATCTAATTAACGCCTTTACTCTAAAAACTGCGCTACAACCAACACCGTGTTTCATAATTGGCGCAGACCTTTCCCTTCCCTCCCCAACCAAACGTCAAGACGATGCTGTTGTGGGGGGGGGGGGGGGGGGGGCACAGCACCGCAGAACGAATCTTTGACGCCTGCAGTCACCGTGTAAATCAGCCATGCGTCACCCCCACGACCGGTCGCCCAGGGATTAATTAATTCACCTGACCTAATTTTGACGGCGCCTTGTCACCGGTCATCACAACAAAACAACAGGGTTGGGGAGGGGGGGGGAAGGATTATCCAGGGGCTAATGTCCGACACTAAGATCTACTCCAGGCTTATGTCATGCGCTGCCTTTGCAGAGCTTGTTATGTTAATGACAGGCTGTTTTTTTTTTAATAATTATTAGTTTCAGAACGGAATAATAGTATTTTCTTGATATTAATAATTCTATATTATTTATTGTTAATGTATAAACTATATACACACACACACACACACACACATATATATATATATATATATATATATATATATATATATATATATATATATATATATATATATATATATATATATATATATTTATATAAATATATGTATATATATATGTATATATATATGTGTGTATGTACATATATATATATATATATATATATATATATATATATATATATATATATATATATATATATATATATATATATATTATATAATGTGTTTCTTAACTGGGGTTCGATCGAACCTCAGGGGTTCGGTGGATCAGTCTCATGGGTTCGGAGGAGTTCAAGACACACACTCGACTCATACGATTTACGATCAGGTTTTGGTCAATGATGACGATACAACTATTAAGAAGGTCTCGGTAAATGTGCGCATGAAACTGGTGGGGTTCGGTACCTCCTAAAAGATTAAGAACCACTGATACAGTAACTGATATGATTAACAAAATCACTATTAAATAACATTCACATCCTGCCTGCGTGAAATATTTATATCCACATTATTTTAACAAGTGACAACATATTGCATATCCAGAAAAGTTGATGCCTATCTCTGATGCTAACCTCTCACATCAAATCAAACATCAACAACGCGCGAACGTCCGTGTAATCCGCACGACCGGAAAATGCCGCTGAGAAAAAGTCTACGGCGAGGGCCGGGATTTCTAATCGCGGTGTACAGGACGAGGAGAAGACGAGGGCAGAGCACTTCCGATAGCCCCGAGGGTGTATAATTACCGCCCACCGGGTAAATATATAGTATAGTAGAGGGGTAATAAATGTATTTATGACAGGTATTTTAGTAGGGGATAATATTGATACGCAATCACGGGTGACTACTGGACGTATTCGCTAAGCGAGATAACTCTAAATCATTACTGAAAGCCTATGTTGGCTATGAAATTGTTAAAAACTAAAGATTTTGTTAATTAATATACTATTTTTTCCACCTAATTTACATTATTAATCAAGAATTTCTCTTGGAGTTATTGATTAAATAATGTTCCCTTAATGTGATTTAATAGCTGCGTGGCTTCAAGGGTGTATGGGGAGTGTCACGCAACTTTCTTTACTGTAGTGCTGGCGTCGATTTGTACAGTTTTACACGGTTTAGGAAAATAGCTTTTTATTAACACCTATTTTACACTTATCTCAATTTTAACATTCAGTTTTAAACCTCGAAATGCCACCATCGTGTTAAAATAAGTAGGTAGACATCAAATACCGTTGTAAAAATTAAACAGGAAATAACTTTTAGGAAAAAAACAAACAACAGAACAACAAGAATAAAGTCCAAGCAGGTAAGCTAAATTGCAATAAAATACAATTTTTATGTTAGTGTTCTGCTACATGTAGATAATTATAGGAAGTAATTTTGTATTATTATATGAAAACATAGGGCCTATGTATCACGGGTGAATAGACAGCAGGTGTGGTGGTGTGCGATGATGATGATGATGATGTAGCGACATGGTGATGGTGGATGAGGGAATAAATGGAAACCTGGGGAGAGTGGAAGAGGGAACAGGGGAACTTGATGACAGTGGGGTGGGGAGAAGAAAGTGGTGGCGGAGAAAGTGGTGGGGATGGTAGAGGGAACTGGGGAGCTTGATTACTGTGGGGTGGGGGGAAGATGGTGAGAGTGGTAAAGGGAACAGAGGAACTTGATTACAACGGGGTGGGGGGAGACACTAGTGAAACTGGTAGAGGAAACAGAAGAACGATGACAGTGGGATGGGGAAAGATAGTGGTGGGGGTAGTATAGGGAACAGGGGAATTTGATAACAGTGGGGCGGGGAAGAGAAACACAACACACATGCGATGTTAATCTGATTTATATCAAATCTGGCCAATCTAATCCGGGATGTAATCGATCACACGATTGATTGGCTTCTTGCCATTAAAAAAAAACCCAACCCACTCGGCTTTTTTTTCTCCCTCTATACCTCCTCTCGCCGCACACAAACACACAAACACACCCTACCCATGCCCCACAGAATATTAAACACAACGAATCTCATACAGGGGCAGTTGTTTTAATCTGACGTGGAGTTGAGTAGGTGGGGGCTGGGGAGAAACACGTTGACGCTCCTAGAGCCAGGTGGGTAAGGACGGGGGGGGGGGGGGGGGGGGTTAAATGAGAGATGGATGAGAGATTTGCGACTGCATTAGTATGAAAGTTATAAAAGTTCTGACTTGTTTTTAGAATAAGTTCGTAGAACAGGTTGAGATATAACTTGTGAAATAAAAAAATCGGTTTCAAATTAGTCAAAAAATATGCAGTATTCATCGTCATGATTCACGTGGACACCTTGTGGAGCATAGGGACGCCACCCCACCCCTCAATCGTATTCGGTTCAGTGCGATTCCTTCAAGTTTGGTCCACGACATTCAGGCTGCTTCTGCTTCTCCTACAGCTGACCTTTTCCAAGTTAGTTTTAGTTTTAGCCTACCTACTTGTATTCTTAATTATTTTGTTTTATTTAGATGTCTGATTATTGTTTAGAAAGATGGCTTTGATGTGTATTTATATAGGTTTTTTTTCTTAAATTTTATGTTTCAAATTTAAAAAAAAAAAAAAAAAATCTCGCTATTTAACGGATATAGTTGAAGTGTATAATATATTCAATTAACAACGTCATCGATTATGTTTAATCACAACATAATGATGGGTGAAAAAAAAAATAATAAACTACAACAATAATGTAAATTGGATGTGCAATATAATATTTTAATAACAGTTGATACTCTGAATGTATTTAAGCACTATCATGGAGTGCTGAGTTAACGACAAGGAATTAAACATCACGCAGTTATCGGACCTTCAACTCAGACGTGAGGCTTCATTTGTCTAGCCAATCCCGCTGCGTACATGCACAGTTTGGCGGCCATTACCGTAGCTCTGTATACTTCGAGGGTAGACCTAAAATTATCCTCCATATTTAATATTAATTTAAAAGAACGCAATCTTCGTCCACCCCCGTCCACCCCCCATACTTAATGAAGCTCAAAGCCATTGCCATTTATAGCGTGAGATCTAAGGTTGAGACTGCATAATTTAATCGTTTTGGGAATAATGAACTCCATTTATGTATAGCGGCACCTGATTTTTTTCGCCTCAAAATTACTGCAATGTGCTTTTTAAAAAAATAATTCTATAAATACTAAAAAAAAGATCAAATTATGTACAAGGGAATTAATCCCGTAAAAACTGAATTTAACAAAGGAGCCATCGATTATTTCCCTTATACCACTATTTCTGAACAAGATTATAAAGAGAAAAAAATTAAACATGGCTATAATAAGAACTCATTTAATAACTATTTAAAAAAAAATAAGTAGTAACATATGGAGCTGTTATCTCAATTTTGTTCATGCCCACCTAACTCACCGTTACATGACGTCATTTACTTAACGTCCTCACTATGTTTATCACGTTCACAAAAGCCATCAATACCTTAAGGTCGTGTTGTCTATATCGCACAACCCTATTGGTTAGTTTCTAACACAGGTAAGGTAGCTTTTCTTTACTAACGTAGGGACTTTCTGTTTGATATAATGGGGTCGTCACATAAAGTTTAAGGGATTTTATACCCCATTTTCATATCTTCGCATGCTTTTACCCATTGCGCCCCATTCTCATAACCCTTGGAAAAAAACATAATGTCACAACACTGACTTTTAAAATAACCACATTTTAAACGTTAATAAACGTTTTAAAAATTAATTTTTCCCTTATAATATACAGTAATATACAAGCATTATATAAAATAACAAACAAATATTTCCGTTGCAAGAGTATGCCATTTATGGAAAACCCTTGCGCTAGTATACAAAGAGTTGACTAAAGCACCTTGTTAGTGTTACACTAATCAAGCTCATCATGTTTACAAAAAATATACCTGACTTCATTGGCACTGACAACAAGACAATTAATGTATCTGCAGTTAAATGGTTATAAACTGTGAGTTAAATTGTAGTTTGTGAACTCTAAGAGCTTTAATTGAAAGAACACCCAGACACAATTGAGGTCTTTAACAGAAAGGTTTTTCACAAAAGCCAGAGCAGGGCCTGGCCGGGACGGCTAGTATATATATAGATTGCAATCTACAACGGCTACTGATGTATTTGTTTTTCAACTTGATAATGCTAAAAAAAACTACCAAACTATTTTGCTTAGAACTTCTGCTCTATATAATTTTTACAAAAGCAAATAATAACTTAAAGTTGTATTAAAAAGTAAGCGGTCAACCTAAGGCGAGGAATTTGAAATGAATATAAAGTTAAGCAACGAATTATCTCCCATTTTGAAATCCAAATACCTACATTTCATTCATGGGAAATAACTTTCACAAGAATAGGGAAATTAACCAACTGTAACTAAGACATGCTTGAAAAACACAATCAAACTCTTTAAATTTCATTACAAATCATTATGATTAATTTTTATATTAATGGTATAAACTTGTCAAAACAATATATTTTACCAAATGACTACTTAGTTGTAGGTTCTTGACATCATAAACAGTAGCTTTATTATAACATACCTTTAGTCAATATTGATGACAAGCATTACTTTTGATCGGATGTTCTTGTCCTCTTATCTATTAAATTTTGGATCCCCATAATAATGGGACGCCTTAAAAAATTCATAAAAGGGTAACTTTTTAAGAGATTGCAATAAATATTGTTTAAATATTAAAAAATAATAACTTAATAGAAAACAAAGTTTATGGCTAATTATCAATTAAAGCCTATATAATCTATATATATAATTCTCTTCTGTTAGCCGTTAGAAAACAAGCTGCAAGCGCCTCCTTGCAGTCCCCTCTCTTTCTCTCTATCACTATCACTACCACCCCCACCCCACCCCCACATTGTCTGGTGAGCTGTGGTCACGCTGTTTACATTTTACAATCATAGAGACGGATTTGGTGACGGCTATTAGGGGCAGATAATTTAGTTTGAAACGATTTTAAACTTAGAGGAGGTAACTAAGAGGAGGCTGCTTTCAGGTTGGGGGGGGGGGGGGGGAGGGGGGGGGGGGTTTAGTGTTTTTAAGCAAATATTTTCAGTGGCAGCATTGGTACTGTCGAATTCACAAATTATAAATTACTGAAAAGTAGAAAAAAAAACAACTAAATAGCGGCTCGTACTATATATTAATACTTTAAGAGTGGTATTATAGATTCCTAAAAACACTCCAAATTTTTCAGCTAGAGGACGCCTACCTTTCTTTCTAGGGTGTTCCGTGACAATTTCGTCCTGAATTGAAATGATCTAACGTACGATAAACTCGACTTCTCGATATACTCAAACTCTACTACATTCACAATGCATATCAAACGTCTATACCTAAACATAATTAGACTCGATACTCCAGAACTACGACACCACCTCGCTTAAGTTCACCATACTCCCAATCAACAAAGATTTAACTGGAAACGATAACGGTAAACACATCTTAAAACCTTAATACAGCAAGGCTCGATACTCCCGGACTACAGAACTACGATACTTTATCACCTACATTCTCATTCCTCTACTACCAATCAGATTCCACTAGACCTACAACTACACGACAACCGCCAAATAAAAATACGATACTTTGAACACCCCGTCATTTCAAAACTCTATACACAAGAACAGATTTGTAATTCAAAGTCAGAGAAAACAAGACTTACAAGCCCTATTAAAAACCAAAATTGCAAGAGTTTTGGAACGCCCCGTGATGCACTAGAGCGATCACTAAATCAATATTAAAATTAGATAACCGTTTGAAATGTTCAAAATTTAAATTACGTAGCCTACTTATTTAATCGTTTTCTACATCAATTACGTGTCACTAAACTAAAACGGCAAAGTGAGGGGTAAAAAGCGCCCCGACCTTTCCAAATGAGGGAGGTGGGGTGCAGTTTCACCAACGCGAAAAAATGTAGGCCTATATAGGCCTAATTTTGGGGTGGGGGTGTAAAATTGATAGTTCGTCCTGTTCGCCGAAATAGATCGCTACGCCTTTGTATATACCCTGTCTATAGTTTATAAAAGATAATCAAAGTTATTAATTATGAGCTACTTTTTGATAATGGCGGTTACACATTTTTGCGTCCGTCCCCCCCCCCCCCCCCTAGGGATAGCGCCCTAGGCGACCGCCTAGTTCGCCTTATAGGTAGCGCCGGCCCAGGGAACTTGCGGTTTATTAACATAAATTAAAAAACAAAAGCAGCCCGGCTTGGTTGGGGCACCCCTTCCCAAATCCTCCTTTCCCCCCTCGCCCCCGACCTTCATAGAGTGCGCGACAAGAACAGCTGAACAAAAAATAAAAAGGAAAAATAAATGGGAAAAATATTTGTTAAGACGAGAGAGGCTTAGATATGTGATGAGGACATCTTGCTAGAGGGAATAGACTGTTTAAATAAAGAGATTGACTGTGAGATGATGAGAAAATGTTAAAGAGATAAAGATAGATGAAGAGACCGAGAGATACATAGATAGATACATGAAGATATAGATTTAAAAAAGATAGCTTTATATAAATAGAAAGAAAGTTACAGAGAGATGAAGAAATAGAGCGAAAAATATATAATTAAGATAAAGATATAGAGATAAACAGATGAAGAAATAGTGACATAAAGATATTTGAAAGTATATTGATAAAGATATAAACTGACATTTTTAAAAAGAGATAAAGATAGAGGTTAGCAGATAAAAGATAGTGAAATAGCTGTACTTGAATGTATACAGAAAAATAGGAAAATAAAGAGTTCTGAACATATGAAGATAAAGGTAATGATAAACATATGAGGGTATATTTAATCAGAGATATATGGAGATATAGAGTAAAGAGATATAGAACGAAGGAGTGGGGGACGATGACACAGGAATGGGTGATAGTGCTCAGATAATTCGATTAGATGAAGCAGCAATGATTCGATTATCCGCCACTGGAGCCGAAATAGGTGGTAAGATGTGTGGTTAAAAATACCGAGCTTTTCAATCATGCAGTGTGTCAGACAATAGGAAAAAAAAATGCAAAAAAAATAAATAACTATTTTTTGTCTTGGATAGGATTGTGATTTCTGGCAGGATATAACTGAAGATTGAAGAACAGTTAAAATATGTTAACAATAGATGGAATTCTGATTGTACGGTGGTACCAACATGTCTAACTACAAGTTGGCAAAGAAAATAAGTAATAGTTTGATAAAACGTATGTGAACATATGTACGTGTGTGTACAAAATAAAGTTACCTTTTATACCTGATGGTCTATGGGTCAAGTAAAGTAGATTTCACTTGTTTCTGTGACATCGGCATATGAAGGGAAAGTGTGGTCATTACTATGCCCAGCCGCCTTTAATTTCCCTAATGTGTGTATGTTTGTGTATATGTGTGTGTGTCCTGTGTGTGTGTGTGTGTGTGTGAAAAACAAATCAGTATTATTTAAAATGTGTGTGCGAGTGTGAGTGAGTGTGTCTGTGTGTGCGTGTGTGTGACAGAGAGAGAGAGAGAGAGAGTGTGTGTGTGTGTGTGTGTGTGTGTGTGTGTGTGTGTGTGTACGTGTGTGTACGTGAAAAACGAAAAAGTATTATATAAAATGTTAAAACAATGCTACAAGTTAAAAAAAATGGCCGCTTTTTGATGGTTTATTTATGTGTTTGAAGTTGCTGAGTATGTCAAATACAACCTAGGTATATGACCTTCTGGCAAAGATTAGAACCCAGATAGTTCACATGAGCAGCAATCAGAAACTCAATCGCCGACATGAGGCGCTAACATATCCTAGTCAAAATGTTGGATGAAGTCGGTGCGAGTTGGATGGCATGATTTCGTGTTAACGAAAATGCTTGTTACAAGAAAATCAATATATTGTATACATGATTTGGCTACAAAAATTAAGGACAAGAAACTTGTCAATCTGTTAAGTCTGAGATTTACAAGTTTGGCGTACACACGTTTTTAAATTATCCGTTTGTGGAACGATCCGTTTCGAAATGATCCGTTTCAGAACGATCTTTTTTGTTTTGAGTGATTCTTTTGGAAACGATCTATTTGAGAATAAGCTGTTCTTTGAATGATGAGTTTTAAATTATATTATGTTAGTGAATTTAGACTACTTAGATCCTGGCTACCACAAACCCAGCATGGCTCTACTTAGATCCTGGCTACCACAAACCCAGCATGGCTCTACTTAAACCCAGACTACCACAACACAAACCCAGCATGGCTCTACTTAGACCCAGGCTACCACAAACCCAGCATGGCTCTACTTAGACCCAGACTACCCCAACACAAACCCAGCATGGCTCTACTTAGACCCAGGCTACCCCAAACCCAGCATGGCTCTACTTAGACCCAGGCTACCACAACACAAACCCAGCATGGCTCTACTTGGACCCAGGCTACCCCAAACCCAGCATGGCTCTACTTAGACCCAGGCTAAACCCAGCATGGCTCTACTTAGACCCAGACTACGCAACACAAACCCAGCATGGCTCTACTTAGACCCAGACTACGCAACACAAACCCAGCATGGCTCTACTTAGACCCAGGCTACCACAAACCCAGCATGGCTCTACTTAGACCCAGGCTATAGCAGCAACCCAGCATGGCTCTACTTAGACCCAGACTACGCAACACAAACCCAGCATGGCTCTACTTAGACCCAGGCTACCACAAACCCAGCATGGCTCTACTTAGACCCAGGCTACCCCGACACAAACCCAGCATGGCTCTACTTAGACCCAGGCTACCACAACACCAACCCAGCATGGCTCTACTTAGACCCAGGCTACCACAACACTAACCCAGCATGGCTCTACTTAGACCTAGGCTACCACAAACCCAGCATGGCTCTACTTAGACCCAGGCTATAGCAGCAACCCAGCATGGCTCTACTTAGACCCAGGCTACCACAAACCCAGCATGGCTCTACTTAGACCCAGGCTACCACAAACCCAGCATGGCTCTACTTAGACCCAGGCTACCCCAACACAAACCCAGCATGGCTCTACTTAGACCCAGGCTACCAAAAACCCAGCATGGCTCTACTTAGACCCAGGCTACCACAAACCCAGCATGGCTCTACTTAGACCCAGGCTACCATACCAAAAACCCAGCATGGCTCTACTTAGACCCAGGCTACCACAAACCCAGCATGGCTCTACTTAGACCCAGGCTACCAAAAACCCAGCATGGCTCTACTTAGACCCAGGCTACCACAAACCCAGCATGGCTCTACTTAGACCCAGGCTACCCCAACACAAACCCAGCATGGCTCTACTTAGACCCAGGCTACCAAAAACCCAGCATGGCTCTACTTAGACCCAGGCTACCACAAACCCAGCATGGCTCTACTTAGACCCAGGCTACCATACCAAAAACCCAGCATGGCTCTACTTAGACCCAGGCTACCACAAACCCAGCATGGCTCTACTTAGACCCAGGCTACCAAAAACCCAGCATGGCTCTACTTAGACCCAGGCTACCACAAACCCAGCATGGCTCTACTTAGACCCAGGCTACCAAAAACCCAGCATGGCTCTACTTAGACCCAGGCTACCACAAACCCAGCATGGCTCTACTTAGACCCAGGCTACCCCAACACAAACCCAGCATGGCTCTACTTAGACCCAGGCTACCAAAAACCCAGCATGGCTCTACTTAGACCCAGGCTACCACAAACCCAGCATGGCTCTACTTAGACCCAGGCAACCACAAACCCAGCATGGCTCTACTTAGACCCAGACTACCACAAACCCAGCATGGCTCTACTTAGACCCAGGCTACCACAAACCCAGCATGGCTCTACTTAGACCCAGACTACCACAAACCCAGCATGGCTCTACTTAGACCCAGGCTACCACAAACCCAGCATGGCTCTACTTAGACCCAGGCTACCACTAACCCAGCATGGCTCTAGGTATACCCCGGCTACACAACACAAACCCAGCATGGCTCTACTTAGACCCAGGCTACCAAAAACCCAGCATGGCTCTACTTAGACCCAGGCTACCACAAACCCAGCATGGCTCTACTTAGACCCAGGCTACCATACCAAAAACCCAGCATGGCTCTACTTAGACCCAGGCTACCACAAACCCAGCATGGCTCTACTTAGACCCAGGCTACCAAAAACCCAGCATGGCTCTACTTAGACCCAGGCTACCACAAACCCAGCATGGCTCTACTTAGACCCAGGCTACCCCAACACAAACCCAGCATGGCTCTACTTAGACCCAGGCTACCAAAAACCCAGCATGGCTCTACTTAGACCCAGGCTACCACAAACCCAGCATGGCTCTACTTAGACCCAGGCTACCATACCAAAAACCCAGCATGGCTCTACTTAGACCCAGGCTACCACAAACCCAGCATGGCTCTACTTAGACCCAGGCTACCAAAAACCCAGCATGGCTCTACTTAGACCCAGGCTACCACAAACCCAGCATGGCTCTACTTAGACCCAGGCTACCAAAAACCCAGCATGGCTCTACTTAGACCCAGGCTACCACAAACCCAGCATGGCTCTACTTAGACCCAGGCTACCCCAACACAAACCCAGCATGGCTCTACTTAGACCCAGGCTACCAAAAACCCAGCATGGCTCTACTTAGACCCAGGCTACCACAAACCCAGCATGGCTCTACTTAGACCCAGGCAACCACAAACCCAGCATGGCTCTACTTAGACCCAGACTACCACAAACCCAGCATGGCTCTACTTAGACCCAGGCTACCACAAACCCAGCATGGCTCTACTTAGACCCAGACTACCACAAACCCAGCATGGCTCTACTTAGACCCAGGCTACCACAAACCCAGCATGGCTCTACTTAGACCCAGGCTACCACTAACCCAGCATGGCTCTAGGTATACCCCGGCTACACAACACATACCCATGCGTAGACCACGGCTATCCCCAATAAATTATTGAGGCCTGGTTTAACCCCCTTACAACCACAACGACCACAGCCCAGGTCCTCTTGTCAGGGGAGGAAATCGATTCCTGTCTTTAACATCCGATCTCCTGGCTGGGATAAGTTTGGAACAGAAAAGCTTTTTCTAAAAATGTAATTAAAATAAGACTTTTTGGGGATATTTCTAATACCGTGGCAAGGACATCAACTATGTGTTGTTTTTTGGTATGACTACAGAAAAATGTGGCACTTGTTCTAAATCTAGCCATAACCATTTACATAACTTTGTACCTAACCCAAAAGTGTTGCTGGCAGAAAAGACAAAAAAATGGACACGATACTGTAATGCCCTGTGGTCGAACATATCGATCTTTTATTTAAAATTTTATCCTATAACAGTGATTGAATTTTAAAATAATACATGATGCGAAAATGTTTTATAAATAATTTGACTCTTTATTTTTTTCGAGATCTACACTCTTCCAAAATACAGACCGACTTCTAAAAATCAACAGGGGGTTGGCTAACATTACTATCTATAGCCTGAACAACCACTATTCCATTGTGATGACAGTTTTTTTTATCCGACTCAACTACGCGATAAATTATATGTTGTATTATAACTTTAGAATCATAATTACCACTGCAAAAATGTGACGTGTAATTCTTGTAATCTATTTTGGCAAATTTTTACATTTTTAGATTTCTCCCATTTAGTCGGGGTGATACTGACCCCTTAATGAAACATTTTTTTATGATGGAGGCGTGGTAGTAATCTCAGGTGAACAGTTCTAAAACTAGATCGGCTGTTGACATCTATCTAAGACTATTTAAGTCAAATGTACGATGACAAAGTTGATGAGTGACGACGTTTTTTTGACGGATCTTTCGACAACCTACCGTCAGATGATCGATGTTGATTTGTTGGAATGTTGGGTATAATTAGATGAACTTTGACCTCATTTAACACTGGACAGGATGGCTAGTTGTTCTTAATGAAGCAGAGATCTCAGAATGCCATTTCTACTCAAGCGTATCGTTTATTAGATCTAATAACAGATATGACTGACAGAACGTGCATAAAATTAGTTATATTGGCCGTCGACACCGTTTACAGTTAGCTTTCTTTCTGGATTTGCTTCCATAGCCTTTGACCATCTACGAACAAACTACAAGTTGTTTAATTTTGGAATTTTCTTTCCTAGTTCCGTACAGGAATGCGAGGCAATAACCATCATTGCAGACCTCCGGAAAAGAATCCAGGCCCTGGAAATGAGATGTTTACTTAGACTCCTAAACATCTCATACAGAGATCAGATAACTAATGCTGAAGTACCTAAAATTGTCACTACTGCGATTGGTCCGTTTGGGGTCTACTAATTGATTTCCTAGATGGGTTGCTGTCCCCAGCTATCGAGTCTCATCTGCCCGGGGGTTCGAACTCGGGACTTTTCTGTAAGCAACCATATGCTTTACCAACCCAACTATGCTGTCCGTCTACAGATCATAAAAACCGAATTTCTTTTTTTTTTAAAGAATAACCACTAAGAATAACTCTCAAACAATTAGATAAGTACATATTTTAAAACTAGTTTTTCGTCTAGCCCAAAACACAAGCCATTAATTAAAAAGGTTTTTAAAAAACCACACAGGCGACAACTAAACGGAAACTACATGAAACTGTACGCTTAATTGCTTGTTAAGTCATTAGCGTTAGGTGAAGCACAGTAAATTTATTTAGATACCGAGTACGTACACAAACCTTGTTAGGCGAGCCAGATAAGGTTAACAGACACATAAGGCGGTACTAGGAGACAGACCGTATGTGTGGGCCAACTATGTTGACATATTGTTCGTGGTCAGGTACAAGCTATGAGTTAGTAAAGTACACTTTTCAGATCTAACGATCCACTGTAAGGCAGGTGAAGCAGAGTTCATGTTTCATTTCCTGTTATTATACAAGGTGTGGTGACATTATAAGCGTCTTTAATTTCAATAACTTGAGCCAGGTACCCAGAAGAGCTGAGTGGACTCAGGGACATCCTACAGACTCAAGTCCTGTCCAAGACCCAAACACGATACTTTCGGCTTAGCATTCGAGTTCTCTAACACCCGACCACGCCGTCCCATATACAAACTATACTAAAACTTGTTTCTAACAAATAAAACTGGCAAATATGGTTCATTTTGAATCAAATACAAATTGATGTTAGATAAAAAACAACAACTTTAAAGCCCATCAAAAGAGCACATCAATATTTAATCAAATAAAATGAATGACACAGGGTGGTATAAAAATAAATTCCGGTTAATAGAGGCGGAGGTTATGCAGTCAATGACCACGGCACAACGAATTTATAGTGGACCAGCCACTGTGCAGGTGATAAACTATTTGGTTGTGTGTGTGGTGCTATAAAGTTTGGTGCTAAAACGGGTGGCGTTAAATATATGGTGCTAAAATGTGTGGTGCTAAAATGTGTGGGGCTAAAATGTTTGGTGAAAAAATGTGTGATGCTAAAATGTGTGGTACTAAATTTTCCGGGAGGGGGGCATTGGTAAAAAAGTATATATTTTCTATATAAATTCCATTTCGTTGGGGGGGGGGGGGTTTGGGGGGGCAGACTTTCTTCGGGGGGGGGGGGGTGAAGAGTTGCCTGTAAGAAACGCTGCATTAAATTACCAGCAAACAACGAAAACGAGACTTGCTTAGATTTCAGAAACCACGTGAAAAAAGAGGTTACCAATTTAAGATGACAACAAGTAAGGAGAAAAAACGGAATCGACTTTTTTTAAAGCCTTAGAAACCTCCCGATCGTTAGTTCTTTAGACCGGCACACCAATAAACTAACACCTACATACCTATTCTACATCAAGTATAGCAGACACAAATAGAATACAAAAGCCGCATCAAGCGGATTACTCTCTGCACGCAATAAAATACATTTAGTACAAACTGGTGTTACAGTTTGTGTTGATACTATATTCTCATAGCCTTCATCAGCTATCCCCGTTCGAGCCAAAGATACGGGGGGAGGGGGGGGGCAGATGAAGTAAAATTGATCTGTTTCGGAGATCTTGGCACTATGCCCAGACGCTTTTGTTTTCCCTTACGTGCGTTAGTTACCCATCAGAGCAGGGTGGACTCGAACTCGAAACTTCCGGGACAGTGGTCTGGCTCTCTACCTCTAGACCACGCCGTCCCATCTAATAGACTTAGTAGCCCTTTTCTCATAAGACTTCGGGAAAGCTGGTACAGACGTAATAAGGCTACATTTAAGATACTTGTAGCATACCGGTACTCATATTCAAATAACGTTTGTATAACATGAAACAATATTCACTAACCCAACTTATGACACTTGTCCAAACTCTAACTCCATCGTGATAGTGTGTAACCAGTAACAAGAATGGTATGAATATTTGCAACATGAGAATTAATTATTGTGAAATACGCCTTTTCTACGTTCAAATATACATTGATTTACGTAGTTTCGGGAACCAAACGTTTCCCAATAAACCGAAATCTATTTCTATTTGATTTGCCTATAAGGTAGTCAGTAGCGTACGCAGGGGGGGAGCAGGGGGAGCGGCCGCTCCCCCTCTGGCCATTTTCAGCAAAGTGGCGCCTTTTTGGAAACTTTTAAAACTCAAAGTTTTAAACAATGATATTTGTTAAAAAATTTTTGGTCGGCACATCTTGTAAATCACAAGATTTCTTTTCATGCAGCAATTAAGCATTATTGTACTAGTTTAGTAGTGTCTACGTTTACAACACGTATTAACAGCTGCATCAGTTTGCCATTCTAAAAATAACCATTACGATGCATTGCAATTTTAAAAAACCTCTACGGTAGTACCACTTGGCAAGAAGGGTGTGAAGTTTAAGGCAACTGTATATTGTATTTGCTTACGAATAATTGAATTAGAAAATGTTATACATAAAACTTCACACATAATTACTTTATATATACAGTTTGAATCGTGTGATTAATTTAAAAAAAATTACAATACAGAAACAAATACAACTGATGTGGCACCTCTATTTAAATTTACTTATGAGCAAACTGCGTAGTGGTGGGGAAATTTTGACGTCATCACGATGAAGTAGTAGTATTCATACAGTTTGGGCGATAGTGATTACGATTACAAATTATATGAAACAGTTACAAACCCCCTCCCCTATGGACCCCTCTGTAAAAAAAAAATATTGTCATAATACCACTGCTACTTATTTAAATATATTTCTGTAATATATGTTTGTGTAATATATATTTGTGTAATATGTATGTATGTTTAGAACAGTCATCTAACAACTGACGCTATGTTCACTCTGAGTTGGTTATCTCCACCCACCCCCCTCACCACCACAATTGTGTAGAGCGACATTAATGTCACACCTAGGTATACACCGGGTTGGATAATTGACCTAAAGTGACCGGACAGTGGTGAATGAAGTTGAACGGGTGTAGGACAAAAGGCCGACACCCAAAAGGCCGACAAGACAAAAGGCTGACACGGACAAAAGGCCGACTTGTCCGTGTCAGCCTTTTGTCTTGTCGGCCTTTTGGATGTCGGCCTTTTGTCCGGATCCCAGGTTGAACGCAACCCTCCCCCCAACCCACCCCGAACTAATCAGATAAGTACCTGTAGAAAACGGGTAAAGATGTACCAAAGTACCATGCCGCCAGAAAATTAGCTTTTTAAACGTAAAACTCTGTGAACATTGTTTTTGCAATTACCAGTAAAAAGTTGTGTGATCAATACAGTGATCTAACCCATACCTATCACTAAGCAGAGTGGATGGGGCGTCCATAGCCAGTAATGTTTCTGTTGTTAGTAATGTGTTTTTGTTTATCTGGAAGTAGTTGATGAGTTCTTTTCTTTGATTGTTGTATGCCTTACAGTGTATTAGGTAGTGGTCTATTGTGTTTATTTCATTGCAGGTGTGGCACCATTTCTTTGTGTGAATGAAGGAGGCTGAACCTAGACGCAGCCTTGTAATTTTTTAGCGCAATTTCCATTCTGGAGAATTGCGTTTATTAACTCGTCATTTCTGGGAATGGATGGATGGATGGATGAATGTGTGTCCGGGCTTTAAGTCGTATCTCCTCCTCAACGAAGCAATATCGATGAATAGTTCCAAAAGCAATTATGTTAAGCAAGTTACGAGAATGAGCATAGGCCATAAAAATTCCGGGTTTCTTTCATGTATTTCCCGTAAAAGCCAAAAAACCTCGAAAAATTCAGTTTTTAGCCCATATCTCGGCAACCAGACCACTTAGCGACTTGAAACATGTACCAATCGATTCCTGTCATAATTTAGAACAATATTGCCGAAGAAAGTTTTCAAAAATATTCTCTCGTTCGGTCACAAATTTTAAAATTACATAAACACCTACAAACCGATTGTTCTTCTAGCTTGAACGCACCCCAACATTATACGTCAGAGCTATTTTTAGATAACATAAGGAAATTGCGCACAAATGTCACTAGACTTTTTTAATTAACTTGTTTATTAATGGGTGGCCTTTGGTCTTCTGTAACTTGCAGTCTCCCGTCGGGTGGACGTAGTATGTTTTCTATGTTATCGAAAAGCGTGGTTATATACCAACTCTGATTTTAAAAACTTTCATTATGCTGTAATACTTTAGCATTTATGATGACGATATATTAAATTATGATTATAGACAAAACAAAATTTGTAATCACGAATACTGTTAAACAATTTCTTTATAATCTAAAGTAATTATTTATTTGTTTTGACATTTATAATTAAATGTGTAGATATACACATATTTATATTTAGAGAGTGATTATTTCCCCTATTTCTCTTGTCTTAAATAATTTCCCAGGAGTTATTATGTAAGAAATTTTTTTACAAGAATTACAAAACAGATTGTGTTACGTTCATTGTTTTTGGTTGTAGTGTGTATATATATATATATATATATATATATATATATATATATATATATATATATATATATATATATATATATATATATATATATATATATATATATTTGTTTAGATTGATACAATTTTTGTTTTGTAGACCTACATTGTGTGTTTTTTCTTATTTCTTCGGAGCGCTACCTTCAATTTATTTTACATCATAGCGAAGTAATGACATGCAGTTAGTAATTGTATATATATATATATATATATATATATATATATATATATATATATATATATATATATATATATATATATATATATATATATAATACACGTATATAGAACGTGTTAAAAATTTGGCGCCTTTTTTTCCTCTTTTCGCTCCCCCTACAACGAAAACCTAGATACGCCTCTGAAGGTAGTCTATAATTGCATAGTACTCAATCGCCAAATGACCAAAGGATATCGCCATTTCATTTGTCCAACGAGTTGCTGCTAGGCTAGTTGGTGTAGAATATTGTGAAGGACAGTACACAAACTTGGCTGTTAATTGTAGTGAGTAATATTGTAATTATACATTATGTAACATGGTAGATTATATACATTATGTAACATTGTAGATGTAATGTGTAGCATTATAGTTATACGATATGTAACATCGTAGTTGTAATGTGTAACTTTGTAGGTGTAGTGTGCAACATTGTAGATGTAATTTGTAACATTATAGTTATACATTATGTAACATCGTAGATGTAATGTGTAACATTATAGGTGTAGTGTGCAACATTGTAGATGTAATTTGTAACCTTATAGGTATACAATATGTAACATCGTAGATGTAATGTGTAACTTTGTAGGTGTAGTGTGTAACATTGTAGATGTAATTTGTAACATTATAGTTATACAATATGTAACATTATAGGTGTAATGTGTAACATTATGTATAACAAGGTAGATTTTGTGTGTGACAATGTAAGTATAGTAGCTGCGATTGTTTAATGATGGGGGGGGGGGGGGTGATTGAGTCACCACTGAGTGTGTAATAAATTTATGTTTATTTAGGCTGAGGTGGTGTGGTTGATTAGATAAAAAAAAAACCCTTAGACAGGGAGGTGGAGGGGAATGATGTCCGTTTTTCCTTCTAATTTGATTACTGGGTTAATGAGACACAGGATGTGCTGTGTGAGAGAAGGACAGTGTCTCTGTGGTTTTCTAACCACAGAGGGACAGTGTGAGAGAAAAGGAGTGTGTGAGGGGGATAAATTGTGTGGTTGGAGAGGGATAGTGTGAGAGGGTGACTGTGTGTTTTGCGTGAGAGAGAGCGGGAGAGTGTGTGTGAGAGAGGGGGAAAATTAGTGTGTGAGGGGGAGAGTGTGCGTGTGTGAGAAGGGGGATTGTGTGTGTGTGTGATCTGTGTGATAGGACAGAGGTCAACTAAGGCCAGGCGATTGATGTAGTACCCGGCTATACACCAGTCATGGGAGATGATGGAGTGCTAGCGGACAGCGTTTAAGGTTAGGTTAGCCAAAATTAGAGTCAACAGTTGAAGAAAAAGCTCAATGATTCGAGTTTTCAACATCAAAATATGCGACAAATAGTTAGGGTTATATTAGCTAAATCTGAGGTTTATGTTTAGGGTTAACAAGTTGAGAATGATATACATGGTTAGTGTATGCCATCGATAAACACTCCAGCCTTTCCAGCCTTTTTCACAAAGGCACTCAGAAATTCACTTTCCCCCACAGCCGGATGTCATTAATGCAAGCTGTCTTTAGGCTTTAGTGTAAGGAAAGATAACTCGAGAAATGTACAGTCCGCCATCTTGGTGCTACCAATCTAATGTAATGACATGCGCGTTGGCTAGACATGACTACCCAAGTGTGTTACACTACCATCGCTCATCTATCTACTCTCTAAAGTAAAAACATGTTTTTATTAAGCAATTGAATACTAGAAGATAACTAATACTGCTTGAATTAACATATGTTTAACTTGGAAAGCCTATAATAACCAGAGCAGTATATTGCTTTAATATAAATATATTAGCATAAATATGATGTTGTGTTTAAAATAACTTAATCATGGAGGACTTCTGAATAAAAAACAACGCACGAATGGTATAAATGTAAAATGTGTTTACTTTACTTACCTATAACTGTTACCAGATTGATATAAATTTCGTGTTATGCTTAATATTTTTAAAAGAAACGTTAGAGATATATGATAGCTTACTCGACAAAGTTTTCGAATGATTTTCTCGTTGTTGGTAAGCACAAGAAAAATTCTAAACTTTATGAGTTTTATGATTCATCATTTTATTTGATTGACTAATATCTACACGTTACTAAATAAGAAACGTATGAGTCGCTCCTATCCAACAACTTATAAAGGACCTACGCTTACAACATATAAATCACAATTACATTTTATAAGAATCGCCTCTCTCTCCTTTGTACCCTGGACATTCTTTTACAAATAACACAGAGTTAAGAATAATTCACGGATAAATGAAATTTTGTTTTAAATATTTTTTTTCAGTTCAGTCAACTTAGTGTCAAGTCTAATTATGTAAATTAAAGTGCGCCATCTGTGAAGGGAACGCTCAGTGCAGTTGAAAAAGTACAAGTAGAGTCCAAATTTACTCAAGTTAAATTGACTAGTGTCCAGGTGTTTTATTTTTAGCACAGGCGGAAGTCGACAGGGCGGTGACTATAAACTAAAAACATGCAACATAATATGATTATGAAATACTGTATAGCATGTTTCCCATATTGTGGGGTCGCGACCACCGCGAATGTCTTTCTAGAGGGGGGGGGGGGGGGTCGCCAACTGGTATGCTAAACCTTAGCAATGAAAAAAAATATTTAGAAGAATATCTGAAATTCGGCTTAACTAACATTACTGGAAATGGAATAGAGAAGAAACAATGCGTACTGTGAAAAGTTGTTCTCAGTCTTGAGTCTATAAAACCTTCAAAACTAAAACGTCATTTTGAGACGAGTCATTTGGAACACACCAAAAAAAGATGTGGGTCACATACTTTTTATAAAAGAAGGTCGCCACTCGAAAAGGATTGAGAACCACTGCTTCAGTTCATTTTATTGTAATCATAATCACCAGATCACTGGTTCTTATATTGTTTAAGTTCCGGTCACAGTCAATTTTCACAACAGTATCCAGACTGTTAAAATTTGGCGAAATGTCTTTTAACATTTGGGTTAACCTCATAGAGGAGCATTTTCTTAAAACAGATCGACTGCCTCAGTCATGTAATTTACAGCGTCGTTTTGCCTGTCCTATTTGATTTAATATTACAGTTTTCATTACTGTCTTGAGAGGATTGATACAGATTTACAACAGTAATATTTTCTTTCTGACAATTACTTTCCTCCATTTAAGATGGTTTACTTATACAAAGCTCAAGTTCTAACTACAATTTAAAATCCGAAAATGCTAATTAAATATTCTGTTTAATATAAAATATTTTGTTTTAATTTTTTTAAGCTGTTAAATACCGGTACATTTGACGAACAGCAGCTAATGTAGTAACGCAAAAGTGATTGCTAGTCCATAAATGTGTATAGAAAAAAACGTAAAGTTTTAATTTTAATCTAAATTCGATTGATAATATTGATCTTTATAAAATATACAAAAACATAACAAAAAAGATGTAAAGTAATTGTTCTTCTTTATATAATTTATAATAAAGATATTGAAACCTTTTTATAGCTGCGTAACATTTTTATTCTGCCACATAAAACACGTTTGATGACTCACAATACGTTGTCTCCCCTACATATTAAAGACTACAAATCAATAGAAACAACTATTATTTGCGATTTTAGAATTTAAAGTATTTTTAACATTGAAGTACAGTGATTATTATGTAGTTTATATATATATATATATATATATATATATATATATATATATATATATATATATATATATATAACATAATGTTTTATGTTACTGGTGTACTTGTTTTATTAAATACATATGAAATCACTGAAAATATGCTTCTAATGATTCTATTTTGAACTTGCGCTAAAGGAAATTGCAATGGATACTTATTTATCAACAGTCGTGAGTTCGTTTTAGCAGTTGCTTGTCTTCGTAAAATATACATATTCAGGTGATAGCAAAGAAGAGTTGCTATTTTTTTTAAGATATGGAGAAAATAAATAAGTTTTTTGAAACAGGATGATCAAAATATGAAAACGGTATTGGGGGTTTGTACGAATGGTGCGCCATCTATGTTTGGGTCAAAATCGGGCTTTCAGATACATGTAAAAGATTTAGCTCCCTAACCAAGGGGAATCCACTGCATGATTCACCGGTATGCCCTGATCATTAAGACTCTTCTGACTCCAGTGCTAATAAAAGACGTAAATTATATTAAATCTAGACCCTAAACACCTAAAGGTGCAAGGGAAACAAGACCTTTTGATATACTTTAACGACAAAGAGGGGTTGGAGAGAGTATCATACCTAGCAGATATATTCAAACATCAACATAAGCTCAACCTGAAACGAAATGAATGAATATTTTCTCTTTCGTGATAATCTCGGGGCATTTTTTTTATCAAAGCTGCAAAATTGACAAAGAAAAATAAATCTTGGAAATATTGCCATGTTTGAGAAACTCTGCCGTGTGGTAGATGAAACCGTGAGATAAAATAAAAAAATTTAAAGAGGATTCTGGTCATATTGAATCTCTTGAAAATGAACGGCGTCGTCTTTTCCATGAGCTGAAAGAAGAAGAATCTGCATTGACACGTTACCCATTCTCTGCTTCCCTCGATGTTGCCAGCATTCCGAATAAATTACAAGATGAATTGTTAAATTCGCGGAATAATTCCGCGTCAGATGATAAACTGCTCACACAATTCATACCCATTGAGGTTTAGTATCTTTTGTGTCTACATATCTTTGCGAGAATGGATTTTCAACACTTCTACAATTAAAAACAAAACAAATAAATTAATTAAATGTTGAGATTGATATGAGGTTGGCGTTAACGAAAACTCAGCATCGAATTTAGAGGCTAGATACTAGAATGTAATTTTACTCATCGTATTAAAACAGTTTCAAGAATAATTCATATTGAAAGTCTACTAGAAAATCTTATTTTAGTGCTTATTAATTTCCGTACTAATTTCGACTTTTTAATTCTATGGGGGTCGAGCGTCACTTACTTTTTATAAAAGGGGTCGCCACTCAAAAAAGTTTGGAAACCACTGCTGTATAGTAATACTCTCTTCCGAAGAGCCTGGTAAGTCGGACTCCCAAGTCCCCCACATTATAGCGTGGGGGAGGAGAGGTACAAGACTGCCGGGAACCAAGAAGGGTTTGCTCTCGACCCTAACCAGATATTTTGACTTTAAGCTGCGGCCTTCACGTGGCTTCGGAAGAAAGCCACTAGTCGGACCAAGCTCATGACCCCCCCCCCCCCTAATGGGTGCGGAATGGCTAGTGGTAGCCAACAGCAGCTAGAGGTTTTTGATCTGGCCGAAAGCCCCCCTCGATCAAGCTGGGTACCAGGCCGTAGGAAGACGTCCCGCGTCTGGTGGGTGGGGAAGGAAAGCCCGGTGAGAGCCGACGGAAGTAGCGACCGATGTGTGGGAAACTCTTGTGGTCGGAGTTTGTCACACTGAGGCTTGCCTGGCTAATGGAAGTCAACCTTCTGAGCCGGTTTCCGTAGAGAGAGAGAGAGAGAGAGAGAGAGAGAGAGAGAGAGAGAGAGAGAGAGAGAGAGAGAAGAGAGTAATACTCTCTATATGAAAAAAAATAAGTTTTACCATATGTAAAATATTCAAATACCATTCAGTTTTTCAACCAACACGGTGGATTGAGAGGGAGGAGTTAACGTGAGGGGATTACGTTCAAATCCAACTTTTGATGATTTCATTTTATCCACTCAGCTCTAAAGGGTACCCAGCATTAGTTTGCATTGAAAAATGGACAGCTAAGCTAAGCATATGCTGGCCTGTCTATCCCTTCACATGCCGCGATCTACACAATAAATCACATTAGTGTGTCGTGTTGCCCTTCAAGGGTTCTGGGATTATCTTCATTTTTTTTTTTAATCTGAACGTGTAAAAATTTGTGCTATACATATATTTTATAAAAAATTCAACATAAACCTGTTTGTTGTTTAAAATGTTAATAATGAATTAATAAAATTTTAAAAAGATGCATTGTTTTCTTGTGTTTTGAGTTCAAAAGACAAGACCCCACAAGTTTCAAAAGTTTAGAACCACTGGTCTTAATGTACACACTGTAACTATTTGCTTTTTCAGCAAACCAAATAACCAAATTATTCACGAGTATTTAACAGATGCAAATCAGATTGCGAGCAAAATAGGAGACAGCGACTGAAAACAGAGTGTTTGGATTAGAGTTAAAAGGGAAGTACGTGTGTTCTTTAGGCTCGTGGGCAGATGGCTAATCTTTGTGGACTACGTCATGGGGTTTAGGGTGGGAGAGGGGGGGGGGGCTGTAACAGGTGTTGTGATGACTTTTAAAAATGTGACGTCACTCATGTTTGCACTTTTTAAAATATAGAGTAGGCAATGTAAGACCAGGGAACGGCATGACCTAGTGGTAGAATGCTAGCCTCAAGTTCGAATCCGGGTTCAAAAACAGTAGAACCTCCCTGAGTCACTCAGCTCTGATGGGTACCTAACTTAGGTTAGGGAAACAAAGACGGCTGGGCATAGTGCTGTTAACATTATCCCCTTATTTGTCGAGGTCATTGAAACAGATGAACTCTACTTCATCTGCCACGTGTGTCTAGGATACAAACGGAAAAAGATGATGATGAATGTGAGACAACTTTTTGTACTACCTTTATTATTTTTTTAAAAAACCTAAGTTTCTTCCCCCAAAATTCTGTGGGTAGGTAGGTGGGGTAGGGAGAGTATCAGGGGGGGGGTCTGTCATGCTGTGACATACTGTAACAGGAAAGAGAGAGAGGAGGGTGATCAAAATTTAACGAGAGCTGCGTGTCACTATGTACAAGATCTGCCACGGGAGCTGCCCCCAATAAGACGAATGGATGTTTGCCTTATTGGACGGGAAAGGTCAAGGCTCTTGGGGAAGGTCAAGGTTCTTTGGACGGCTGTATAATGTTAAAAAAATATTGATATGATTTTAGGCTTGTAATAAATAATCGCGTTGCTCTTTTTTTTTTTATATAGCAACACCGTGGTGCTGGGGAAAAGGACGACTTTATAAAATACGAGCCGACCCGCGGCGTATCATACGTCGCTATTTAGTTTTATTTTCTACTTTTCAGAATTCATAATTTGTGAATTCGACAGTACCAATGCTGCCACTGAAAATATTTGCTTTAAAACACTACCCCCACCCCTTTCCCCCAACCCCTTCCCTATAGCCCCCCCCCCCACCCCCCGTGAAATCAGCCTCCTCTTACTTACCTCCTCTAAGTTTAAAATCGTTTCAAACTAAATTATCTGCCCTTAATAGCCGTCACTAAACCCGCCTCTATGATTGTAAACATTTAGAGTGAACCACCGCTCACCAGACCATGTGGGGGGTGGTAGTGATAGAGAGGAAGAGAGGGGACAGCAAGGCGCTGCAGATGGACGGACAGACAGACGTTTAGTCAGACAGGCAGGCAGGCAAGTAGGCAGATATATACACCTACATAAACACACACACAGACAGACAGAAACACAGACATACACTAACAGACGTACGGACACGAAGGGCATCAAGATAAAAGCTATAAAGAAGCTCTACCACACCCCGATTACCTAAAAATACACCAACACTGTACTTGTATACTTTACGTTACTTTAACTACCAACACGGTTAAACCCAGTATCTAAACTTTGTCGGGATTGTTTCAGTGTGTATTTCGGAGGGGGGTGTTTTTATATATATATATATATTTTTTCACATTTCCAACAGCCACTGGCTCCGCCAAATAAATTGATATAAGCTCAATAAACCAACATTTATCCTCCCCCTCCCCACCCACCTTCCAATTCGCGTGACATCTGCAAGTCGTATGGCACCCCCCCCCCCCCACCCCACCCCCCGGTCAGGACTTAATGCGGCAAAGGTGTGGCGAGTTGTTTTTGTTATTTTATCATCATCACACAGACTCCTGTATTCCTGATTTATTTTGTTTGCTAATTATTGCGCGGCGCGTTCATGACTGGTGCTTGATTGGTGCGTGATAGGCGCGCCTATTTGTTTTCACAAAATCCTGTGTGTGTGTGTGTGTGGGGGGGGGGGTCGTCTGTGTTATTGAATGAGGCGAAAAAGTCATGATGTTGCTATTGCAGCATGCGGCGAATTAAATCAAAACAGATGTTGTTAAATATTATAATTTTTATAATTCAAACGCGATGCCACAGTAGTGTGGCTAACTGATAATCGGTTTGGTATAATCATTATCCTAACCACACGTTTATATTTCGCCTTACAGGGGCGTACCTATTTTTTTACCCCACCTAGATAAGATAGGGTTATGTAAAAGACACATAAAGGAAGTGTAGAATTATGATGTTTTTTGATGTAACAATTACATTACTATGAATGAGAGCAGTTGATTTTATAAAGAGTATGTCCTAATTAACATAATTAGTTGTTAATGAATGCTTGAAAGGTCACGTGAAGATAAACGATGTATGGCTTAAAAAAATGGGTTTGGCCTAAGTTTAACCAAAAGAATCACAGATGTAATTGTATAGTACAACCATCAACAACTTGCTCTTCTGATGTTCCATAATAAATGATGGTTAGCAAATAAATAGAATTTTACCGTACATTTAAGATTATTAGATAGAGAATGGGTCATATTTGTTCAAACATTGTTTTAGAAAAGTGAAGATTTTTTTACAGGCGAAGTATGTAATAAAATTATGTACTGATGATTCAAAAATAATGTTGAAGATTTAATGAAGGTGTTTTTGAGAGGTGGAAATATTGTTTCGGATAAGTGGAGATTTTGTTTCACATAAGTTAGTCCAGATATTTGAATACGAAGTTTAAGATAATGTTACAGATAAGTGAAGATATTGTTACAGATAAATGCTGATTTTGTTAGAGATAAGGGGTCGTCCATAAATGACGATGTGTGATGAGGGGGAGGGGGAGGGGGGGGGGGGGGGGGGGGTTCAGATGGTGCGACGTCACACTTTTGCATTATAAAAAAGCAATGTTAGAAATCGAATTTTAGACGTCTTTTCGCGTTTTAGAGAACTGTTTTAATAAATTGTAACAGAAATTGATTAAAATAGTCTGTTTTGACTGAGTTCAGGGAAGAATTTGGAAAAATATCGATGTTTTATAAAAAAATTCAACTGCAATTTTGAGGGGGGGGGGGGGGGGGTTGTAGGCTGAGGTGTGACGTCATTTAGGGGGGGGTCTGGCTTTTAGTGACGATGTGTGACGGGGGGGGGGGGGAGGGGAGGTAAAAATCGTCAAAAAAGAATGACGTCATTTATGGATGACCCCTAAGTGAAGATATCATCTAATTTAAAATTATAAGTGAAGAATTTGTTACTGATAGAGCAGATGAGTTTCATTCAGGTATTTTTCTTCGTGGGTGTGTTGGGGTCTAAATTTTCGAAAGAGGGGGGGGGGGGCGTGGCAAGTGAACACTGGTTAATGAATATATTTTCTAAATATGTTATATATGTTTTCTATTTCGTCAGGGTGGGGGAGTGGTAGTGAACGTGCTTGTAAGTTTGGGGTTGGGGGAGGGGGCTCGAAGAGATACCTGAAAGAAACTCTAGTCCGCCTACAGGTGTCAACACCACCTACCTTTGATGAGCCTGCGGATGTACTCCGGTTTCTGGACCAGCAGGGACAGGCCAATCTTGGAGTTGAGAACCGCCTTGATGCACTCCACGCACTCGATGAGGATGAGGGCGTCCGAGAGGGCGGTCACCCTGCGGCTGGCGAAGTTATCCACGCAATCCAGGAGCCGCTCCAGGCCCTCGTGATCCAGGAACCCTTGCATCCATTCCTGGTTGGATTTCCGGAGTTTCTTTTTCACGCTGCTGAATGTTTGCACTGTAAAGGAGGGAGGGTGTAGAGGTTATTTTATGTATCAAAATAACAAAGTCAAAGTTTGAAACACTATAGTGCTTGTAAGGTCAGGGTTCATTCTTTTAAAAAATGGCAGTCTTAGAATCACAGTTCATTAAAAAATAAAATAAGGGTAATAGTAATATAAAAGATTATTAAAATAATGGCAGTAATTGGGTGAGAGGTAATAAAAATAATGGCAGTGATTGTATCTCAAAGTTCATTAAACTGATTGTAGTAATTGGGGCAGAGTTAATTAACATGATGTCCGTAAACATCTGTTTAAAAACAAAAGCCAAACATGTAGGTGGGGGCACAGTTCAAAATATTAAATAGCGATGTGTTTAATATGGGTTTAATTAGTGACAACTAATGCGTATGATTTTTAACATACCTAAACAATATGCATAATATACCATGTTTTCTCACCATTTTACATTAATATTTAGGTAGGATCGATTGTCTTTTCTTCTTCTTCCTTCTTAATTTTTTAATGTTGGAAGGGATTCCCTCCAACACAATTAAGTATTACGTGTCAACTGGTTATGCGCCATATAGGCTGTTGACTGCGATTTCAGCCTGCTTTTTTTCTGAATTTGCTTTCGAAGTCTTTGCCCAACCAAGAAAAAACTACAACGCAGCACTTGTTTGATTTTGGAGTTGTCTCTCCTAGAAGAGTGGCTGTCCCCAGCTAACGAGCCTCATCTGCACGAGGGTTCGAATTGGAGACTTTTCGGTTTAGAAACCGTGAGCTTAACCGACACGACCATGCCGAGGATTGGTTAGGACTTTTGGGGTTTTCAAGCCCGTGCTAATAACTAGACCACCCCGTACCTGATAATACGATTTAGATATCTTTAAATTTATTTTGCTCTTCTATTTTTTGTAAACATGTTAAATTTTATAATATACTGAGACAAATTTGTCAATGGCAGACTTTTGTAATATAGGATAACAGACATGTTTGAGTTGAACATTAAATCTATAAATGGCATTTTACTAACGACGTGTTCACAGTCAGGAAGCCTTTTGTGGACAACGTAAATACAAAAGAAAATGGTCACCTAGATTTTTTAAGACGCCATAAATGGAGGACCCCTAACAGTATTGCTACTATCTGACGTGTACATGTAAAAGAATGAAAATAAAATCAAAGGGTCAACAATATAACAACCAGTTAATTACACATGAGGAAACTGTAAAACAAAGTCATTTTTTGAAAGGTTTGAAAATAAAAAAAAAAGGTGTACAGGATTGATGAATATTAATTTAAAATAAAACACCTCATTTTTTTTGTGAAATAAAAATAAAGGGATTTTTAAAAATATAAGGGGCCGATTATAAAAAATGTTTTTGTCTTTTATTGTCGACATCTTCTTTCTTCTTCCGCTAATTTTATATCTTATCCGACATATTTCTTCTTACAAGTAATCTTGTATTGTTCTTGTCCTTTTCCTTCTATAAGATATTATTTCATCGAGTCAGTCTTCATCTTCCTTCAAATAAATCTTTCATTTCCTACGTCATATTTCTTTTTTCATCTTATCTTTTATTGCTCCTGTCCTTTTTCTTGTTTAAAATATTATTATTTTATCGACCAGTCATCTTTCTTCAAGCTGATCTTTAAATGTCCCCTGTCATCTTTTTTCTTCAATCTAAGCTCTCATCTTCTTCATCTTCGTTCTTCTTTCAGTTAGTCCTAGTCTTCATGGTGTACTCTAGATGACCTGTGCATGCTAGCAAAGTGTTGTAAGGGTCCACTCGCTTCCAGTGTTTATTTATCTTAGGGGTAATAACCTTCGCATCATAAGTTCTACACCCCTATCGTGATATACACATTTGCTTCACTCCTTTTCTTAGTATAGTCTGGTAGTTTGTGCAGTCGCAAGCTAGTACTGAGTCTGAAAGGTATTTCATTTTGACTGCATGCTATCGAAATCGTTTTCAAAGTCCACAAATAGCTTGTGTTTATCAATATTTAAATCAAGATAATAAAAATGCCTTTATTATTTAAAAAATGCGTTCAATATGAAAAACCTTGAAATAAAATACATTTTTTTAAACCAATTAAAATATCACAAACAAAAAGAAATAAAAAGGTTTTGAAAGCGAGGGTTTTATATGCGAGGGTTTTATTTTTCTGTGTGGGTAATCGTTACTTACTCATGCATACGGAACTTTTGAAGACTGGTCCAACAAAATAATTATTTATTTCATGCTCGCTAGCTGGAAAAATGGAATGTGTATGTAAAATGTACTATTGGTTCAACATAATGACATTTATTTCAAGTTCGCTGGCTGAAAAAGTGGAAAATGTACTTCTGATTCAACAAAATGATATTTATCACATTCGTGTTCGCTAGCTGGAGAAATACTTGTGCAATATTTGGTGTCTGAAGGGAAACAAAAATAACATTTTTGTATGTTCGCTAGAAGGAAAAAAAAATAAGTTTTAAATGCAATAACATAATTGAACTATTAATAAAGTTTATTTTGTTCCTGTCTGCTTTCCTTTCAGTGGTATAGTTTTTTATTTGAAGATTTAACTGTAATCAAGGGAGGACCGGTCGTTCCCAATAGGCCAGAAAAAATTTAAAACGGCCCCATTAACCCCAGATTTAAATTTTCATTGTTCCATTTTTTCTCCATCAGAGACTGAATTTTAAGTTTTGATATAAATTAATGGAAATGATAAAATAGTGAAATACCAACAAATCATTTTTTAAAAATCTAAATACTAATAGGACTATTACAGTACAGCTCCTGGGGACTATTCAAGATTTTTTCCTGAGGGTCCACCGGGATTTTCGCCGGTAGAACGGTGGGCTAGTCTATCCCTAAACGATAAGTACTTGACCTTAGTAGGTAGTTACTTTTTTACACAATGTTTTCAATAATTAATAACGAAGTGCAATGCTGAGCTCAATTCGTTTGTTCCTTGTTGTTTTGTGTCGTTCACTTACTGTTTTTGAACTGCTCGTGAGTTGAAAAACTATAACAATATGCGCAGAGCTAAACTTTCGTAGGTTACGAATTGCATTTACTTTTAACTGAACTAAAAATATTTCAAACAAATTTCTTGTTTCATGAACTAATATCATAGGATTTTTAAACCGAACAGCATAAATCGTGTATTATTTTAACACCTTAATGCAATTAACACAAAATGAAAATCAGAACTTAAAGCTGCAAGAATTTTAAGCCTCCTTAACAATTTTTTCATTTATGAAAAAATTCAACTCAACGAGTAAATCATGCTGAATCAGCAATATTATCGAGCCTCTATCGTTCTGTAATGCTGTGACGTAATTAAGACTTGTTAATCTTTAAACATTAGCAAATAATCCACAGGATTAAACTTATTTTATTTGTTCTCGAATATCCTTTAAGGTTATCAATCATACTTGCGCGCCAGCTAATCCTAGAATTCTTATGAATTCTAAGACTCCATGGCGTGGACATTGAGTTAGGATTAGGGTTTATTTGTTTCCAGTTAGAAGGGCCTGTCTACGAGCCATACTTGGTTGGAACAATAGCACTAAATGTCGCGGAAAATGTTGTTAACAGTGTCGTAAAACGTGAGAGATCGATTGGATTGTTTATTTGCTTTACCTATCCCCCCTCCCCCCCCCCCCCCCACTCATTCATAAGATGACATGATGACGTCACTGGACCTCAGTCAGAATTATTTTGAACAGCAGAAATCTATTGGTGGCTTCGAGAGTTTTTTTCTCGCTAAGTCAGTTAACCTTAGTTTGTCTAGTCGAGGCCATCCTGGCTAATTAGTGGCGGGAGGGGGAAATGGTAGTGTCACTAGAAAGCATATACACGTCTGCTTAAAGGACTACATTAGGGCGAGCAGTGCGCCGAGCAACACACTCGTGCATTATAGAATCAGAATCTCGTCTGGGAGTGTTTCCTTAAAAAGCACCTGTGGGTTTTGACCTATACATCAAATGTGAATACACATTGATGCCGGATACCTGTAGGTATTAACGTATACACCGTGTGTGTATACAATAAACACGTCGCGTGTGTATGCGTGTGTGTGTGTATAATGACGCCGGTTATCGGTAGGTATTAACGTATACATCCTGTGCGTGTGTGTATTTATGCAATGATGCGTCTTGAAATATACATCGAGTGTCTGTATACAATAAAGCCCGATACTGTAGGTATTAACGTATACATCGTGCGTGTATACAATGATTATGGACATATGTATGTATTAGTTTATACATGGTATGTCTGTATACACTGACGCGTCTACCTGTAGGTTTTAACATCTTGTGTGCATATACAACGACGCCGGTTATCTGTAGGTAATAGTTTATACATCGTGTATGTATACAATGATACCGTGTGTGTGTGTACATTGATACCGTATGTGTATAATGATACCGTGTGTATAATGATACCGTGTGTGTGTGTGTACATTGATACTGTGTGTGTATACAATGATGCCGTGTTTGTGTGTGTTTACAATGATGCCGTGTATGTGTGTGTGTATACAACGATGCCGCCTACCTGTGATTATAAACAAAAACTCACCTGTGGGTATGGCCATGACCGTGACGACAAACTCCGGGTCACTCTGCTCCAGGTCCATGTGATGCAGCTTAGCGCTGATCTTCCTCCTTAGCAGCTGTTTCAAACCTGTTGGAACACACACAAAAACAACACGTTTTATCATGTGTAATCGTTTGACAAGCAGACATAAAAATAAGGACGGGCAAGGCAAGAGCAGTCTTCAACCAACTAAAACATGTTTGGGGTTCTGGAGATTTAACCCTTGGAATAAAAATCAGGATCTTCAACACACTAGTAAAGCCTGTTTTACTTTAAGGAGCTGAGACATTGAGAATAACTGCTATAAATAAGAAGAAAATACAATCATTTATAAACTCATGCCTTAGAAAGATCCTCCGAATTCGCTGGCCTAAAACCATCAGAAATTATGTTCTATGGCAACGGACAAATCAACTGCCAGTTGAAGTAGAGATTCTCCTGAGAAAATGGAAATGGATTGGCCCCATTCAGGAAGCCTGTATACAGCATAACAAGACAAGCCCTCACCTGGAATCCACAAGGCAGGAGGAGGAGAGGCAGACCAAGAAAGACCTGGAGACGTGACCTGGAGGAAGACACCTATGTCACAGAAGGGGGCGACAGGCAAACCTAACCTAATCGTTTGACCCTACACACCACCAGTGTAAATGTGTGTACTTGTTATACTCAGCACACTAGCTACACATTGAAACGTGAGTAGTTAATTTTCTTAACATACGATCTATATAGTTTTTTAAAAATATGTAAAGTTCCCATTTCAGACTTAACATTCCATGGAGCGGAAGATGGTGTGGTTGGGTGGCGCAACTTACGACTACTAGCCTGAAAGTCGCGTGTTCGGAACCTTTAATCTACCTAGCTCTAACGGGTACCTGACTTACGTTAGGGAAGCATGCTGGCTAAGCTTAGTGATGTCCGCAATATCATTTTGTATGTCTAGGTCATTGAAACAGATGAACTCTACTTCATCTGCCCCATGTGTCTTTGGCACGAACGTGAAAAGAAGAGGAGATGATGAATCCATAGAACATACAACCAGTGGCGTAGCGAGGTCGGGTGTCACTCGGTGCGGCACTTAATGATGTCACCCCCCCAGAGGCGTAGCGACCCTTCCCGTGGACAAACTTTCAAATTTTCGATTTGCCCCCCCCCCCCCCCCTCTCAAACTTTCGATTTGAGCCCCCCCCCCCCCTTTTCCCCTCAAGTTTTTCTCTATATATTTTGCTTTTTTTTTGCCTTGGTGTCACCCCCCTAAATGGTGTCACCCGGTGCGGTCCGCACCCCCCGCCCCTCCCCCCTCGCTACGCCCCTGCATACAACACATAATTACTCTTTAGCCTACTTTTTAGATGTTTGGATTTAAGTTGTTAATGGTACTGTTAAAGATGTTCAAAAATGTATGTGGGTAAGACTAACGAAACACTACCCATTGATATAAGAAAATATAAGAGTAATAAAGAACTATGGTTTATTATTATATGGCATCATTTGTGTAGATGAAATGGACATTTGTTACATTAATACATTACATGACTGAGTGACTCGTCGTTATTGATGTAAAGATAACGGAGCGAATACGAGGGTTGGTTTATACTACAGCTGACCTGTGACACCGCTAAATCAGTGGACGGTCGATCATGTCCGGTTGAGATTAGTGGACCAATGAACGGACGGGAGGTTTAGAGTAGTGGAGTATGTCACGTTAGAAACATTTTTCCACTTTTCATTCATGAAGGTTTAATAAAACTAAACCTCAACCAGTGTTTCTTGTTTCTTTTAGACTTTTTTTTATCCGGGGGGGGGGGGGGGACTTGATATTTTCGGGGGCGCGGACTAAACCAGCGAACACTGGTAAAAGTAGGCCTATATATTTACTATATAAATTCCATTTCGTTCGGGGGGGGGGAGGGGGTAGATTTTTTTGAGGGAAAGGGGGTGGGGCGGAGTTCCCCCCCCCCCGAAGAGATGCCTGAAAGAAACTCTGAGCTCAACACATATATGTATGTATCTCTAGAAATTGAGTAGAGGGGGGGGGGGGGGGCTCTTGATGTCTACATTTCGATAGATGTATGAAAATTCTAAGGTCCATTATATAGTACCACGTTTTGGGGAAGAGGGGGGGGGGGAATTATTTTTACATCTTAGCTCGCTTCAGCCCTGCTGGGTAAGGGACACACAAGGCATGCGTGAGATCCCTCCCCCCCCCCCCCCCACACACACACAGAGACCAGGAAGTTGCATCACACACACAATGTGCGGGCAGACCAGAATACTGATACAACATCAGAGAACAACATGACACAAAACGTAAAGTGTGGGGGGCTGGCGGCATACGTATTGTAACAGCTGCTACATGGATGAGGGACTATGTTAATTTGTGGATTGTTTTTGTGCGCCTATTCGCAGAGCGTAGGAGTCCGAGTAGCTTGTGAGTCTATCCGCCAGTTAATGTCGTGCCAGCAGTTTTTATATTTCTATTAGCAGACCGTTGTTCTCCGAGTAGTTTGTGAGTCTAACCGCCTAAGTGTGATTTCAGCAGTTTTTTTTCCCAGAAATCGAAAATATAAAACATAATTTTTAAAGCCCTCGAATGTTATAAAATACACACATTTTTGCGAGAATAAATAAAACAACTGAATCGGTAGGGAGAGGGGATGGGGGGGGGGGGGGGGGGAAGTGAGAGAAGTTTAAATCAAGTCACTTGTCTATTTTCAAAAGCTGGTACAAGTTGGTTTTGTTCCCGGTCTATCCATCTTAATGCTGGAAACGAGTTTGTGTTTTTTGTACCCCACATTATCTGCGACACACTTTTGTCAAGCTGATTGTGAAAATATACACAAAAGTTTTCTAACTTTGAAACTTTCCATTAGGATGTATATATATATACTAGGCATGCTGCCCAGCTTCGCTTAGGCTTTCGAAAACATTGAGAATTTGCATGCTTAATTAATTCGCCCGAGGGTCGGTCTACGACCTCAAGAGTTATGAAGAGGTTCCTCCGTGGACATTTTTTTTCGATTTATAGCTCATATAAGGCACCGGTCAGTCGAGGTCAGTTTTGACCCCCTCATCGTAGACTTTTCGGCCAACCGGCCCCCGTGTTCTGTCGCCCCAAGGCAAGATCCTGCCAAATTTGAAGCGCCTGCGGCGCCGGGAAGTGCCCTATCGGACATTTTTTTTAAAGTTTAGCCCGAGCATAATAAAAAAAAAACCTTAACCAAGTTGACTTGGTGTGTCTCGAACCCGCACCACCTGCATGGTTTAATGTACACTAACATCTTCGCTATTTAGGCACCTAATTGCGGAGAATGAAACACGTATTTTAAAATCTTAACTTACGCGAATATGCCTATTCTTTCAAATTAATTTTTTTTATCCCAAATTAGCCAGTTCCAAACAAAGATTTTGAATAAAATAAATAAGTCTTGAAATAGTTTAGTCCTAATATAGAAATTTATTTTTGGAATTGATTTTAGAGAAGTTAGAGTCTAAATCTAGATCTTAGCGTCTACGTCTAGAACTAGTTATTGCGTAGATTTAGATTTAGTCTAGATCTAGAATCTCTAGATCTAGAATCCAAATACATAAAATAAATTTTATGAGTATAGGCCGGAAAAATTGTATTGTATACATTTCATAGTGTACGTAGATCTAAATCAAATTTGAATGAAATAGTTCATTTCTTTTCATTCTAAACACGGCAGATGACGTCATTAGTTAATGTATAAGCAATAGTGACGTCACAGTTTTATGCGTTCTTTTTCACATATATTAATGCTTTTCCGGTTGCATAAATAATACTGTTTCTCTACATTCGAATACGCCTTTAATTTTTATTTTTCTTCTTTAACTAAAATTGTGGTTATACATTTAAAACATCTAACATATTATTTTCAACAAAAGTCCGTAAAAAGTTCTTCATATATCGCTGCCGATTCTGACGTGATGTCCGGCGAAAATTTTTTGCGGACAGACAGAGAGAGAGAGAGAGAGAGAGAGAGATGTGCGAACGTGGGGATTTATATATTAGGATATATATATATATATATATATATATATATATATATATTAATATATATATATATATATATATATATATATATATATATATATATATATATATATATATATATATATATATAACTCTCCTTTGTTTCAAGAAGATTTACGGTCTTTTATTCTGAGTCTGTAATTATTTACTCAACAACATAATCTCTCCACTATTTATATAAACGTCAACGTCTCTATGTCTGTATCTACAGTTCCAATAACATAAGAAACAATCCACAAAAAGTTGCAAGTTAACTAAAGCTACCTCAATGTTAATGTAATCAGAACTTCCGTCCTATAATTTCACATTCTTCTCGTTGCTTTACTTATAATCAGCAATTTGTGTTGTTTACTTGTGTGTGGGAGGGGGTGCGTTAGCGGCCCATGACTCACCGTGCACGGGACTGACCCTCGGGTATTACGTAGTGTGGTATTTACCTCCTCTGTATGCTGATGTATAGAATGTGAACCCTTTATGGACCGGTTTCTGTCAGTTATTGTTTTTGTTTCTTGACGTCACGTAAAGAAATTTGGGCTCACAGAAATGTCAGATTAGCTTTGTGTACATTCGTCAGACTTGGTATTTTGTTAACACCACCCTGTACGGTAACTTCGTGTTTCTTTAAGGACGCAAAAGTTTGAAAGTAAAAGAGTTGTTCCGGCGTGACATATATATATATATATATATATATATATATATATATATATATATATATATATATATATACAGAGAGAGAGAGAGAAAGAGAGATGGATATATATATATAGATATAGAGATAGAGATATAGATGCCGATGATGTAGATTAAGATGTAGATTATATATATATATATATATATATATATATAGAGAGAGAGAGAGAGAGAGAGAGAGAGAGAGAGAGAGAGAGATTAAGATATAGATATAGAAATGATATAGAGATAAGGATGATATATATATATAGATAGCAGGGGCGGAACTACAGTGCCGGGGGGGGGGGGGGCACGTCAGTTAGGGGCCCACAGCCGACGATAATAAAAAAATGTTAGTTAAAAAAATGTAATTTTCTTGCATTTTTGACTTCATGGTTGTTTTGTAAAAAGATTACCGTAGCTGCGGTTGGAATATCTTTATTCTATAGACACCACCCCACGCTCTTGTATATTCGTTTTCCCTTTGTTTTTAAACCACTGTGAAAGCCGAGTCCTCTTTCTCCTACAATCAAACTTATTAAAGATAAGCAAACGTTCAAACCACTTCCATGTCTTATTTCCCTTCTTTAAATTGTCGAATAGGGGTGCTCATAAGCTCCTTTTAATAGATTTGTCTAAACAAATAAAAAGGCAATTACTTCTCTTAATTATTTTTTTAATAAAGTACTTACTACAGGAATGACATTGTAAAAAAAGAAAAATATTTAAAATTAATTATAGAATGTATATATTTATATTTATATATTAATTAAATAAATACAAAAAAACATAAAAATAAACATAACACGAGACACCATTACTAATACAAAGCTTTCATGTTTTATATTCTTTTGACTGACTAGAGGTTAAGACGACTTATAGCAGAAATAATATAAACTGATTTTCAAAACACACTAATGCAATTACACACATGACAAGTTGTTGTAATAAGTTTTAATTGAAATTTAAAAAAGCATTCAAAACCCGAACAGGCTAGCAATGAGTATTCTATGTTCGTATTTTGTATATATATATATATATATATATATATATATATATATATATATATATATATATATATATATATATATATATATATATATATATATATATATATATATATATATATATATATATATACCTATATATGTATATATATATATAAAGGGGGGGCCTAAAAAATCTTTTTGCGGGGTGGCCCTTTTTTTCTAGTTTTGCCACTGATAGATAAGTTATAGCGTGCGGCGTCAAACCGGCCCGTGACAAAACGGCCCCGTCAAAACAACCCCGACAAAACGGCCCCGTCAAAATAGCCCCGTCAAATCGGCCCCGTCAAAAGGTTCATAGACAAATGGATCCCGTCATTTAGGCTCCAGTCAAAAGGGCTACCGTCAATAAGGCTCGCGACAAAAGGGCTCCCGTCAATAAGGATTCTAACAAATAGGCTCCCGTCATTACGACAACCGACAATTTGGCTCATATCATTTAGGCTCCCGTCATTTAGGCTCCAGTCAATTAGGCTCACGACAAAAATGGCTCCAGACAAAAGGGCTCCCAGCAAAAGGGCTCCCGTCAATATAGTTCCTGATAAAAGGGCTTCCGTCATTTAGGCTGGCGTCAAATTGGCTCCCGTTAAATTGGCTCATGACAAAAAGTCTCCGGTCATTAAGACTCTCGATAAATTGACTCCCTATATGTGGCTTCCGTCATATAGGCTCTCGTTATTTAGGCTCGCGACAAATAGGCTCCCGTCAATATGGTTACTGACAAAAAGGCTCGTTATTTTGGCTCTCGTCAATACGGCTCCCGACATAATGGCTCATGTCAACACCCACCATTCCTCAATGGACTACAGAAATAAGCCTAAGATAATAAAGCGTCCTTAGCTTTAGGTCGCCATGTCTTAATTTTAAAAAAAAGTATTTCTTGTACTGTATTAATTTTAGTTTAGTGGTCATCTGTTACATTTCTACTTAGGGGTGTAGGATGCTGCAGCCCATTATACACATGCCGGGTTAGGGTCCCTACGATACAATTACAGTCAATATGCTTCCAGGTTATTAAAAAAAAATGACTTCTTTAACTCGTTGCCCCCTTTTGATAGCCAAATAGAGGACACGTAACTGTTAGACCGATCCTCCAAAGTGTACTGTGGCGGATGGGGCAAGGGATGGGCACCAACAAGGCCGAGTTCTATTTCCCAACAATCAAAAACACGCTGTCGCCGGCAAAATTCTTTTTAAAAAAACAACAAAGTCCATGGCACGAGAAGCCGCTACATATGAAGTGGGCTTTCGTGATGCGCGGTTCTTCTTTGCGACATTGGTAAGGGACACGTAATCCATTAAACATTTTTCAATGTTTAATAGGTGTTTGTGATAGTGGTTGAATTTGTATCCTGTATTATGTTGTATCCTACAAATAATAAAAAATAATATAATACTAGAAACTTCAGTTTTATATACGTTTACTTTTTTTTTATTTTACAAGTAATATAATAGTAAACCATTAGGGCCTATACTTGGAATTATCTCCCCTGAGTAAGTTTTACAAAGGGCGATGCTGACGTACATAAACGCTTTGTTGTCTCTTTCAAGTTTTTTCCCCGAGCCGACCCCCATCCCACCCCTCTTTTTAGCCTTGCAAGTATCGAGTAGATAAATGTATCGTTTATGAACTACTTCCTGGCAACATTCAACACTTCTGTACAGACCACCCCCTCCCCCACGCCTTGTAATACTAGCTAGTATGATTGTTAACATCTTCGTGTGTTGTTTGTAGTCCAGGGATCAATTTTTCAAAAGCATGTTTGCTAGCCGTCATCCTTTTATGACGTCAACATGGTGGGTGGAGTGTCGATTAACATCGACTGTCGTGGACGGGGAAGGGGGGAGGGGTTCCATGTGGACATCCATACATTGAAATTAACTTGTGAAAAACCTAGACAACAAACGCAAAATGTGTAACATGCATGCTAAATTTAAACAGAAACAGCTGAGCTTGGGTCGTGTGGCGTAAACAACAGCTCAGCATGCACTTAAATCAGGTTAATATAAAATTACAATACTCGAAACTTTGTAGAAAGCGAACTGTTTAAAGATAAAAATGTGATAACTCCTCAGAAAACGGTTTCTTTGTCGGGAAGTGTTTTAAGTCGGGAGTTATTTAACCGGAGCCATTTTATAGTGAGCCAATAAGTCGGGAGTCATTTAGTCGGGAGCCAATATGTCTGGATTTCTTTTGTCTAGAGTCCAATTGTCGGGAGCCATTTTGTCTGGAACCAATAGGGCGGGAGTCCTTTTGTCGGGAGCCCAACTGTCGGGAGCCCATTTGTCGGGAGTCAATAAGTCGGGAGCCCAATTGTCGGTAGCCAATATGTCGTGAGCCCATTTGTCGGGAGCCCATTTATCGTGAGCCTTTATGTCGGGAGCCAATATGTCGGGAGCCCATTTGTCGGGAGCCAATATGTCCTGAGCCTATCTGTCGAGAGCCAATATGTCGGAAGTCTATTTGTCGGGAGCCTAAATGTCGGGAGCCCATTTGTCGGGAGCCTATATGTCGCAAGTCAATATGACGGGAGCCCATTTGACGGGAGCCAATAAGTCGGGGCCCATTTGACGGGGCTATTTTGACGGGGTCGGTTTGTCGGGAGTCGATTTGACGGGGTCATATTAACGGGGCCGTTTTGACGGGGCCGATTTGTCCCAGGTCGTTTTGACAGGGCACCAAGTTATAGATATGGATATAAATAGAGATAAAGGTATAATTAATATATAATTAATATTTATATAACTTCGTATCTCATTTTTTTAAAAATAACACACTATGGGAAAAAAATCAACAAAGTTAACATATTAAGATCACTGGGTTATAACGCTAATATTTGACACCGAAGCTACTACTGTTAGCAAACCTTTCACCGACTTACTCTCAAACCGCCTCCCCCACACTGAATGTTTTTTACAGTAAATCTCTAACTACACTTGTACCACAATTAGCTTTTCACGTGTGTTGCAGCTTTTTCTCGGTTTTATCGTCGGAGCAATCAGTGGTTTAATTAATCCTCACATGTAAGGTGATATGTCGCAATTACAAAGTGTAGATTACTCATTGTGTGTGGCGTAACTGGGGGGTGCGAAGGGTAGCGCCTACCCGGAAAGTACTTTTTAATATACACAAATGTATATAAACAAATCTATCAGTTCTTATGTATGTATGTATATTATATATATATATTTATATTTTATATATATATATATATATATATATATATATATATATATATATATATATATATATATATATATATATATATATATATATATATATATATATATATATATATATATATATAACATGGACGACGAAAATTATCCCCCCCCCCCCTCCCGGACGAACAATGTATTCTAAAATCAGTTTACAGAGTAAAAATGTCGAAACAACTATGCACGTGAGCGTACAATCAATACTGAACCAACTCCGATACTATGCTCACGTGGGGTTCATGACTAAATTAGAAGCTAGGATGGCGTGCACGACTGATAGCGTGATAGTACAGCCGACAAACTTCTAGCTTTGTGTGCCTAAGGTTTTTTTGTAATACTCGGGGTTAATTTTTTTTGTTATATTGCCCAATCAATAGTTTGTAGCGCCGATTTTAATTAATCGGCTGCTGTTGTTTGTTTTTTTGTTTTTTTTTGTTTGCTTTTTTGTTTTTTTATATTGCCCAATCAGTTGTTTTTAGCGCCAATTTTAGTTAATCGTCTGCTATCGAAAAAAAAGGAAAAGTGCCGTTTCGAATTTGACGGTCCATGGAGTAGGTGATGTAGAGACATATGAAGGGATAGTGTGGTCATCACTGTAGCCAGCTGCCTTTACTTTCTCTAACGTGAGTCAGGTACCCATCAGAGATGAGTGGATTGGGAGACATCCTACTGACACGAACCCATATGATCCAAACTTGAGACTTTAGGGTTAGCAGTCATCTGCTATTAAGGTTTTAAAAAAATAATTGATGTGTACAGTTGTAACAGCCAACCCAAGCATGTGCTAGGTAAAACTGTAGCACAAACTCTCGAAGAAACCAAACAACACTTAATGTCTTAGCCTATTATATCAAGAGTCAGCTACCCATTTGTATTGAGTTAAGAGTTATTTCATCAAGCTTCTCTCATATGTTTTTATATAACTATACAATGGTTGTCTATACTTAATATGGTAGCTACACTTTCTTGAAATAGAAGTAAAATATACCCTAACTGTTCTTCTTATTTCTTGGTTACAATGCTATAAAGTTTTGAAATAGGACGTTTATCCATTCGAAAAGTCGCTTAACGCTATAAAGCCGGATGGTTTTGACCGTGTGTTTAAAATCCATAACATTAACGTGTGCTAGATCGGACTAGATCCAGAGTAAAAACATACATTTTGAGATTTTTTTTTTTTTTTTTTTTTTTTTGCGCAGGTCAGACCCGAAGATTAAAACATGAAGGACTAAGCGGAAATTCTAAAAAGTATTCATTTTTCTTCTTCTTTAGAAGCTCTCTGGTAAACTAAACCACGAAGAAATTCTAAGATAATAATTTTTTTTTTTTTTTTTTTTTTTTTTTTTTATTGGTCAATGCTTATTTTCTTTCCATCAGCTAATACAATGTTATTGTCATCTATTTTGAGCTCGCCCTTTTCAAAGCTACTTTTTATTTCTTCGGCATAAACAGTACTGAAAATGTCTTGGGGTGATAAAGGTAACTGAGTAATCTCTTTAGCTTTGTATGACACATAAGGCTTAAGCTCAAACCCAGTAAGGTCTGGCACAACAAACTCTGGCACCATTTCTGGCACATGTATATACTTTTTGGTTACTCTATGGTATACGCCAGTTGGAGCCACAATGTTTTCTGGTAAAACTTGTGCCATTTTTCTACTGCCTCCCTTTTTATCAGGTGAAACATCTTCTTTTCTTACAGGAAACCGTTCGTCCCATGGCTTTCGTGTTTTTGCTCCGCAAAGGCATGTACTTGTACTAATATTTCGTTTTAACAACAGAAGAATAATGTTTGCCCTTGTCGCCGGTAACATTTTCACAACAATTTCTGAGATATTATGCTAGGCCAGGGGTCGGCAACCTGCGGCTCGCGAGCCGCATGCGGCTCTTTTGATATCAGGATGCGGCTCTCCAGCTCCTTGAACAAATACTAATAATCTTAATAAAAAATAAAATATTTGAAATTAAAAAAATGTTAGTGGCTCTTTAAAACCAGGGAAATTTTGAAAATTGTAACTTTTGGCTCTTCCGCTTCAAAAGGTTGCCGACCCCTGTGCTAGGCCTACTCAATGTTTGTGACTTACTAGGGACCATAACCGTGTTTCCTAAGATAATAAAATGGTGCATTGATAGCGAGTCGGAGTGAAAGCAAACAATTTATTGGTTTTTTTTTTCTGAAGTAAAAAAAACTTGCTAAAGATCTTAAAGTTAATGTTTAGACGTCGTGGTACCTACCTTTACATTATTTGCTTTTTTTATTAAATCAATGATTTTTAAAAAAGTTCTTTTAATGTTTTTAAAGCAATCAAAATGGTAAAACGATACTATAAAATAGTCGTAGATAATAGCTAGATAAGTCGTGATTTCCGTTCAATTAAACAACAGCGTAGCGGTGTTGCATTACGTCCCTTTAAGATGGTGTTTTTACTCACATTTCTCTGTATTCGATTGCATGCGGAGATAATTCACTTTTCTATTCAGAAACGTGACAATTTTTGATTGTGAAGTCTATTGACATGTTAAAAAACCACACAAATTTAAATTTGGCGGTAATTTGCTGGAAGTGCCCCGGCAAAAGGACCATTAACAAAACGGTCCCTCACTGAGAACTCATGTCAAAAAAAGGTTACTGACGAAAGGCCGAGGCACAATGCAGCATGTTTTTTCGAAAAAAATATGTTTCCGTTCTCCTTTTAGTCGGGGTAATTTTTTTATCTTTTTTTTTTTTTTTTTTTTTTTTTTTTTTGCTGCACGCATTGATTACTACAATTTGTTTATTTCACGGTGCAGTTGACATAATAGCTTGAATCAAATACAGTAATTAGATATCCCATAAACGATACGGATTTGAAATGTATTGTGTAGCCTTTAAAAATGTTACAGTTCCATTGGCTCAATTTTGTGTGTGTGTTAGAACTGATAACAGATAAGCACGGTTTTTTTTTTGTCAAAGGAAAAATGAGAAAATAAATCATATTTTTTTAATGAGATACCTGTAGATTTATTAATTAGTTTCAAACACCTGGTAGCTCAGGTGTAAAACGGCAACAGGTGTGGGTGCGAGTACGATCAAGAGTCGCAGCATGAAGCTATCTGTACTCAAACCTCGCTACACGACAGTAGAGATGGTATGCATAGATCGTGTACACATTTACAAGGCGAGGGCAGCAGAATGTTTGATGTAGATAAGTTTGTGTGTGTGTATTGTTGTGTGAGTGAGGGGTTTTGCTCTACTATTGTGACGAGGGATTTGTGGAGTAACAAATAAAATAATCACTAATGTTGTACTTCTAAGTTAGCTATTGTGTTCTGTTTGTTTTCAATTCTAGAATTTTCATTTCGACCAATTTAAATACAAATTGAAGTAAAAAATAAAACACCATATTTCTTATTAGAGACGCTGGATTATCGCAATACATTTTATTAATTTACTGGGTCCATCTCTTTTTCAGTGCTCGATATTCGCTTTGCAGATTTTTAAAAAGAGAATTCAATAAGTTATTTTTAAAATACAGTAAAGGCAAAATTATACTCTAAATCAAATCGCATACATACGATCGATCTAGCTTTTAGACTGTTGGTACCCATTAAAATGTTGCATAATCCTATTAGCACACACACACACACACACACACACCAAGTACAATTTTAGAAAAAGTTTTTCAAAAAACGTTGGCCCTCAATATTCAATGGTTAATTTTTTAAAGGAAATTTGTGTAATTATTAGGATACATATTTTATATAAAATATTCGATTTTGTATCTTTGTGAAAATGAGCGGATCACAAGAAGGGCATATATATATATTTAAATAAGAAGAGTCTTATAACCGTTTGAGAACCAGTGTCATGGTCATAATTTAGGCTCCACTGACTAGCAGACAGACAGACAGGACAGCAACTGCCGTGCACGCTGTAATAAAATGTCATCCTTCGCTCAGAACAAGACAGAACCGAGGATGTTACGAGGGGAGAAAATTGAGTAATTGATTGGTCGGTTGTCGGCCGTTGTATCAAACGGAAACGGAACAGGTAAAAAAAAATATGATTAATTGATAGAGGTTGATGGAAGCGAGGTGTTTTTTTTTTGTTGTTGTTGTAATATATGGGTGGGCGTTGTGGCCAATGTCAAAATTGTGTAAAATAGGTCAAGGTGACACGCTGTGATCTATTATGTAACGAGACTTGGGAAAAAAAATAGGGCACCCTGGAAAAACGAGAAAATTGATTTTGAAAAAAAAAATGTTACTATATAAAAGCTATGAACTGTTAGGGAAGCGGTGTCCAAATACGTTGATCAAACTAGGGTTCGGGGTTGGGGTCAGGGTTGCTATTAGATAAAGGATTTTGGGTGAGGGTTGGGGTTGGGGTCAAGGTTTGTATTAGTTAAAGGGTTCAGGGTGAGGGTTGGGCTCAGGGTTGCTTTTCTTAATGGGTTTTGGGTGAGATTTAGGGTCAGGGTTGGTATTAGTTAAAGGGTTTAGGGTGAGGGTTGGGCTTAGGGTCGGTATAAGTTTAGGTAATGGTTGGGGTGGGAGTTGGTATTAGTATTAGGGTTTATGGCGAGGGTTGTGGTCAGGGTCTGTTTAAGTTTCGGGTTTTTTTAAATCAGGGCCAGGGTCACTATTAGTTTTAGGGTGAGGGTTGGTGTATAGGGTTGATGTTAGTTTTAGGGCTTATGTTTGGGGTTAGTGTCAGGGTTGGTGTTAGTTTAAGGGGTTAGGGTGAGGGTTGCGTTCGAGGGCTGGTGTTAGTTTTAGGGTTTATGGTTGGGGTTGGGGTCAGGGTTGGTTTTCTTAAAGGGTTTAGGGTGAGGGTTAGGGTCAGTCGGTATTAGTTTAAGTGTTTAGAATGAGTGATAAGCCAAAACACGTTTTTACAGTTCACGGTAGCAATACTAGCAGAACCTGTTTCGTTACGAACTACTGACATTTTTACAAGCACGTTAATCTGTACACCCTATATGCGAATGTTAATTAAACCTCTGTTTGTTTAAACAGTAAAACAGAGAGAAACATGCCCCACGCGAACAAGGCAAATCGTGATAAAAGCGTTGTTAGAAGAGATTTACTGCGAGAACTGTTCAGTGGGGGTAGCAGGGGGGGGGGGGGGGGGTAGGGTAGGTAAAAAGGAAGATGGTGTAAGGTTTGCTGACTAACAATAGCCATTGTGTTCAGGCTTTTAAAAAAAGTGATGTAAGATAATGGGCTAAATAACTTCGTTTGTGGTTATTAGGTGGGAACAATTGGAACACATGCAAGGTTTGTTGGGGTAGGCAGTCGGCAGTATCAACTGAAACTACACGATGTGTGTAGTTGTAATACGTTTTGCTGGAATCGCCGTTTTTTAGGCAGTGGAATATTTAGTGTAAATATTGAGTAGGTATGCTGCTTTCGGGCACTTGTAAAAAAAAAAAATAATAATAATAAATTTAAAAAAAAAAAAAAAAAAAAAAAAAAAAAAAAAAAAAAAAACACCATAAAATTTTTTACAAAAGTTAAAAAAAAAATTACTTCTGTATTATTATTAACGCATATCCTTTTTTAACATCAAAATTGAAATTACTTTTTTCCACATTTTTTTGTGGTCATTACATGGATGAATGGGATTTTGTTAAGGGAAAAAAATTGCCATAGTAACCATATTTTTTAGGAGTCCCTGATACATGAAAATATGTTTTCCTTAAAGCATACATAGAAATAAATAACACAGTTTATTAATTAAAGTGGGTTTTATTTTCCGGAACCTAGTCCCTTAAATCGGCTGCTAACAGTTATAGTTAACAGTGGCAATCGATAGGATGTGTTAACAGTACTAGCGGTTGTTAACTGAGATTCGTCTAAAGGGGTTGGGGTCGGGTGTTAACAGAGGATATAAAAAGTTAACAGGACGTGTCAACCAGGGACAGTAAAAAGGGGTTGTGTATAGGGGTTGGCACCAGGATCTTTCGAATAGGGCTGGTAAGTAGGTCACCAACCAGTTCTACGGCTCAATAAAACCTGCATGAGCCATAGAACTGGTTGGTGACCTACTTACCAGCCCTAATGGGGGGGTCGGCGGTAATACTTTGGAACGAATCTTAACTCTCCTCCCCCCTTCACAACTTGCTTACAAAAACAAATATCTGATGCCCGTATCCAACCCTGCCTTAATAAAATATATCATTAACATTGGTCAACGTCCTTCACATTCCATTACAATAGAGGGGTCAAAGTAAATAAAATTCTGTATTGTTGTTCGTGTTCTTTTGCCCCCCCCCCCCCACCCACCCTACCCCCACCCAACACTAAGCAGGAAATGATATCCCCCATCTCTAGCATGTTTGAACTACTATCAGTTTGTTTGGCTTTCTGGGTGCGAGGAATGTGTTAAATTTAGAAACTTTGAAGGGGAGGTAATGTTTGATTAGTGTTTATAGTTGACACTTTTTTTTTAGCAGCAGTGTTCTGTGATCATTAGCCTAAGCGTGATGTTCTAAAGAACATAATAATGGCAGGTTGTTTATTATATGTGGTCATATTATTTAGTGGTTCAATAATGGATGATCTTAAAGAATGAAATTTGAAGATCGATGCTACGGTATTGCCAATTTATGGGTTTTATTTTGAGAGTATCTCTACTTTAACTCGATTAACAGGTAAACGATTGATTGTGAACGATTGCATAGTGTGTAGGTGGAACGGGGTGGCATAGCTGCAGAGCACAGATTGCCAACCCTAAAGCATCGAATCCGGGTTCAAGTCACCCTGAGTCCACCCAGCTCTGATGGGTACCTGACTCTGGTTAGGGAAAGTAAAGGCGGCTGGGCATAGTGCTGACTACACTATTCTGTCATATGCCACATAAACTTTACTTGCCCCATGGATCTTGAGGTTCGAAAAGGGAACTTTACTTTAAAGTGGGTGGGTGTGGGGGTGGGGCGTTAATGTTTAATCAATATTTACGTTAGACCGGACGGATTAAATTGAAGGGTACCTGACTGATGGGTACCCGCCTTAAAGTGAATGCGACTGGTCATTGAACTGACCACACTATCCATATATTATGTATACATCGAGGTCACAGAAACAGCTGTAACTCTACTTCATACTCCTCCAGGTCGAAAAGTGTAACTTTACTAGGAGTCAGTGCTAAGCTTAATTAAAGTTAGTTGTTGGGCTTAGGGCTAACTCTTTAAACTTATAGAGATAGACTAAGATGTATTATATTAGATAAGTCCTGAAATATGGTTGTTAGCGAAACTAGCGATGCGTAACAGAGGTATGCTCTATGAAAGAGAATCATACTAAACTTAACTAAACACAACACTTACCTTTCTTCTCTTTCCCCTTTGATGCATCCTCTCCTCCAGCTTCAGAATTTTCCAAAGCGTTTTCAATCGACGATCCCGAATTCGACGTTAAGGAATCCACAGACGACGATAATCCGTTAATCTCAGACGTCGGGGACTGCTGGCTCTCCGACACGTCTTCCTTCACCAAAGCCGCATCGTCGTTGGTGAATCCGGAATTCGATAGCCCGTCCTTTGATTTCGCCGCATCTTTATTTTTTTCCTTATTCCGGCTCTCCTGTTTTCGTTTGTTCTTGATCCGATTCTTTTTCCCCATTATGGGCGAAGCGTCGTCATTGTTTTCGATTTTAACACCATCAACGATACATCCGTTTATCTGATCGTCATCATCATCATAATAATCATCTTCCTCGCTATCGTTGTCGGTGTCGTCTGCGTGAACGAGAGCCGAGTGTTGTTGCTTCCGCTCTTCGCTGATCATTTCCGGTTCATCGGCTTCGCGCGCGCCGTTGGCTAGACGCTCGCCGTGACGTAACGTCTCGCCGGCCCCGCTTGTGGCGGGTGAATTTTTTCCCGCGCGTCCGATATTTTTTTCATTCAGCGACTTAACCCTTGCGTCCTCTTTCGACTGGCTATCTCCGTCCTCGGTCAGTTTATTTTTATCCTTTTTTCGTTTCGACCCGTGTTGTGACGGGCTGACGCTTTCGCTCACTCCCGAATCGGACAAATCGTCCGTGTCACCCGATAACCCGGACGACGCGCCCATCCGTTCCTCCTCCAGTTCGTCCGGGTTCCTCTTTTTCTTCTTCCTCAGCTTGCCGTTCTTCTTTCGCTCTTTCTTCTCCGCCCTCGTGTCTCTGTCCTCGCGGTATTTTCGCCGACCGGACGATCTTGAAAAGAGTGCGGAAACTCGCCGGAAAACACCGGCCATCCTCCCGCGTAGCTGCAAGGAAAAGAAGAGAAAAAAAACTGTCACGTGATGGTAACAAAAGAGTGTAAACAATACAGTTCGTTAGTATTTTTACAAGCTTTTATTTAACTCGCTTCCTCTGTCGTCAGTCTAGACGGAAACGCAGGAGTGAAAATTCGGAAACTTCTACTTGACCGATACGATTCACATTTGGCACGTGGGTCAAGACATGAAGACAATGCAATCTGAAACTAAATTTGACTTAATTGGATGCCTAATTGATTTTTAATGAATTAATTAAAATTTGGACCGAATTAGTAGGCATGTCTAGCCAACCACACCACACGCGTCATCACCTTCAATAGCTGCGCCATCACGTAATGGCTGCGTTCAAAAACCATTGCGCGCCTACTGAACGTGATGTTCAGTAGGCGCGCAATGGTTTTTAGTCATGTAACTCTATTGTAAATAAAACATGTAAAGTACTGAAAAAAAAATTCATAAAAAACGTTTTAATAACAAGCTTTTATGTAATGATGCACTAAAAAGTAGAAAATAAATTATAGACTACTATTTAAATAACTATAAAGAAAAGCGTGGGTGTCTTCCTTAACATTAGTAAAGGTATCCAATAGATACTAAAGTGACCCACGCTTTTCTTTATAGTTATTTAAATAGTAGTCTATAATTTATTTTCTACTTTTTAGTGCATCATTACATAAAAGCTTGTTATTAAAACGTTTTTTATGAATTTTTTAACAAAAATGAAATGGAGAAAAAAATAACAAAAATAAACACACTGTAATGACGTGACTGGGACAAAAAGATTTCTTTTAGTAGTTTGTATTTTTTTTTAATGTAAATTGAAAGCAATGTAGCCTATGTTAAAAAAAAAAAACCAAAGCACGCATTTGTCTGAAACATAAGTTGTTTACACAGAACTTAAACTCCTCTATAATAAACGCCGTTGATTTCGTCTTACTAAAACATTACAAATCGGGCTAAAATAAAAACCATTCGTGTTTATACACTGCATATACATGTAACAGTACTCTTTTCATTTTTCTATAGTTATGTCAGGATACCGCCTGGAAACATGATGGGGGGGGGGGGGGGGGGGGGGGGGGGGAGCACGTCCACCACCACCCTCCCGGATAAAATACAAAAAAAAATTCATAATTTAATTAGAAAATATGTAGCATACTTTAATGTGCTCTTTCCCCTAAAAATTTTAAATGAACCCCCACCCCCATTCCCTTCGAGGTTTCTAGTGACTCCTCCCCCCCCCCCCCCCCTTTCAAAGTTTTAAGTACCCCCCCCCCCCAAATGTCTGAAAGAAACCCTGCCTAGAAAAAGTATATTTCGAGAATAAGAATACATGGGTATATCGGTAAATCGAGCTTTTTTGGTGATCTAAGTCGTATTTTCCACAATTATGAATCGCAGAGAAAAACCACGAGAAGCTTTTGTAAAAAGGGACCAAACTTTGACCCCTTGGGTTTATATTTCAGAGAGCTGTCATTCGACCACCCTCCGCTACTTAGTAAAATTTCTAAGTACACCCTAAGTCGATCTAGGGGATGACGAGAGGAGGCCAAGCATCCCAAAAAAAAATGTAAATATTTTAGAAAATTGTCGAAATATGCACAATAGTATGCATATTTGTAAGTGTTATTTTGTCTATTAATTTTGTTATATTATATAATAACGTTTTTAATAGCTATAGGCGCATCACAGAAAGTGCATGGATACCTAGCCCCCTTTCCTCCAAATACATATTTTAGACCCCCCCTCCCATCCTACTCAAAACATTAAGGTTGAACTTCGCTTTTGAGTTCACTTGCTAGTGCGAGATATTTTTATTAGTATTCAAAGACTTAGTCCTTTAGCAAATAAAGCAACGGATTTTCCCGTTGACACAGTAATGACGTGACTTAGGCTAAATACGTTTGAGTGTTCCGCCAATTGTGTGGGTTTTATTTTTAAACCGCGGAATTTTAAGCTCTTTGGGCTATTTGTAGACATGTGATCGGGATGAGGTGATGGGGAAAACAATAAGGTGGTCCTCCCTAGGTGAGGAATGTCACACGGATGAAATGACAAAAAAAGAAATGTTGATGCAGGCTGAAATGGGAATCAGAACAGGGGCTCTAAAACCAGTGATAAAATGTACCCGTAATGAAAGAAAGCTGGCTTCGCTGTGAGGCAAAGTTTTTTTAAAAATTTAAATAATTTAGACATTGTTGATGTATATTTAGATGCTAATCGGATCGGTAGTTGTTGACAAAATGGCTTCGACTTAAAAGGGTCCCTTTCTTTCTATGTATGCTGGTTGATCCACAAGCATAAAATGTAAAATTGAGTAGAAACTTATAATGTAATTGTACTTATTGTACAATATGTCATCCGAGTAGCCTTATGTGTCGCAAAGAAGATTATGTTCAACACCTGATTTAGTTGGGTTCAAGTCAGTAAAGCGTCCCTGAGTCCACCCAGCTCTGGTGGGTACCTGACTCACGTTAGGGGAAGTTAGGTCATAGAAACAGGTGAACTCTACTCCACTTGCCCCAATGACCCTCAGGGAACTTTACTACTTTACATTTTACCTGATTATGAGGCACAGAAAAGGAGTCCTACATTTTGAGAATTTTTATTTTAGCTTTCATTCCTAACAACTTTACTAACAACTTTACTAACAGCACTTTACTAATAACTTTACCAACAACTTTACCAACAACTTTACCAACAACTTTACTAACAACACTTTACTAGCAACTTTACTCACAACTTACTCTTAACTTTACTCACAACTCCACCAACAACTTTACTCACAACTTTACTAACAAATTAACCAACAACTTTACAAACAACTTTACAAACAACTTTACTCACAACTTTACTAACAAATTAACCAACAACTTTACAAACAACTTTACTCACAACTTTGCTAACAACTTTACAAATAACTTTACTCAAAACTTTACTCACAACTCCACCATCAACTTTACTATCAACTTTGCTAACAAATGTACCAACAACTTTACTAACAAATTTACCAACAACTTTACTAACAACTTTTCATTTCACTAAACCCCTTTCCGTTGAACGACCGAATTATGAATAAGTTTAAAGAATACAAACAATACTACCACCTCCCCCCCCCCCTCACCCGAGAAAAAGCAGTACCACCCGTGCATCGACCAAAAATTACTGACCTAGACTAAGTCTTCGAGCCTAGACGTAATCGACGTAAACATTAAGCAATTAGATGTAGAGATTTAATTCTTTTGTACATATATTATGTGTATATATTTTTTAAGTAAAAAAAAAGGATTTGCACTACTTTTGTTATGGTTACTACCTAGCTGTTGGACATTTGATAAAAATACCTATTTACGTTTTCAATAAGTTACCTATCCTTTTCTAAATTTGATGAAATAAGGGAAGTAAACAAGGAAATATTATTAGGATTTGAATATACACAGTTGTTTCCCTTTCAAACCCATTCCTTCTTAAATTAATTTTAAGCCACAATAGCACGGCGTATCCAGTATTTCTTTCAGACCTTTTCGGGAAGGGGGGACACGGAAAGTTTCAGGGAGGGGGGTGGACTAAAATTTCCGAGGGGGGGGGGGATGGCAAAGTATATATTTACTAGATAAATTCCATTTCGTTCGGGGGGGGGGGGGGGGGCTCCGAAAATGCCTGGAAGAAATACTGAGCGTATCGTGTCGATGTGTGAAATAAGTTAAGCCGATATTGAAGTTAAAACTAACAAAAAGAATCGTGCAACAAAGGATTGTATTAATATCCTTTTTTTGTTTTGTTTACAATCCCTATTTTTAAACATTTTTCTACACAATTTTTTTTTTAACATTATTTGATGGCACTTGAAAAAACCTGCTAAGTCATTTGCAAGTCCCCCCCCCCCCCCCCCCCCGAGTGTAGGCAATATACAACAATTAAGTAAATTATAATGTAATTTAACTACACAAATTACAATCGTACCCTATCCACACCTACTAGTCTATAATTCAGATGAAGTAGAGTTTATCTGACAGACATAAAAATTTCACCTTAAATGGAAAAAAATAAATAATTTCATGTACTCACTAGACAGGCGACAAGACGGGAACCACGTGAATGTAGTTGGAGTTAGAGCAATGAATGTTCACAGTACGAGATAAAAATATTTAATAGTTGGCACATTCATGCCCACACAGTAGGGAGAGGTAGTGTGGGAAGGGAGAAGGAGCGACTGATATAATGCATATATACATGGAGAATTACCTCTCTCTCTCTCTCTCTCTCTCTCTCTCTCTATATATATATATATATATATATATATATATATATATATATATATATATATATATATATATATATATATATATATTATGACTAAGTTATTTAGTCTTGAATTAATTTTTATGAATGACGTTTGTGAATAAACGCGGTGTGTATTAACAATAGGCCTGCTATCATTGCGCAAGCGTTATAAACGGAAATGACTTTCCCTTGCAGTGTTTTTCATTGAGTCGAGTGCTTTCTACGTGTGACTTACACGATCAAAGGCAGAAAGTAAATGAAGGAGTGGAACTATATTTCGCAATAAAGAAAACAACATATCTATATGAAACGGACTTTGGTTGGATTATTCAAGCGGCATGAGGGAAGGGGGGTGGGGAGATAAAAAGCGGTCCTGTTTAAATTTAATTTTCTAAATTGTCCACAAAGTTTCTGGCGCACCATCGGAATCTTTTCCAGCGTCTCGCCGGCGTTCCAGTTCATCACTGACCAGGAAAACCGTTCAATTTAAAAGCTTCATAATTTTCATGACACTTTAAGAGGTCACGTTGGTTTGTGTGGTAGGCTGGCCGATCTACAACACGGACCGATTTGGGTCGAGGAAAGGCAACTGCACATTGTGCATTCCAGAGCCACGTAAATAGTTAAAATCTACTTCATCTGTCCTACAGTTTACCCAGTTTAAAAGTGGCGATATACATATATATACATACACACACACACATATATATATATATATATATATATATATATATATATATATATATATATATATTATATTTTATATATATATATATATATATATATATATATATATATATATATATATATATATATATATATATATATATATATATATATATATATATATATATATATATATATATATTTAATTATCTCTACTTATATCCAGGGCAGGACTGTTTTTGCCCATGAGGTCCTGGAAATTTTAAAATGGGCCCCCCAACCCCAGATTGAACTTATCATAATGTATTTTTCCTCCATCGATGCCTAAATTCTATGCCTTGGTTTCAATGAATGGTAAAATGCCAGCAATTTTAAAAAATGTATTAAAACTCTAATAGGAAAATTACACTAGGGTTCCTGGGGGCCCACCGGGATATATATATGGGGGGGGGGATACGACGCCGGGATATTTATCTGGGGGGGCACATAGATATTTTTAAAGGGCCAATCAGGATTTTTCTCGGTAGACCGGTAGGCCAGTCTCCCCCTGTTGATATCTATTTAATCAATTAATTTAAAAAATTAATTACCTCAGGTATAAATAAACTCACCTGTGTGCAACACATTTTACAACAGTTTATTCAAAGCTCGTGAACAACTTGTATGGACCCATCCATCTCTGTAGCTTTGTTTATGTACATTTACAGTTGTTTAAAAACTCGTATCTTTACAACTTTACAGTCTTATTCTCCATTTCGGAAAACTCCGCTTATCAATCGAATCAGAAATAATCCATATGAATACAAATCGCGAATATTCCATGCACAATTCTTCAACTCTCAACTATTCACAAATTGTTTTGTATTTATTTATCTTTTACACGCTATGACATCATTCTCCAATTAATTATGATCTTTAAACTTAGTTTATATTTGTTAACCAGTCTCCGAATGAATTCGTTTCCTTGCGCTTAACGGTATAGTATCTTAATGTCTTGTTACTCCAATAAATTATGATGTCTACACGTCGTTTACTTTTACACACGTCTTCGGATGAATTCGTTTCCTTGTGCTGTACGGTATAGTATTACATGTCATATGTCTTGATGCCTTAAATACTCCAATAAATTATGAAACTTAAACTTAGTTTATTTTTACACAAGTCTTCGGATGAATACGTTTCCTTGTGCTGTACAGTATAGTATTACATGTCGTGTGTGTTGATGTCTTGAAGGTACGTCGCTTAACAATTCAAGCGTGTGAAAAAAAAATGTTTTTATGGTCACGCCCCTAACACCCACACAGACAAAAAGAAAACACATGTGAAGGTATCTTAAGTATGCTACACACAATAGGGAAGTTCCCAACAGGTGGGTGTTTGTTAGCTGCAGTGTTTAACAGACAACAAATGTTGTTGTTGTTATTCTAAGCCGTGTTGCCACTACGGTGATTAATGGACATCAACATACTGGTGAAACACAGCTGAGATAGTCTAAGTCAGGTGACTTTAACATGCAGTCATAGTAAACGTCAAGCAGACTACAAAGTGACCTTACGTAGAGCTTATCAAAGTAATTATTACTTAAGTATCCATTCACTAAGGAACGGCGTGGTAGGACGGTAGCGCATACGACTGCTAACCCGAAAGTCTCGAATCCCGGGTTCGTATTAGTAGAGCATTCCTGAGTCCACTCAGCTTTGATGGGTACCTGGCTCACATTAGGGAAAGTCTAGGCGGCTGGGCATAGTGTTGAGCACACTATCCTTTCATATGCCGAGGTCACAGAAACAGGTGAACTCTACTTCATCTGTCCCATGGATTGCCAGGTTCGAAAAGAAACTTTACTTACTTTATCAATACACTAACCCTGTCATTAACTCACACCATAAATTTAAAACTAGTCTGATCTTTTAACGTATGTCTCATCCTAGCCATAACCTAATCACAATTATTGACTTCCCTAATAGTAGTGTTGAACATAACGCTGAAATTTATCTAAACACTAACAACACAACTATACCAGTAGATTGAATAAAAAACATCGACTTATTACTACTGTCATGTTGACTATCGTACAACATCAAATGTCAATTACATTGTATTAATAAACAGCCCCTGTTTATGAAGGACTTTTTTTTCTCTGTGTTAGATGCAAGTAAATAAACAAATCGATAGCATCACGGCTGTTAGAGTCGTGTTGTTTTGTCTAAGAAGTTAATGCATTAACCTGCTGCACATCGCTACACACCTCTCAAGACACGAGGTAGTGTGCCATAACACACCCGTTACACACCTCTCAAAACACGAGTTAGTGTGCCATCACACACCCGTTACACACCTCTCATGACACGAGGTAGTGTGCCATCACACACCCGTTACACACCTCTCAAGACACGAGTTAGTGTGCCATCACACACCCGCTACACACCTCTCAAGACACGAGTTAGTGTGCCATCACACACCCGTTACACACCTCTCAAGACACGAGTTAGTGTGCCATCACACACCCGCTACACACCTCTCAAGACACGAGTTTGTATGCCATAACACACCCGTACTGAAACTGACATGTCAGTTTCAGTACAGCATGAAAATTGAAAATGGCATCAATCTTTGAACCAATGCCGAACCCACAGCTTTCAAATCTAGGAAAGGACAACAACTCATGGCAAATATAGGAAAGGGAAATAACTCAAGCACAAAATTTAAAAAAAAACAAGAAACGATGATGTCAAATATAGAAAAGGGAAATAACTATTATCAAGTATACGAAACACAAACAACTAAAATCTAATTTACAAAAGGGAAATAACTCACGAGAAAAATATAAACAACAGGAATATTTGTCATATATACAAAACAAAAGCAGCTAATATTAAATCTACGAAAAGAAAAAAAATAAATTACAACCCGTTTCTAGTTTAACAGCAAGTAAAGAAGGATAATAAAACACAAGCACTGACAGTAAATTTAAAAAAAAATGTATTACAACGTCATTAAAAGCTCCAGTAGATAAGGACAGACGTAGGAGTTTTGTTCTACGTGCTGAGTAGACGTAATTTACAACTAAGTATTATTTTGGTTTGGGGGTATGTGATGGGGGGGGGGGGGGGGCGTCTACGGTATAGCCATGACGGTGACAAGGAAAATACGCTACGGAAAACTGTGCACAACAAAAGTGAACACGGGAATTTTTATTTTCCTAAATCAAGCATTTATAGATACTGGTGAAGGGTGACTACGTGTAGACTACACTACAGCATAGTAAAATATTTTGCCATGAAATACGACAAAAATTAAAGTGTATTAGTAAGATTTATGTATTTGCGCATTTTTCTGTTTGCGCATTTTTTCGTTGCGCATTTTTCTGTTTGCGTATTTTTCCGTTTGCGCAGTTTCCCGTTCTCGCATTTTTCTGGGAATCAACTATGGCAACAGAATTTTGTTTACAATACAACAGCTGGTGCCCATGAAATGCATCCCGGTATTGGTAGTGTAACATTGCACCCACTATTGTTTCTACATCGATAGTGATAACATTACACCTATAGAGTATAAGGATGCGATTGGAATTACCAAGGAAAGGAAAGTGGAATAGTGGGCAAGCCAAACAAACTTGGATCAGTTGTCAGTGAAGCGCAAGAAGCCGGAATGTCATGACCTGAAATTGGAAGAAACCTAAGTACGATCGAGAAGGGTGGTGTTATTTACGGGCCCGATGCTTGTTATTTTTATTGCGGTTAATGTTGCATTTGCGTGGCCTAAGCGGTAGAGCGCTAGGCTGCTAACCTGATAGTCTTGAGTTCGAATCCAGGTCCAAACAGTAAAACGTCTCTGAATCCACCCAGTTCTGATGGATACCTAATTCATGCAAAGGCGGCTGGGAAAAGTGCTCTTTTTTTCTTTTAAATTTTAAAGTTGCAATCAAATCGGTAAAGTATAGGGCTTGTAAGTCTACGGTCTCGAAATCTACTAGCTGCATAGTACGAGAACGAGAAGTTATGACCTTCTTACAAGCCCTATAGATTCCACTTTAGACCTGGCAAAGCATTGTGCAGATGAAGAAGAGTTCTTGACCTCGGCATATAAAGAGATGGTGTAGTCTTCACCATGCCTAGCTGCCTTTACTTTCACCAACGTAAAATCGGGTACCCATCAGAGCTGAGTGGACTCAGGGACGTCCTATTTTGTGTAGGCCGATAGCATTTTACTGACTACACTATTCTATCATATGGTGTGTTTATCGAATAAAAAGAACTCTACTTCACCTGCCTGTTGACTTTCATTTTCTGCAAGAGGAAAATCAATATTATACGTAGACTTATAGACGACCTATAGGGCTGGTAAGTAGGTCACCAACCAGTTCTATGGCTCATGCAGGTTTTATTTAGCCGTAGAGCTGGTTGGTGACCTTCTTACCAGCCCTATAGTCACATGTCTAAACCGGGATTCAAACTTAGACCTTCGGGATAGCAGACAAACGCTCTACCATTCGACCAAGCCACCCGAAGTGAATGTACAACTATGTTCATTCGTTGTTGTTGTTGTTGTTGTTTTTCTTTAATAACCAAATGCTGCTGTGTTGGTCCCAAGTTAAAACCTGCAGTCTTAAACCTGCCAACCACATGACAGTAGAATAATTTACAACTGTGTAATGAGTCACATGACCAAGAACACACACGTTAAAGACACAACTCAGCTCACTTTAATCGGTAAAATAAAAAGTAAATATTTTCTTATTAGACCTAGCAACCCATTGGGCAGTTGAAGTAGAGTTTATGTTTCTTGTTCTCGGCATATGAATGGATAATGTGACCAGCCGCCTTTACTTTCCCTAACGTTTGTTAGAAACCCATCAGATGGACTCAATCTAAAACTATTACTCCTAATAGAAAACATGTAGTGTTTTTTCCACAAAAGTAGAGTTCCATAACCTAAGTGTAGGGGTAAAATGGGTCGACTTGATAGTAAATTTATATTAGAAACGCCCCACCTCCGGTTCCATACCCCCTCCCCCACCAGAAGAAAGTCTATACCCCCCCCCCCCCCCCGAACGAAATGAAATTTATATAGAAAATATATACTTTTAACAGTCTCCGCCCTCCCCCCCCCCCCCCCCGAAGAAAGTCTACCGCCACCCCCCTGAAAATTTTAAATCCGCCCCCCCCCCCCCCCGGAGAAAAAAGTCTGAAAGTAACACTTTCCCCCACAATCCCTTCCCCCAACCACGCAGCAGCCCTAACATAAAGTTAACTACATAACAGCGACACATGGTTACACAACATCTGTCGTCTAGTCATCGTTGTTGTTGCATCAAGTGCATACATCACATTGAAAGGTGTGAAAAGTTGGACGACAATAGAAAGAAACGAAAAACAAGACCATTGTATGCATATGCTATATACACCATCTTCTATATATATATATATAATTCTCTTCTGGGAGACGTTAGAAAACAAGCTGCAAAGCGCGCCTTGCAGTCCCCTCTCTTCCTCTCTATCGCTACCACCCCACCCCCCACTCACCCCCCACCCCCCACTCACCCCCTACCCCTCACATGGTCAGGTGAGCTGTGGTTCACTCTAAATGTGTACATAATACAATCGTAGAGCCGGGTTTGGTGACGGCTATTAGGGGCAGATAATTTAGTTCGAAACGATTTTAATCTCAGAGGAGGTAACTAACTGCTTTCACGGGGGAGGGGGGGGGGGGTTAGTGTTTTAAAGCAAATATTTTCAGTGGCAGCATTGGTACTGTCGAATTCACAAATTATGAATAACTGAAAAGTAGAAAAAACAACTAAATAGCGGCGTATGATACACCGCGGGTCGGCTCGTTTCTTATACTTTCCCTTATGAGTTACCTACGAAAGATGTACTAAAAACAAAGAATTTTATTTGTCAATTACTGATACTTAAAAAAACTAGATCTGATATCCTATAGATTAATTATGGCACGGCCTGGCGTAGGGCTAGAGAGCTAGAATGAAAACAAAGGCGACTGGACATACCGCTGACCACACTAATCGTTCATAGGCTGAGGTCTCTAAAACAGATTAACTCTACTTCATCTGCGTCTTGGGCACGCACAGGAAAACATGCTGACATAGTTCTATTAGAAAAACTCCTTTTTTTAACTTTAATGCACGGAATCTTTCAAACTTGGTCTAAAATATTGGTGGAAAGTAATTGGCAAATAAGGACTAAAATAAAGTTTACAATATTGGTTGGAAGCAGAGTTTCTTCCAGGCATCTCTTCGGGGGGGGGGGGGGGGGGAGGGGAAATTTTACCGCTCCCCACCCCCCCCCCCCCCCGAACGAAATGAAATGTATATAATTTATATAGAAAATATATACTTTTAACAGTGTCCGCCCCCCCCCCCCCAAGAAAGTTTACCGCCCCCCAGAAAATTTCAAGTGCCCCCCCCCCCCCCGGAGAAAAAAGTCTGGAAGAAAAACTGGTTGGAAGGATCTCTAGAACGAAGTCTAGAATTGCCTACTAGTGTAATGGGTACTTCAAAAATGTCTAAATTAATACAGTAAAGAATCGTTGAAAATAAAGAAGGGTCTAAAATACTGATTTCTACGGAGACGATCTTTCAAATTAGATCTGGCATGTCCATCATAGCATAAAAAATTATTGTGATGTACGTAAAAATCAGTCTAAGCAGTTTCTTAAATTATCATCAAATAAAAATCAAGGATATAAAAACTATATTAAAATTTACATAAATTGGCCCACCCTAACTACAACGCTGAAATATGTATACATCTATAACATACAACGAAGAAAAAAAGATCTTTGTTATTAAAAACAACTGCGGACTATTGGCTATACAATTTGGTTTAGCCGTAAGATGGAGAAAAATTCTGGCCATTACAACGCATCGTCTGTTTGCATTATGTTAGAAACGAATGGAAGAAATAAAACCACCAGCAAATCGTTCAGGCGTATCCAAGCTATTGGATTTTGTCTCGCTCGCAGAGTTTAAACTATTTTTTTTCATTATCTGATATGACAAGATATATTGATGTGCGAACTTTAAATTTAAGATTTTATTTTGCAATGGTTGATTGATTCTGTATTTTACTTTTTTTTAGGGCTATAGATTTGAGATCTTTCACGTTAGTATATGTCAGTGCTTCTTTCAGACTTTTTTCGCCGGGGGGGGGGGGCGGACTAAATTTTCCGGTGGAGGGGCGGACACTGGTAAAAGTTTATATTTTCTATCAAAATTTATAAATTCCATTTCATACGGGGGGGGGGGAGCCTTACAGGTATCTCTTCGCCCCCACCCCCCCCCCCCTCCCCAAAGAGATGCATGGAAGAAACTCTAGTATAGGTTTATCATTGGATTATTTAAATTAAGGTTTGGATTTTTGACGGTTACGCTAAGTGGGCTTGATTAGATTATTTAGCCATTGGGATTCAGCACTGTTAAACTTGGGACATTTTTTTTTTAAAAACATGACGTCGAAAATTAACAAAATTCAGCACCTAAATGTGAAGTAATTTTAAAAATAGTTTGATAATAATTATTTTTTTTTGTCATACGATATAGTAAACCGCATATACTTTGAATGACAGATACCTCCACCCCCCCCCCCCCCCTCTTCTCACCCCCACTGTTAAAAGAATGACAAAATGACAATGTACCTGATAAGCTAGTAATCCGACTGTCACACTTTGAAACGACACGCGATCAAATCCAACTCAGACCACGCCCCGGCCTTTCGCCTACCTAGTCACTTGTACCCTCGCTTTGTACCTAGCCTTGACCTTTACCTCACTCCCTCATATACAGTCCGCGGTTTGAAGGTATGTGGTGACCGGGTCATCGGACACCAACAATGGCCGAAATTTACCCCCTCGCCCCCACTTCTATACTACCCCTAAAACATATGAATAGCTTCAGTACAATTTAAGCAGAGAGAATGTGTGAAGATAAATAGAGTTGAATTCTAGTGGCGAAAGGAAAATGTGTTGCAAAATGAAATATAGGCATGTGGTAGAAGCAGTAGTGTAAGAAACAGAAGTGCGGGTAGAAATACGCACTTATGTGCGTACGCGCAGAAGTATATAAAGTAAGTGGCCTATATAATAATCTGCATGGGTTGTGTATACATGACAAGTTTAAGAAAAGTCGGGTACGGCTATAGTGAGAGAGGTATATGTATCTACTCAAGTAGATGAGAAATTTCTTTCAACCTCTCCCCCCCCCCCACGATGCACGTCCACCTATACCCCTCCCAATCTACCCTACCCCCAAAATATATATGACTTTTATCATTGTTCCCCCCCCCCCCCCACCTACAGAAGTTTAAAGTGCCCCTACCTTCCAATAACTACCCCCCCTTTCCCCTCAGACAAAATGTCCGAAAGAAACCCTGTGTGGACGTTGTTGAGTTTGTTTTCAACTGTTCAGCTAGTAAGTAAAAGATAGCCATCAACGACAAACCAAATCGTCGAACAGGATACGGGATCTGTGTCACAGGTTGACGGGTCAGTCGGTGACAGTGGCAGATGCTGACATTGACTGACAGATCTGACGAATCGGTCAACAGCATAACTTAGCTAAGAACCACGTTGTTGCTGTTTTACATTCGTGCGATGTTGTGTATTTGCTACATTATACGTGTGTAGATACGCTATGCTCTTACATAGTAAATTAAAGGTTTATAAAATAATTAAAGTAATAGCTTCAGGATAAGTAGACATAAGTAGACTTAGTTTTTCTTTTACCACAAACACACAAAATGTAGCTTTAGACTGTGTGTTTGTGTATGTGTATTGTGCGTGTCCGTGTGTAAAAGGGTCATCCCAATGTGACGTCACACAATTTTAGCCAACAGCACAACCTAGCCACCCCCCCTACACACACACTATGTCTTACGATGTCATATGAGGCAGGTTCCAACCCCCCCCCCCCATACACACACTCACACGTCCCCTGTAAAATTACTGACTTCTAACTAATATCAACATAGTGTATAGTGTGAGTGTGTGTTTGCGTGTGTGTGTGTGTGTGTGTGTGTGTGTGTGTGTGTGTGTGAGTGTCTGTGTGTGTATGGGTGTGCAGAATTTTAACATTTTTACCCCCACCCCACATACTACGACAGCCCCCCCCCCCTCCTCCTCCTCCTTTCGAACGCCATTTCTAGACACCCCCCCCCCCCTCCCAACCCCTAAAAAGGTTTAGCCTACCACATTTCAGTTGACAGACAGAGAGAGAGAAAAAAAGACCCACGGATTTGTAAAGTCATTTTAATGGCGTGGTCATTAAGACCCTGTCAGGCGGCGGCACTCGTGTCAAGAGGAATGATGAATTACCTCCCTTCAAACTAGGTTACCTAACTTTGGCTCGAGTGTGTACTACTCGGATCGGAGTTACTTTCACTTGACTCGACGAGACGTTCCATAACTTGCATACCACAGCGTAGAATTATGCCCCCTTTTTCGTAATAGTGTGTAGAAAAAAAACATCAGGGAGGATAATTAAGAATAAATAGAAACGGATTCCAAGACATTAGGCTTTATAACTCAATTTTTTAGTTAGCAGAACTATGCACCTTTGTTTTCTAATTAAATGAAGCTAATAAAAAAACGTATCCAGGGGAGATAACGGAGGTCTGTGTAGGCAATTATAAATTCAGCAATACGCGTTTTTTTTCAATAGTTGAATATAAATAGGGGTAATGAAATGAGAAAGGACGAGAGTTTAGGGGATCTGCAGCTAATATACCGACATCAACTAAAGTGCACACATGGCCTAGTTGTACTTTTGGAATATATTTTCGATTTTACTCTGGTTATAATTGTTCGAGTATAATCATCTGAAAGCATTTAATTTAAATCTTCAACTGCATGCACAAACATTATCAAAGCATTCTGATACAAATAATTTTTTGGAGAGGTGGGGGGCCATAAAAGACGTCACACTGCTGGGGTGGGGGGGGGGGAGAGAGTTGTGTGTGTAGAAATTTGGCTTAGCATTTTTCATTTAATTTCTAAAAATGAAAATAATGAAAAATGTATTATTTTTCGTTAAATGTGAATTTTAAGGGTTGGTTGGGGTGGGGTGATTTCTTGGAGCTATATGACGTCCTTTTCAGAGATGGTCTGACACCATTTCAAGACTCTCTCTTGTAGAACGCGAAGATAATCGTTTATAAGCTAAACCGAATAAGAGATAGCTTTGAGTGTTTGATTTTAGATTAGAAACGAGGTCATTGGTCGGTACTGACCACTATGATAATGGTCAAATTACACCTCTCCAAGTCTCGGTATCTTTCGCTATAATAATCATCCATAACTCATGTCTCTCTGATGATAATAATCGAACTTTAATAACTATTTAAAAGTGTATCATTAATATGATTAGAATATGGTGGAGTTTTGCAAAACGTGTTAACAAAATGTTGCTGACTTGACATACAACACATAATTACAGAGTCAACCTCTAACAAATGTTAACAAATTTAACCAGCTTTTAACAGAACACATGCGAGCAAATAGAGTTAACAGGTCCACTTATAACAAATGTTAACATAAGTAGCGAACTTTTAACACAACGCATGATATGAAAAAATGGCCAACGTATTACACAACTTTTTTAAGTGAACACTGCAACACATGGATTCTTTAAAAAACAATCTGCCCCGCCCATCATTATTTTCTCCCTTTACTAAGCGCGAGTTAACTGTACATGCCGTTAGCTAGCTCATTAGTTACTTCACTAGTTAGGTCAGTAACGCGACGTAAGGTCATTAGTTAAGTCATAGTATTGCACAAAATTTATATCCAAACCATGAAAAACGACCACTGTTAATTGAGAGAAATCATTGGCTCGTCAATATCGAGTATGATCCACAAGTGCGCGGGTTATACACAACGAATCACCACAAGTCACCAATAACCACATCTAGTCACCAAAAGTCACCACTAATTATAACACTATGAAAACAAGCTAAAATGCCCAAATACGACGAAAAATATAAAAATCCAGAAAAATAAATTACATATCCAATGAAGCGTGACTGACTCAAGAGTCAGCAAAGTGACACTCGGCGTCATTAAAACCACCACATCGGCGCGCGCACAGTGCAGCACGCGACACACAACAAGCGAACACACAGCACACCAGTTCACTCACAACAGATGGGTCTAGTCCAGGGGTCGGCAACCTGCGGCTCGCGAGCCGCATGCGGCTCTTTTGATATCAAGATGCGGCTCTCCAGCTCCTTGCACAAATACTAATAATCTTAATCAAAAAATAAAATATTTGAAATAAAAAAAAATGTTAGTGGCTCTTTACAACCAGGGAAATTTTGAAAATTGTAACTTTTGGCTCTTCCGCTTCAAAAGGTTGCCGACCCCTGGTCTAGTCTGACACAAGATGCGACACCGGATATTATCTCAGTGATCTACCTTTACGAGGAAGGGAGGTAACTTGGTTTAGATTAACAGATTTCTCTGTTTACGTCCCCTAAGGGGTTTTAAGAAATGAAATTAATTTTTTTTTTAAAGTTTAATGTAAGAATACAACACTTGCAGAGAGTAATACATTTATTCTTTTAAATACTGATGTCTATATAATATGCCTTGAATAAATGATAATTTAATGTAAATCTTTATCAGCAATTAATTACAAATTAAAAAACAGCGAATCTATGAATAAATAAAAGTGCAGACGATGATTTTTTCACATTAAGTAGCCTACAGGTATAGGGCTTGTAAGTCAACGGTCTCGAAAATTACTAGCTGCATAGTACGAGAACGAGAAGTTGTGACCTACTTACAAGCCCTATAGGACAGAAGTTAGTTGCGTAATGAATTAAGGCTCAGCAATTACAATTTTAAATTAATTAAAGAAATAAAATAAAAATAGCCGTGTAGACATAAATTAGCCAGATTAAAATAGCTGGTTAAATAGAAGATATTTAACCATCTAGGTAAAGGATGACCCAAACCCTATCGGCATTGATTAACATTATATTGCAACCTAAACATTTTTTCTCGATAATCATCTTATCTCTTTGAGGAAATTTACTGATTTTAGAATACTAGAAACTAGTGTTTGGTAAACAAAAATATATTTCATGATTGTTATAAGTAATAACATATACATTTTTGTTACATTTTTCTTGATTCGCAAAAATTTGGAGAAACACCCCCGCACACACACAAACACACATACACACACACAAACACACACACCAATACACCAATACCCTTTCTGTTCTTAGTGTAGGTTAAGCTACAAATCTGAAGAGACAACTGTGTGTGTGGGGGGGGGGGGGAGGGGGAGGTCTTTTTCCTGATCATTGGCTAATAACAATTTTAGCTAGACGGTCATTGCTTTCCTGTTATACCATCAACGTAGATAACAGTTGAAAGGGCTAGGCTCCGGAAAATAAAACCACTTCTTAATTAATAAACATGTTTTTGTGTGCATCTTAGTTTAGGAACTGAAGGGAAAATGTTTGCATGTATCAGGGACTCTTTAAAACATATGGGTGTCATTAAATTTATCAATTAAATACCCTGATATCGGCACATATGTTCCCTTATGTACCTTAACTTAGATACACACAAATTTAAAAAAAAAAAAGATTATTAATTAAGAAGGGCTTATTCGTTGTTTTAATCCCTTAATCATTCTGTAAAACCAAGTATAGGTATTTTTTTCTTAACGCAGCTCATAGAAAAGCTTTTTAAATATTATTTTACTACCCCTATTTAGCGGCTTCCTAGAGTCGCGCACTGGCGCCCTTGCCCACCCCTCCACAAGAGTTTCTTCCAGGCATCTCTTCGGTGGGGAGGGGGGGGGCATAGTCCCCCCGAAGAAAGTCTACCCCCCTCCCCCCGAACGAAATGGAATTTATATAGAAAACATATACTTCTACAAGTGTCCGCCCCACCCCCAGAGGAAAATGTTGTTGCCCCCGCCCCCCCCCCCCCCATCCACCCCCCCCCCCCCCCCCGAAAATAACAAGTGCCCCCCGGAGAAAAAGTCTGGAAGAAACACTGTCCACCAGCTAAGCCATAGCAGAAGTAAACGGCCCGAACATAACCGCCTCTACTTCTCATACAAGTGGACAAAACTAGACACTGGTCATTGAAAACTGGTGAGTAGTAATCAAAGTTGTTTACATCAGTATTTGCTAACAGAGACAACCGTTTATATTTAGCAACAGACGTGCTTTCTATAAATAGTCAAGCGTTTTGATTTGTCAAGTGGGTTTTCAAGGAATACGATAGTTTCTGGCGGGTGGGGGCGAGGATGGAGTGAGTCTGTTAAAACAACATGACGTCAGTTATTTATTTTTAATAAAATACAACAAAGTAATACAGTGCTGTACTCTAAACACAGTATTGGGTTAACTTTCCAAAACACGTTTTGTAGTAGAAAAGTTTTGCACCATTGACTAACTAGGTCTACTTTATAGGGTACCTCATGCGCGTGGGTTAGAAGGCGGAGGGGGGGGGGGGGGTGCGAGGAAAAGGATTCCTTATGAATGTCGCATGAAAAATAGTTTTATCATACACGGAATTCGATGTTTTATTCTGTTGATTTATATTTTTTAATTAAAGTAATTAATCAACTGGATGTATCTACTGTATTAAAATAAATATCTATTTCCAATTTATTTATTTTTTTGCTTTTTAATAGTATAAATATTCTAAATATTTAAAACCATGATGCTTGAACAGTGGTTCTTAAACTTTTTGGAGGCACCGAACCCCACCAGTTTCATATGCACATTCACAGAACCCTTCTTAATAGTTTTATCGTCCGCACTGACAAAATCCGATCGAACCCTTGAGACTGACAAAAAAACCTTGGGGTTCGATCGAACCCATGTTAAGAACCACTGTGCTAAAAATACAACTTAAGGATGTTTCATTTTGTTGTAAAATTATGTTTCCATAATTCTCTCAAATATTTATTAAAATAACTTTTCTCTTTTAAAAATACAAAAGTATATACTATATAGAATCATGATGCTAAAAAAAAACTTACGGATTTTCCCTTTTCCTTGGAAACTTCTTTCTCCATGATTTTAAAGTGTTAGTCACGGGTTTTCCCTGTGTTATTTATAGCATCCGTTTGTGGTCCTTTAAAAACGTTCATAGCCACAACACATTCGAATGTCTTTAGTCAACACGACGTGTCTATTTTTTTATTTTTCCATGAAACATGCACACGTTTTTAAGTCACATATTGAGCACAGTCATATTGTACAGTCAAACACAAATTTTAAAGTCAACTCAACTTCTTAACTTGACTTTGAAGAATAAGGTCTTGAGACTAAATTTTAAAAGTAACAATTTTTTTTACTGAACTTCAATGATTGCTATCGAATGGAAATAAAAATTGCCAGTGCTTCAAATTTTTATTTCCTTCTAAAACCGAATAAGCCTCTTAGACAAAAAAAACTTTTTTAACGAACAATTTTTTTTAAAGATGTAGAATCTAACCCTAATTTTGCTAACGAAAATAAAACTGCCTATAAATGTAATTTAAACTACGAATTTATTTTATGACAATCATAGCCTAATCAATGACAAAGCATTTTCTAAGTCTCAGGGCATATCTGAGTCCATTATAAAGACCTTTGCCACAATAAATAGAGTCCATATAAAGAACTTTGCCATACAATGACCTGAGCCCATTATAAAGACCTTTGCCTTATAATGACATGAGTCCATTATAAAGACCTTTGCCTTATACTGACATGAGTCCATTATAAAGACATTTGCCTTATAATGACATGAGTCCATTATAAAGACCTTTGCCTTATAATGACATGAGTCCATTATAAAGACCTTTGCCTTACAATGAGAGTCCACTATAAAGATCTTTGCCTTACAATAACATGAGTCCATTATAAAGACCTCTGACTTATAATGACAACCAGCTTATGATGAGGACCTTTGCCATGCATTCATGACCATCTAGGTCTCACAACACATTTTCACAATCCTGACCTTAGTCCATCACAAGGACCTTTACCTCACAATCATGATCTTCTGGACCTAACGACTTCAACTAAACACAATCCTAACACAACGAAGGTCAAGAACCAATGAACAGGGACCCGGAATTTCTACCGTACACACTCGGAAGCGAGAATTTTTAAAAGGGCATTTCTCCAAGGGCGTGATACACAATTTTTTAAAAGCTCAAGACGTCCGCGCTGAGAGAAGAATTTATTGATCGGGGCTAAACAAACAATGCAATCATCGGCGTGTCGATGATTTTTTTACTCGGTAAGGGAAGCTCTGGTCAGATTTTAAGCAGCTAATGGAAGAGTAATTAATTAAGCTTTAGTTTTTGTATTTGTTTTTTTAGCTCAGGAACGTGGAGGGGTGGGGAGAAATAATAACTGTGTATTTTTTATATTTGAAATTTATTCGATTCTAGTTTTAAAGTTAAAAAAAAAAAGTTAAATTTTCAGTTAATTTTTTTTTAAATACGTTATTAAAATTTAATATAAGAGAAATATTGTATCATTTTAATTACCAAAAATCACTTTACGTTTTAGTAAAAATGTATTTTCCATTCAAAGGCAACTAGATTTACCTTCGAATTTAAATTATATTTTTTGCTTTGGTGAAAACAATAATAAAGTAATTTTTTTTTAAATTCGTTTTTCGTTCTTAAATGCAGTGTTTGATGGAATTTTCCACCAACAGAATAAAGTATTACGTGTCAACATGTTATGCGCCGTATAGGGCGTTGACACCTTATTTTCTTACTGGGTTAGCTTCCACAGCCTTTATCCATCTATGGCAGGGGTCTCCAAACTACGACCCGCGGGCCGGAACCGGCCCGCGAGGTCCTCTCATCCGGCCCGCGGCGATCTTTTTGTCCACGGAAAAAAACGTTTGTTGGTGATGGCTGAGGAACTTTGACCAGAAAAATCAAAGACATGTTTGGATTAACTGGCCCCCGAACTGAAATTTGATAGTTAATGCGGCCCTCGGACTGAATAGTTTGGAGACCCCTGATCTATGGAGTCGGCGTGGTCGAGCCAGTAAAGTTCATGGTAGCTAAACCGAAAAAAAAGTCTTGCGTTCAAACCCTCGGGCAGACGAGGCTCGTTAGCTGGGGACAGGCACTCTTCTAGGAGAGACAACTCCAAAATCAAACAACTGCTGCCTTGTAGTTTGTTCTTGGTTGGACAAAGCTATTGAAGCAAATCCAAAAAGAAAAGCATGCCTCAATGGCGCATAACACGTTGACACGTATACTTAATTGTGTTGGGGGGGGGGGGGGGAGGTGATCCACGAACGAAGAAGAAGAATCCATCCAAAAACAATCTACAAAGCACCAGTTTTTGGAGTTGTGTCTCTATATTGGTTTTTGTTTTCTATCGAGCCTTATCTGTTTGGGAGTTCGAACTCGGGACTTTTCGTTTTAGCAACCAAGAGCTCTACCAACCCACCACGCCGAACTCTAATAATGTAATGACGCCTTACATGTATTTAGCTCCTTAACTTTCCCACTCGTTAAACGTTGCGGGCCAACCAATATAAGGGAGTTGAAAGGGGAAAACCTTTCTGGTTTTTAAAATCTATCAAATTTCTTAAAATCTTGAGTTTTTAAAGACGTGTTAGATTGACTAAAAATTCCTCAACGTCATTAGAAGTGAATGTTGCCGTTTTATTAAGCGGTTGGGGGTCATCCATAAATGACGTCACACTCGTAGGGGGAGGGGGGTCCGTAATTTTGTGACGGTGTGTGATGAGGGGAAGGGGTGGGGGGGGGGGTAGATTGTGTGACGTCACACTTTTTCATCATTAAAAAAGCAATGTTAGGAAACGAGTTTTAGCGTTATTTCGCGTTTCAGAAAACGTTTTTAATAAATTGTAACAGGAATTGATCAAAATAATCTATGTTGACAGAGTTCTGACAAGATTTTGGAAAAATATCGATATTTTTAGAACAATTCAACAGCAATTTTAAGGGGGGGGGGGGTTGTAGGCTGAGGTGTGACGTCATTTTAGGGTGGGTCTGGCTTTTTGTGACGACGTGTGACGGAGGGGAGGGGCGAGGTAAAAATTGTCAAAAAAGCGTGACGTCATTTATGGATGACCCCTTGGTTATGTAAGAATTAGACACAATTTTAGGAGTCGCGAAACTAATGGCTTTTTTTGCGAGGTAAGGGGAAACAATCGCGTCTATTGTAACTCTTGTGTAGCAAGGGGAGACTACAAAACATAATGTATTTTAAAGCTTTAACTTGTTAAAAAAGCTGAGTATTAAAGCCGTTGAAAAAGAAACATATTCAAACTTGTTTTATTAATTTAGGATTTATAGGTACCCCCAACCGAGTCATGTAGGTATATGGCTTATTTATTGATAATATGTTTGTGTATGAACACCTTATATTAACATGCATGTGTATGCGTTAAAAAACAAAACAAATTTATATACACTTGATAAATCTATAGAATAATTCTGTCGTATTATTGAAAATAAAATAAACCCTTTACAATGCTTGTGGGTCTCAATATGTTAGTTGTGAATATTCACAAAATCCTGGCCAACTGAGCTCCGTGTCGTGGACTCGGGTTACACGTCTAAGCTCCGCCAGTTACCGCAATAAAACAAACACAAGTTACGTGGGATCATTCTATGGGGCGTTTCTGTCGGGGTGGAGGGATGGAAGGGGAGGGCGGAATTTGTTAATAAAATCCTACATGCAGGTTTATACTGGTTAACAGACACATAGAAAATTAACTGAAAATGTGTGCGAATTTAGCAAGCATTCAGGGTTTGGTTTAGGGTCATGGTCAGTTGTTTTTTTTTGAGAAATTCCCTCTCCAGGTATCTCCGTTTTGAGTACTTGTGATAAGATATTTGAACCCTATGTAGCAGTAGTATATTAGGTCGCTTTTGGACCGCATTTTTGGCGGAGGAGCGCAGGGTGAGGAACAACGACATATAGTAAAATACTCGGGAGCAGGATGTGGAAGCGGGACAATGACATATAGCAAAATACTCCCAGCCTGGCGCATCGGGATGTGGAGGGTGGGTGAGCAGGATGCGCAGGCGGGACAACGACATATAGTAAAATACTACGCCAACTGGCGTTGGGGGAGGTGGTGGGGAAGTAGGTCACCTTTTGGTGACCTTGTGACGTAATCAATGACCTTGTGACGTAATTAATGACCTTGTGACGTAATTAGTAACATTATGACGTAATCATTGACCTAGTTACGTAATTTTAATGCGTTTTTTAATTAGTTTTAATGAGTTTTTTAAATTTTAATTAATTTTTGACCTAGTTACGTAATTTTATTGTTTTTTAATTAATTTGATTTTAATTACTTTGTTTGTGTTTTGTTTGTTTATTTTTAATAAGTTTAATTAATTCGATTTTTTATTTATTTTGTATTTGTTTGATTTTAACTTTTTAATTATTTTTATTTTGTTTATTTTTAATTTAATTATTTTATTTTTAATAAGTTTAATTAATTTGATTTTTATTTATTTTGTATCTAGTTACGTAATTTTAATTTTATTTTATAATTAGTTTGAAATTTTATTATCGAGTTACGTAATTTAATTACTTTGATTGTATTTTTATTTTGTTTAATTTGTTTGTTTACTTGTTGTTTAATTTAATTACTTTGTTTATATTGTGTAATTTTTATTAACGAGTTACGTAATTTGATTATTTGTTTACTTTTTAATTATTTTTATTTTGTTTATTTTTAATTTTATTTTATTTTATAATTAGTTAAATTATTATTAACTAGTTACGTAATTTGATTTTAATTACTTTGTTTAATTTAATTACTTTGATATATTTCTTTTCTTTGTTGTTTAATTTGTTGGTTTGTTTGAATGTATGTATGTTTTAAATAAAAGACTAACACTAGCCGTGTACTTTGTGAATAACATCCATTAAAGATAACGATCAGCCACAGCTGTTACGTATCGACCCGCCCGCGAAGTTTTCTCACCGCTGCCCGTTTTAATGGGAATGTATTGATCGCAGCCGCTGGCCCATCACAGCATGATGTCCCACCTAATTAAATTTTTTGTTATGCTTCACCGAGTTACCCCCGCTCGGTTGACGGGTTATGGTAATTAACGACATACATTAAGTAGCTTTCCGCGAAGCACTTAGGTCATTATGCAACAGCTGTTGTGCGACAGCTGGTGCTGTAATTAGGCCGTTCAACCGGATAAATGACCGCGAAAATTGTGTTCTAATCACTTCAACTTCGGACTTCAAATCAAGCGTCACCGCGACTTATCCAGCCTGCGACCTCTGTTGACTCCTGAGACTAAACCCACGCCAGCTTTACCAACCATCACATCCACCTAACCCTATACGGACCACATCTTTTGTGCGTGTTTATTCTATTAAAGGTAAGGTTAATATTACTTTTTGTTTTAAGGGAGCTAACCCCATTAAAATACCCTTTAAATAAATATGTATCTAAATAAGTAGTCATATGTATTCCTTTTAGTGTACAACCGACCCTACGAGACAGACTAACCATCGACCGAACCTATTGAACTACCTACCCATCCCCGAGGCACCCACTGAACCAAACGTTCCAGCTACATCCAACTACACCATTTCGGATCTCCACACACAGCTAACTTCACGTTCAACTTACGCGTTCAAACCCATAGGTACGTTCATTTTTAATTTTGTTTTAAGTATGATTTTTGTTTCATGCATTTTATTTTATGTATTTATTTTTATTCTACAGCCAGTGACCTACCCAGTCATCCAACTACTAGACACTTCGTCAATAATGCAAACCGCCCAGTCTACCACCCATCCAGCCATGAGCCGTAACAAGTGTGACATATGCAACCGTGTGTTCACCCGCAAAGACGGTTTGACAAGACATCACGACTCTGTTCACCGCCGACAAGGACATCTCTGTACAACATGCGGGAATCTATTTACACGACTTGACAATTTAACAAGACATTGTAAAACAACACACACCAACCAAACATCACCGACCGACACCCCATCAGCAACCGATAGACAAACTCCACAACCACTATACGTGACCGACAGACAAACCATGCAACCCCTAGCAGCGACCCAAACAACTCGTACCATGACCAACACTATTCCATTAAAGCGACATACGATGTATGACGACATAACAAACAACAAACGCGTAAAGACTAACAACCACAGTAACGTTAATTCACACACCACTATTTTTCCTGTAGACGACCTAGCCATGATACGTTATACATGTGACATATGTGAGCATGCATTCAACTGCAAACATGGTTTGAAACGACATCACGACTCTGTTCACCGCCGACAAGGACATCTCTGTACAACATGCGGGAATCTATTTACACGACTTGACAATTTAACAAGACATTGTAAAACAACACACACCAACCAAACATCACCGACCGACACCCCATCAGCAACCGATAGACAAACTCCACAACCACTATACGTGACCGACAGACAAACCATGCAACCCCTAGCAGCGATCCAAACAACTCGTACCATGACCAACACTATTCCATTAAAGCGACATACGATGTATGACGACATACCAAACAACAAACGCGTAAAGACTAACAACGACAGTAACGTTAATTCACACACCACTATTTTTCCTGTAGACGACCTACCCATGATACGTTATACATGTGACATATGTGAGCATGCATTCACCTGCAAACATGGTTTGAAACGACATCACGATACGGCACACAGACGACGAAGACATACATGTAGAGAATGTTTGCAAGAATTTACAAGAAAATATAATTTAACGAACCACTATAAAATACCACACACCATCAAAACATTACCAGACGACACATCAGCGACCGACACGAATATCCCATAGGATGACTTCTCACAGACATCTCCTTACACCCAACACAGAAACTCACTTTCTTACTTTTATATTAAAAGACAAGTAGACACAATGTGACATCTCCCCTAGACTGTAGACCGATGGGGTTGTTTTTATTCAATAAAAATTTATTATATATGGTCTTTTGTGATTTTTTAATGTGTTATTGTTTTGTTACTTGTCCCTGAAAGTTATGTAACTCGGTATCCTGTATAAGAGGTATGACTGGAATCAAAATCACGGGAGAGAACGTGACGTACATCGCGATATTTGAAAACAGGGCGATGTTTAACCTCAACCAAAAAAGACAATGAACCTAGAAGGAAGACGAATATATATCTTAGTCTTGCAGCAGATTACCTTCCCATGTTCGCTTTAGTATTACAGTTTTCATCAAACTTCTTTTTGACTTGAACTTCGTTAATTTTTAAGAAAGTTTACTTATACATAATACATCACGTCTAATGACAATTTTTTATTTTTACCACTCAATGTATTTTCTTTTTCTATATCTTACATTGTCATCTTAATTTTTGATCACCTTAGTAAAAATTTGCTTAAGATTATAAACTTCAAGTTTTAAAAAACAACAACGTTATAGTACGTCGTGTCAAATGACACACCGTTTAAAATGTCTACATTTAAAGTTCACCAAAATAATGACGTAAAATCTAAATATGATATGACGTTAGCATACATATCATTCAACCTAATCACTCTAAAGTACAAATCAATAATTTTTATTGATTAAGGGGCTGGGTGAGTTATTTTTATCACTATTCGCCCTTCCCCTTCCCTTTGTCCGCAACCCCGTTCCCCTTCTCCCATCCAACCTTGCGTCATCACACTAACCTCAATACCAACCGTTAGATAAACAGACCGTACTACTACTACTACCCGCACTATACCTATTCCATTTAAGAGACAAAGGCTGTATGACAATCCTACAGACAAATATTTATTCAACTAATATTACAACCCCCTAGAAACCACTCCAACAGACTGGGATACATAACTTGTAGACACCACTCCTCGTTGAATATCTCTTGCACCCTACCTACATCGACAACTTTGTCCGCCGCCCTCGCCCCCGTCCCTAGTATGAACTCGGTTACCAACAATTTCAAAACATGCATGTTCCGAGTTCAAAACCAACCTTCACCGACACTACTATGAACTCGGCCCCTAACACTTCCAAAACATGCCTGTACTAACTTTGAAACCACCATCGGTGAAAACTTCACCGACCTTAGTATGGACTCTACACCTACCGATTCCAAAACATGCATGTTCCGAGTTCAAAACCAACCTTCACCGACACTAGTATGAACTCGGCTACCAACAATTCCAAAACATGCATGTTCCGAGTTCAAAACCAACCTTCACCGACACTAGTATGAACTCGGCTACCAACAATTCCCAAACATGCATGTAACAACTTTCCAACCTGCCTCAGTGCTAACAAAATTCCCCGACCCTAGTATGAACTCGACTGCCATCAATTCCTAAACATCCATGTACCAACTTTGTAACCTACCTCGGTGAAAACTTCACCGACCTTAGTTTAACTCTACCTAACAATTCCAATGATGCATATACGGACTTTGTAACCTGCCTCGGTGAAAACACCCCCGTCCCTAGTCTGAACTGGGTTACCAACAATTTCAAAACATGCATGCTCCGAGTTCAAAACCAACCTTCACCGACACTAGTATGAACTCGGCTACCAACAATTCCTAAACATGCATGTACCAACTTTGCAACCTGCCTCGGTGTTAACAAAAACTCCCCTGACCCTAGTATGAACTCGGTTACCAACAATTTCAAAACATACATGTTCCGAGATCAAAACCAACCTTCACCGACACTAGTATGAACTCGGCTACCATCAATTCCTAAACATGCATGTGCCAACTTTGCAACCTGCCTCAGTGTTAGCAAAACTCCCCGACCCTAGTATGGACTCTACACCTACCGATTCCAAAACATGCATGTTCCGAGTTCAAAACCAACCTCGGTGAAAACTTCACCGACCTTAGTTTAACTCTCCCTAACAATTCCAAAACATGCATGGTCTAGATTCGAACCCTGCCTCGGTGAAAACGTCACCGACTCGTGTATAAAATCTGTCCCAACCAACTCCAAACCTTCCCTGGGCACCCGAATAAAAATAACTCACCCAGCCCCTTAATCAATAAAAATTATTGATTTGTACTTTAGAGTGATTAGGTTGAATGATATGTATGCTAACGTCATATCATATTTAGATTTTACGTCATTATTTTGGTGAACTTTAAATGTAGACATTTTAAACGGTGTGTCATTTGACACGACGTACTATAACGTTGTTGTTTTTTAAAACTTGAAGTTTATAATCTTAAGCAAATTTTTACTAAGGTGATCAAAAATTAAGATGACAATGTAAGATATAGAAAAAGAAAATACATTGAGTGGTAAAAATAAAAAATTGTCATTAGACGTGATGTATTATGTATAAGTAAACTTTCTTAAAAATTAACGAAGTTCAAGTCAAAAAGAAGTTTGATGAAAACTGTAATACTAAAGCGAACATGGGAAGGTAATCTGCTGCAAGACTAAGATATATATTCGTCTTCCTTCTAGGTTCATTGTCTTTTTTGGTTGAGGTTAAACATCGCCCTGTTTTCAAATATCGCGATGTACGTCACGTTCTCTCCCGTGATTTTGATTCCAGTCATACCTCTTATACAGGATACCGAGTTACATAACTTTCAGGGACAAGTAACAAAACAATAACACATTAAAAAATCACAAAAGACCATATATAATAAATTTTTATTGAATAAAAACAACCCCATCGGTCTACAGTCTAGGGGAGATGTCACATTGTGTCTACTTGTCTTTTAATATAAAAGTAAGAAAGTGAGTTTCTGTGTTGGGTGTAAGGAGATGTCTGTGAGAAGTCATCCTATGGGATATTCGTGTCGGTCGCTGATGTGTCGTCTGGTAATGTTTTGATGGTGTGTGGTATTTTATAGTGGTTCGTTAAATTATATTTTCTTGTAAATTCTTGCAAACATTCTCTACATGTATGTCTTCGTCGTCTGTGTGCCGTATCGTGATGTCGTTTCAAACCATGTTTGCAGGTGAATGCATGCTCACATATGTCACATGTATAACGTATCATGGGTAGGTCGTCTACAGGAAAAATAGTGGTGTGTGAATTAACGTTACTGTCGTTGTTAGTCTTTACGCGTTTGTTGTTTGGTATGTCGTCATACATCGTATGTCGCTTTAATGGAATAGTGTTGGTCATGGTACGAGTTGTTTGGATCGCTGCTAGGGGTTGCATGGTTTGTCTGTCGGTCACGTATAGTGGTTGTGGAGTTTGTCTATCGGTTGCTGATGGGGTGTCGGTCGGTGATGTTTGGTTGGTGTGTGTTGTTTTACAATGTCTTGTTAAATTGTCAAGTCGTGTAAATAGATTCCCGCATGTTGTACAGAGATGTCCTTGTCGGCGGTGAACAGAGTCGTGATGTCGTTTCAAACCATGTTTGCAGTTGAATGCATGCTCACATATGTCACATGTATAACGTATCATGGCTAGGTCGTCTACAGGAAAAATAGTGGTGTGTGAATTAACGTTACTGTGGTTGTTAGTCTTTACGCGTTTGTTGTTTGTTATGTCGTCATACATCGTATGTCGCTTTAATGGAATAGTGTTGGTCATGGTACGAGTTGTTTGGGTCGCTGCTAGGGGTTGCATGGTTTGTCTGTCGGTCACGTATAGTGGTTGTGGAGTTTGTCTATCGGTTGCTGATGGGGTGTCGGTCGGTGATGTTTGGTTGGTGTGTGTTGTTTTACAATGTCTTGTTAAATTGTCAAGTCGTGTAAATAGATTCCCGCATGTTGTACAGAGATGTCCTTGTCGGCGGTGAACAGAGTCGTGATGTCTTGTCAAACCGTCTTTGCGGGTGAACACACGGTTGCATATGTCACACTTGTTACGGCTCATGGCTGGATGGGTGGTAGACTGGGCGGTTTGCATTATTGACGAAGTGTCTAGTAGTTGGATGACTGGGTAGGTCACTGGCTGTAGAATAAAAATAAATACATAAAATAAAATGCATGAAACAAAAATCATACTTAAAACAAAATTAAAAATGAACGTACCTATGGGTTTGAACGCGTAAGTTGAACGTGAAGTTAGCTGTGTGTGGAGATCCGAAATGGTGTAGTTGGATGTAGCTGGAACGTTTGGTTCAGTGGGTGCCTCGGGGATGGGTAGGTAGTTCAATAGGTTCGGTCGATGGTTAGTCTGTCTCGTAGGGTCGGTTGTACACTAAAAGGAATACATATGACTACTTATTTAGATACATATTTATTTAAAGGGTATTTTAATGGGGTTAGCTCCCTTAAAACAAAAAGTAATATTAACCTTACCTTTAATAGAATAAACACGCACAAAAGATGTGGTCCGTATAGGGTTAGGTGGATGTGATGGTTGGTAAAGCTGGCGTGGGTTTAGTCTCAGGAGTCAACAGAGGTCGCAGGCTGGATAAGTCGCGGTGACGCTTGATTTGAAGTCCGAAGTTGAAGTGATTAGAACACAATTTTCGCGGTCATTTATCCGGTTGAACGGCCTAATTACAGCACCAGCTGTCGCACAACAGCTGTTGCATAATGACCTAAGTGCTTCGCGGAAAGCTACTTAATGTATGTCGTTAATTACCATAACCCGTCAACCGAGCGGGGGTAACTCGGTGAAGCATAACAAAAAATTTAATTAGGTGGGACATCATGCTGTGATGGGCCAGCGGCTGCGATCAATACATTCCCATTAAAACGGGCAGCGGTGAGAAAACTTCGCGGGCGGGTCGATACGTAACAGCTGTGGCTGATCGTTATCTTTAATGGATGTTATTCACAAAGTACACGGCTAGTGTTAGTCTTTTATTTAAAACATACATACATTCAAACAAACCAACAAATTAAACAACAAAGAAAAGAAATATATCAAAGTAATTAAATTAAACAAAGTAATTAAAATCAAATTACGTAACTAGTTAATAATAATTTAACTAATTATAAAATAAAATAAAATTAAAAATAAACAAAATAAAAATAATTAAAAAGTAAACAAATAATCAAATTACGTAACTCGTTAATAAAAATTACACAATATAAACAAAGTAATTAAATTAAACAACAAGTAAACAAACAAATTAAACAAAATAAAAATACAATCAAAGTAATTAAATTACGTAACTCGATAATAAAATTTCAAACTAATTATAAAATAAAATTAAAATTACGTAACTAGATACAAAATAAATAAAAATCAAATTAATTAAACTTATTAAAAATAAAATAATTAAATTAAAAATAAACAAAATAAAAATAATTAAAAAGTTAAAATCAAACAAATACAAAATAAATAAAAAATCGAATTAATTAAACTTATTAAAAATAAACAAACAAAACACAAACAAAGTACAATAAAATTACGTAACTAGGTCAAAAATTAATTAAAATTTAAAAAACTCATTAAAACTAATTAAAAAACGCATTAAAATTACGTAACTAGGTCAATGATTACGTCATAATGTTACTAATTACGTCACAAGGTCATTAATTACGTCACAAGGTCATTGATTACGTCACAAGGTCACCAAAAGGTGACCTACTTCCCCACCACCTCCCCCAACGCCAGTTGGCGTAGTATTTTACTATATGTCGTTGTCCCGCCTGCGCATCCTGCTCACCCACCCTCCACATCCCGATGCGCCAGGCTGGGAGTATTTTGCTATATGTCATTGTCCCGCTTCCACATCCTGCTCCCGAGTATTTTACTATATGTCGTTGTTCCTCACCCTGCGCTCCTCCGCCAAAAATGCGGTCCAAAAGCGACCTAATATACTACTTGTAGCTATATTTGTGTATTAATGTATTATGACCCCCATGTAGTTGTGTTTATGTATCATGACCCCTAGGTGTGTGTTTATGTATTATGACCCATAGGTAGATGTGTTTATGTATTATGACCCATAGGTAGATGTGTTTACGTATTATGACCCCTACGTAGTTGTTTTTATGTATTATGACCCCTAGGTACGTGTGTTTATGTATTATGACCCCTGGGTAGCTGTGTTTATGTATTATGACCCATAGGTAGATGTGTTTACATATTATGACCCCTACGTAGTTGCTTTTATGTATTATGACCCCTAGGTAACTGTGTTTATGTATTATGACCCCAGGGTAACTGTGTTTATATATTATGACCCCTAGGTACGTGTGTTTATGTATTATGACCCCTGAGTAGCTGTGTTTATGTATTTTGACCCCTAAATAGTTGTGCTAATGTATTATGATCGTATATGTTCTATGAACCCTAAATAGTTGTGGTTAAGTATTATGATTTATGACCCCTAAGTAGTTGTGTTTATGTATTATAACCCCTACGTAGGTGTGTTTATGTATTATGACCCCTAGGTAACTGTGTTTATGTATTATCACCTCTACATAGGTGTGTTTCGACTCCAGAACGCGTGCTACACTTTTAAAGAAATAAGAAGCAGTCCCGAAAACCATTACATATCTAAACGTCACCCTATACACAAAGCTAATCTGAATTAAAACACACGTTTTTGTTAGAAGTTTAATCCCACATAGAACACATCAACTATTTAAAACCCTAACAACACATTAAAGAATCAACACGAACATTTTATCAACGGCTACTTTGAATAACTATCACCACAGTCAAGCCACAATATTTTAAAACAAAATAATGTCCATGCCTTCAGCTAAGCGGATTAATCTCCAACCCACTCTCTATTTTTTCTTTACCCCACTTCGTTTTGCACCATGGGAAAACTAAGATAAGAGCACTCCAAAATTTAGACAAGAAACACACCGCGGGGTTATGTCGCCTCGTGACATAGATTTACAGAGCTATGGTGTCGCTTGACTGGTAGACTATTACGGCTAAATCCGGTTGATAAATAAACGCTGTGCTGTACCGGATGTGATAATTATACTTTCCTTTTTTTGTGTAGGGGATGTAATTTCCGTGAAACAGTTACTGAATAATTGTTAATGTAGTTAAGTTCCCCTTCCAAACCTGACGGTCTATAGGGCACGTGAAGTAGAGTTCACTTGTTTCTGTGACCTCGGCATATGAAGGGACAGTGTGGTTAGCTCTATGACCCGCCACCTTTACTTTCTCTAACGTGAGTTAGGTACAGAGTTTCTTCCAGGCATCTCTTCGGGGGGTGCAGAGTGCCCCTCCCCATCCCCCACAGGAGAAAAAAGTTTGGAAGAAACACTGGTTAGGTACCCATTAGAGCTGGGTGGACTCAAGGACGGTCTACTGATTTCAACCTGGAATCAAACTTGAGATTTGTTAATGCCGGTTTTAATTTTACTTTTAAATTGAATTTTTTTTTTTAAATTCAAATCGATCGAGACATTTTTAATTCACATGAAAAAGGGCAATAAATTTGAAATTTTGTTTTTAAGTTATCTCCCCTGCTGTAAAATTAAAACATGAAACGCTTTGACATGAGCATATCCGGTGTCGCGGCAACGTACGTTGTGAAACGGATACGTTTCAATAATGGACTGGGGTGGGAAATTGGGGGGGGGGGGGTGAATCTTGGATTTATGGGTGTGGTCTTTTTCATTTTTTTTTTTTGCACACAAGAAAGACTGGTAATAAATCTAAGTGTAATTTATGGTATGTTAAAATTAAAATCTGTTAGCTGCTTGCGTTTATGCTGTTTGGCATTCACGATGCTATACAACAGGGGTCTCCAAACTTTTCAGCCCGAGGGCCGCATTAACTATCAAATATCAGCTCGGGGGCCAGAGTTTCTTTAAGGCATCTCTTCAGGGTCGTGCCCCCCCCCCCCCCGACGAAATATAATTTATATAGAAATATATACAGATTTCAAGTGTCCACCACTTTAGGTGAGTGTATAGATCAGCAACTAGATTTCACTCTCTTGCAGTTTTAGGTTCAGAAAATTTAAATGACTAGTTATGTCAGCAGCAGAGGCCAATTTCTATACCCACTCTTCATCAGACAATAATGGCTGTGACTTGCCTTTACTATCAGGAAGTCACCTATTTCTTTTCTTAGATACTCTGCTTAGAATTTTCTCGCAAAATTAGCAATCTTACTGATGTGAAATATAGTAAATCTTGCGATTTTGTGTTTGTCTCTGAACTATCTATGGTTAGATATCCTCATCGGTTACAGAGTCACACATTATATGTAGGGAAGCCAGCTCTTGTGTTATGTTCATGTCTTCATCCACACCTCTAATGAACACAAGAAGTTGAGAGGTGGAACAGCTGTCCAGCGAATCATCTATTGCAATTGAAAAATGGCGAAACTTGCTTGAATTTTTCGCTATTTGAGTCGCAATATTTTCACCAATGTCTGCAATACGGCGAGTAATTTTATTTGCACACAAAGCTATATTTTCAAATAGTTTTGAATTTTCTATGCAAAGCTCCTCAGCCACCTCCAACAAACATTTATTCAGTGGACAAAAAGATCGTCGCGGGCCGGATAAAATGACCTCGCGGGCCGCATGCGGCCCGCGGGCCGTAGTTTGGAGACCCCTGGCCTACACAGTGCGACCTTAAACGTACAAAATACAGCGGTAAATGTACACAGTACTACCTTAAATGTACAAAATACAGCGGTAAATGTACACAGTACGCCCTTAAACGTACAAAATACAGCGGTAAATGTACACAGTACGTCCATAAACGTACATAATACAGCGGTAAATGTACAGAGTACGACTCTTTAATGTACACCATATAGCGGTAAAAGTACACATTCACCCTTTCATCCCCAGCGGGCTATCATCACGGGCAGTGGACATGGGGGTCAGGGCCGATGTAAACCTATCGATCTTTAGCGTATGGGGGTGGGGGGGGGGGGGGGAAATGACCGGTGACCTTGACATTTGGCCGGACACGAGCAGGGCATATTTGCTATTGATTTTGTTTTTTTTTTTCTGTTGATGAAGCGCTGACCTGGCTTATGAGTGCCGCACGTGCTTGACCCCCCCCCCCTCCTACCCAGTCATCCCCCACCCCACCACCACCCCCACCATCACCCCCACCTCACCCCACCCCCACCTCACAACCACCACACACGTTTCCTCTAATGATACAGCCTAAATTTAGTTTACGGTTAAACACTGGATAAACACACCAGTCTAACCCACATACATATACAAATGCGCATACTCATACATATACACATGCGTATTTTTACACGCATTTTTCTGTATTTATACAGTTGAGTCAATTAATCAACAAAAACATATTCCTTTATGCCTTTTATTTTACGGACAATTTTGTAGGCCTACATCAAATAAAGATGACATGAAATTGATAGCATAATAATAATAGGAAAATTTCCACTGGTTTTTCGGGTAGGCAATTATGGGATGTTTTAATACCAAAAGACATATCTGCCTATCTATCATCTACCCCACATCTATCAATATCTGGGGAGATTGAGGATTCGAGATTAAATTAAACTGATATCAAAGATGGATGTTTGTTGTATTCCTACGCGCGACCTCTACATTTGATGTGGCCTATGGGAGTTAGAAAAAATAGTTCCAGCTTCCATTGTAACCTAGCAACCTATAGGAACTAAAAGATGTAAACCTGTTCCATATGGTAGATGGAGTAGAGTCTACCTATTTCTACAGACAACATCTCAGATGGCGTGTTACGACTGCTGACCCGAAAGTCTAGAGTTCGGATCCCGGGATCGAGTAAGTAAGTAGAAAGTCTCTGAGTCCACCCAGCTGTGATGGGTACCTGACTTAAGTTTGGGAAAATAATGTCGCTGGGCATAGTGATGATCGCATTATTCGCTATATTCCAAAGTCATTAAAACAGATGAACTCTACTTCATCTGCCCCATGTGTTTTGAGCATGAGCGTGAAAAAGATTATCATAATTGACTGACCGGGCATTTTAACTTTTAGGGGTCATCCATTAATGACGTCACGCTTTTTTTGACGATTTCTACCTTCCCCCCCCCTCCCCTCCGTCACACGTCGTCACAAAAAGCCAGTTCCCCCCCACCTTAAAATGACGTCACACCTCAACCTACAACCCCCCCCCCCCTCAAAATTGCAGTTGAATTTTTTTTAAACATCGATATTTTTCTAAAATCTTGTCTAAACTATTACAATTTATTAAAACAGTTATCTAAAACGCAAAATAACGTCTAAAATTCGTTTTCTAACATTGCTTTTTTATAATGCAAAAGTGTGACGTCGCAACATCTGAACCCTCCCCCCCTCCCCCTCATCACACATCGTCACAAAATTACGGACCCCCCTCCCCCATACGAGTGTAACGTCATTTATGGATGACCCCTTATACTAGAAATCTAGAAACGCATTCATTTCTGGATGGACTTGGGAATTCCATGTAACCTACCAGCTTAAGGATACTAAAACCTAAGTCTCAGATAATATTCCTCCGTTCTTGTAAACATAGATACCAGAGTAACTTGAGGGGGCACTGTCCTAGCCTTTTCTCTTCATCCCCCGCCCCTCGCCCCCGCCGCCTTACTCCCCCTCACCCACCACATACACAAGTAGCACCTCCTTCCTTGCATGTCGAAATAATAATATGTAGTTGATATTCAAAATATATACTTGAACCGTTCCGCCCCCAGGAAATTTTAAGTGCGCCCTTATCCGGAAGTTTCAAGTGCACCCCCGCCCCCCCCCCACCCCCCCCCCCCCCCCACCCCCCCGCCCCCAATGGAGAACAATGTTTCTAAGAAACCATGTGAATAACGGAAATAAAAAGTTTAAAATAAATTTTCAAGAGTATGACCTCTTACACGTTTTTTTTTTTATGTTCGAATGTATAAACTCTCCTCGACTAAGCCATAAATCAGACAACGGGAATTCCCCAAGTGACTCAATTGGTCTAAGATTCGGCTTTGTAACTACTGCGTCAAGTTAAATTTATCTTACTTAGTTTGGCCCACATTTTTCTGGGACTGTGGAGGGGGGGGGGGGGAGGGGAGTGCATAACCAGCGAACGAAAAAAAAGCACATAATAAACGATAACCGAAAGGCACTTCATAAGTAATTTAGGGGGGCAGTAATGCCAGAGGCGAAAGCAAGATGAATGGGGAGGGGAGGGTGGGGGGGGAGGGATTTATGAATGATAAACAGATAAAAAATGATCGAATACTTGGTAGAAGGTTAACGCGGTGTTTACATACACGGGGCGGTTGAGGAATCGACTTTTAAGTAGACAGATTCAGTACTAGATTTTGTAGTGGTTTATGTGACCCGGGGGGGGGGGGTGGAGAGAGTGATTTCAGAATTTTTTCTCGACAGCAGACTTATTGTTCCCAAGGGGGGGGGGGGGTGGACACTGGTTAAATTGTATATTTTCTGCATATATTGTCTATTTTTTTTAACCCACAGAATAACGTAAGCCTTAATTAGTACTGAGAACAGTAAATTACGCCAATGCAATTGAGAATGCTATTCCTAATTTATTCCGTATAAAATACTGTATCATTTAATTTATTCGATTATTTAATTGATTATATAAATAATGTATTACTTTATTTATTAGAGGGCTAAAATATTGGTTCACTTAACTGATTAATTTGGTCTAAAATATTATACTAAGTAATCAATTAGGTCTAAAATTAGTCGAAATTTATTATGTCACTAAATTAGTGTCTAAAATAATGATACTCCAATAATTAAATAAAGGATTATCCAGGTAAATCTCTATTGTAGAAAACACAGTTGCTTCCATTTTAAAAACTGCTTTCTACGATATCAACTGCTGAACAAGATAACATATCAAACAAAGTGAGCTCTTGAGCTAATTTGATTACAAGGAAATAATTTGATTCTCTTTATTTGATAACCGTTTTCCAGACCGCCGGTTAAAGCTATAAAAACAATACCGTGTTTACATTGAGCACAGAGAAAATTTTCGTGGGTGAATGCCCTTGCTAGAAAGATAAACAAATAAAACGTATCCACTATCAAGAGTCATGTGTCTATCACAGTGGTTCTTAACCTTTTTTGGAGGTACCGAACCCCAACAGTTTCACATTTACCGAACCCTTCTAAATAGTTTTATAGTCAATACTGACAACATTCAATCGTGAAGCGTATGAGTCGGGTGTGTGTCTTGAACCCCTGAGACTGCCTCGCCGAACCCCTGGGGTTCGATTGAACCCAGGTTAAGAACCCCTGATCTATTACTTTACCAAAACTCGTAAATAGAAAACCACTTTAACCTCCTCTGAAATATGCATCAACCATTCACAAAATTCATTTCACGAGATCGAAACTATCCTAATATAATCCACAAGTTAAATCCACACGCTAAAACCACATTCTATCACCACATGTTAAAACCACATTCCCGACACAACAGATGTCACGTGTCGCCCGTATTCCCCGACAGCCACAGACCCATACACAGCCACATGTGGGTCACAACTCGTCCCTGATCAGATGGAAATCCGAATATCGATCCCTGCCTTCCCACGGAGTATCGGCGTAAAACTCTGGAATATCTGTCAGAGAAACGTTCTCTGTGTGTGTGTGTGTGTGTGTGTGTGTGGCGGTGCCGCCCTCTTTTTCTGGCTTTGACGTGGTGGTGTCTGAGCCTCACCCCCCCCCCTCGCGTGGGTATTGTGGCCTCCCCCACCTCTCGTGGGTATCGTAGTTCCCCACCCCTCGCGAGTGTATCATGGCCCCCCCACCCCCCTCGTGGGTAATGTGACCACCCCCACCCGACCTGGAAAATGTTACCACCCCCCACCGCTCCTGGATAATGTGGCCACCCCCACCCCTTGTGCGATATTGTGGCCACCGCCACCCCTCCCGTGGGTATCATGGTCCCCCCACCCCTCCCTTGGGTATTATAAGGTATTATAGCTTCCCCCACACATCGCGTGGTTATTGTGGCCTCCCTACCCCTCGAGACGGTTCAATTCTCCCCCACCCTTTCTGTGGGTATGAAGACCTCTACCACCACATCTTATGCTGTGTGGTTTAGTTTAATGCACGTTATGCTGTATGAAGGGTACTCACGATTGTACTTGCGTGCTCACAGTTTCTCGCGTGCGCTGAACTGTCATGATATGATGCTCATACATATTCTCACTTAAGCACCGACACTCACACACACACACACACACACACATACTTGCCCTCATGCGAAAATATACACCAGCACACATACACAAACATCAAGACATTTGCAAATACCCTAGCACATCCATACTCTGACACACCACTAACACACGCTAACATACACACAGCAATTCACACTTTCACACATGAGCACATTCTAACACTCACACCCTTACAAACACACGCTAACATACACACAGCAATTCACACTTTCACACATGAGCACATTCTAACACTCACACCCTTACAAACACACGCTAACATACACACAGCAATTCACACTTTCACACATGAGCACATTCTAACACTCACACCCTTACAAACACACGCTAACATACCCAATGAGATTCACACTTTTACACATGAGCACATTCTAACACTCACACCCTCACAAACACACGAATACACACCACACTAACATACACAATAAACTCCTCGCACAAAACACAGTCACACACAAACACTAACACACACATAAACACACACATTCACACATAAACTCATCTTTTCACGATCCCTCCAATCATCCCCCACGCCCACTCCTCCCCCCACTCCACTCTAACATGATGTCTACACCAGCAGAAAGCGTATTGAAAGAATTGAAAAAAGATCAATTTCCCTGCCCTGCTCCCTTGTAAACTTAACATCCCATCTTCACTTGAACGTCTCCATGCCTCACCTCACAATTTTACACCATCCACAGGGTCGGCGCTACCTATACATCGAGCTAGGCGGTCGCCTATGGCGCCATCCCGAGGGGGGGGGGGCACAAAAGGTTTAATCGCTGTTATCGAAAACTACCTAATAATTAATAAAGGAGTAGCGATCTATTTCGGCACCTAGTACGAACTATCAATTTTGCACCTCCACCCCAAAAGTAGGTCTATATAGGCCTATATTTATTCGCGATGGTGAAAATGCAACCCCACCTTCCTAATTCGGAAAGGTCGGGGCGCTTTTTGCCAGTCACTTTGCCTTTTTACTTTCTCGTATATACGTAGTATAGAGAAAGTATTGTAATCGTGCAAAAAAAAAATCGAGATTTTTACAAATCTCGACGTTTTACACCTCACTGATACGGAAAAACATAATTTTGCAATCTTGTCCGTATGTCTGTGTGTGTGTGTCTGTGTGTCTGTGTGTCTGTGTGTCCGTGTGTAAACACGATAACTTGAGTACCGTTACTGCTAGGATGATGAAATTTCATATATAAGTATTTTATCAAAATCGTAGATCCGTATCAACTTTTGAGCGATTTCCGATAACCGGAAGTGGTACTTTTTCTACTTTGAATTTTTCAAAAGCCTATAACTTGAGTACTATTTCAGATAGATAAATGAAATTTCACATGTAAGTAAAAGATCTAATTCTCTACCTTCTGTTAAATTTTGAGTAATTTCCGTTGACCGGAAGTAGTAATTTACGCTACTTCCGATTTCTCAAAAACTAATGTAAATTTTAAAAGTACTAATAATATTGCGCACTATTATGCGCTTTTTTATTTCGCGTTCACTTGGTGTGCAATTAATTTGTCTACGAGATTTTATTCTATTTTTAAAACTTTAAGTATTTAAAATGGATTAAAAAATCATGTCTATAGCCCGAGTTCCCATCCCCTGTTATTTTATATAAAAATATTCGAGAAAGTTTAGGGGAGATCACTCCCGGTTTATTAATTTAGTGTCACATAATTGATGTAGAAAACGATTAAATAAGTTCGTAATTTAAAGTTCCAACATTTTAATAGGGCTTGTAAGTCTCGTTTTCTCTGACCTTGAATTAGAAATCTGTCCTGGTGTGTAGAGCTTTGTAATGACGGGGTTTTCAAAGTGTTGTACTTGTTTTGTAAGTTTTGATGAATCGTTTAGATTTGGGAGTAACGGCTGAAGGCTGTTGCTGATATGGTTTCGTAGGTATAAAGTATCTAAATGTTAAAGTGTCGTAATTTTTTATTTGGCTGTTGTGTGTTGAAGGTCTAGTGGAAGCTTATCGTTGTTGATTGTGAGTATCGTTTGTAGAGCTTGGTGAAGTTAAACGAGTTGGTGTCGTAGTTCTGGAACATCGAGTCTAGTTATGTTTAGGTATCGAGGTTTGATATGTGTTGTGAATGTGGTAGAGTATATCGAGTAGTCGAGTTTATCGTAAGTTAGATGATTTCAATTCAGTACGGAACACACTACAAAGAAAGGTAGGCGTTCTCTAGTTGAAAAATCTTTAGTTTTTTAGGAATCTATATTACCATTCTTATTAAAGTATTAATATATATCAAATAAGATGGATTTTATAACTAACCGTAAACTTTGTTTGTTTTTTTCAATTATAATTATTTTTTTATTAAATCAATTATTCTAGCGATGTCTAAAACAGTTACTCATGTTTAATTTTTTGAAAGACATCCCTTTATTTAGGGGATCCAAAATTTGAAATTTTACTGTGTATAAATGCATTTGATAATTGTATGTCGTCAAAATTGAATAGAAGTATGTTATAATAAAGCTACTGCTTTAGAATTTCAAACAAAACATACAGTTAAGTAATTAATTGGTAAAAAAATATTATTTTTACAAAGTTACATAGCTAATATAAAAGATTTGTTATAATTATTGCGTAATGAAATTTAGCGCGTTTTATTGTGTTTTTCAAACATGTCTTAGTTACAGTGGATTAATTGAGCAATCTTTTTTGAAAGTTATTTCCCTTTGAATAAAATTTTATAATTTGGATTTTCAAATGGGAGATAATTCGTTGCTTAACTTTACATTCATTTCAAATCCTGCACCTTAGGTTGACCGCTTGCATATAAATACAACTTTAAGTTATTATTTGTTACTGTAAAAATTATATAGAACTTAAGTTCTAAACAAAATAGTTTGGTAGGTTTTTTTTAGCATTATCAAGTTGAAAAACAAATACAACAGTAGCCGTTGTAGATTGCAATATTTAATGTTTGTAGACATACAGTCTTAGTCGTAAATTAAACATCTAATTGATTGTCTTTTCATATTTTTCACCCTCTCCTAAAGGATTCATATATAACAATTTTAGGCTGGAATCTTTAACATTTATAACCTTTTATTTTTCAAAAACAAAAAAATCGTTACATAATCACACAATATAGACATTTTACAATTATAATTAAAAACAGTCAAGCTTAAAACAAGTAAGTTCCGTTTTGGAACTCACCTTGAGAGGACTGCACAGAGTCGAACACTACAAGAACTTTTTTTTTCAGTGGTTTTTTCCCAGTTTTTTCCCCCCCGGACCGCACCGGGTGACACCATTTGGGGAGGGGGGGGTGTGACACCAAGGCAAAAAAAAGGAAAATATATAGAGAAAAATTTGAGGGGGGGGGGGTGCAAATCAAAAATTTGAGGGGGGTGCAAATCGAAAGTTCGAGGGGGGGGGGGTGCAAATCGAAAGTTTGAAGGGGGGTGCAAAGAGTCGCTACGCCTCTGGGGGGGGGGGGGGTGACACCATTAAGTGCCGCACCGGGTGACACCCGACCTCGGTACGCCAGTGACTTTCTCTAATGGTTTTGATTTGAGGAATGGATTTATTAGTTGCTGTAAACCTTTAATTTAGCCGTCATCATTTAAACGTGCACAGATTCATTTACTAACTTACACACACATAATTACAAACTCCAACACACAAACACACTCAGACACACACACATTACCACAGACATGTATGCACACACTGACTCACATACACCCGGTGTTTCTTTCAGACTTTTTTCTCCTCCGGAGTAGGGGGGGGGGACCACTTGAAACTTTGGGAGGGGAGTAGATTTACCAGGGGGGGGAGGTTGCGGAGGCTAGTAAAAGTATATATTTTCTAAATAAATTTTATTTCATTCGGGGGACGGTAGACACCCCCACCCCCCTGAATAGATGCCTGAAAGAAACTCTGCCTACACCGTCGCTAAATTTACTACTTTAGTGGGTTTTTTTTTTCTATTTCCCGATGCCCAAATTGTGCCTTTCATTGCAATTGTATAAGTTATTTACGACACAAAGTTAGCGTCGATTTTATTTTCATTCTCCGATGATTAATTTTTTTTTCTATTTATAGTAACTTCTTAAAGACCCATCAAACGACAGCGATGAGCCAGCAACAATCAGTAAACGACAGCTACCTCTACGACTAGAGAGTTCTCAACCTACTTTCACTTTAGGACCATCATCCTTGTCAAGTCACAACAACTCACAACAACTCAACAACTCACAACAACTCACAAAATGTTCGAAACTAACCAAGAATAAAGATAAACAACAATTGATTTCATTCTCAATTAAACCTTAGTTACTATAAATAGAAAAAAAATAATTAATCATCGGAGAATGAAAATAAAATCCACGGAATCGACGCTAACTTTGTGTTGTAAACAACTTAAACAATTGTAATGATCATCCTTGTCAAGTGACAACAACTCAACAACTCACAACAACTCACAAAATGTTAGAAACTAACCAAGAATAAAGATAAACAACAATTGATTTCATTCTCAATTAAACCTTAACGACCTACCACTATTTTTTATCACAGATCCTTGAAGGGTCCCTGGAATACAAGCTAAGAACCCCTGAAATGGACGAAGAACCCTTCAAAGTCAGCTCAGCGAATTATTCTCTCCCCCATCAGCACTTACTTTCAGTTCTTCTCTCCCCTTTTCTTCCATCTCGCGATAAAAACTGGCACTTTTAGCTAGCGTCCCCCAATTACTGGTATTGAATTAGACCCGGGGGGGGGGGGGAGGCGTCAATTATGCGATGATAAACCCCTCCCTTTTGATCATGCTCGGAGCACTCACCCCCCCCCCCCCACACACACACACATACACACACTCACCCCCACACGGCGTGGGTCGTGCACGTGAGGTTACAGAGATAAAAATGTTATTATTTAGACACAGATGTATGTGCGGTTGGGTGGGGCTGAACTTGATGTATGGGGGTTAGGGGGTGGAATGGAGGGGTGGGGGTGGGTGGTGGATGTGGTGGGGGTGGGGGACTTGTGAAACATAATGTTGTGCGAATGAGGGGATGAGTTTTGTGGGGGTATCAGCTTTTTTTTGGGGGGGGGTATTAGCTTTGTGGGGAATGGTATCAACTTTGTTGGGTGGTGGTATCTTCTTTGTGGGGGATGGTATCATCTTTGTGGGGGTCGGTATCATCTTTGTGGGGGATGGCATCATCTTTGTTGGGTGGTGGTATCAACTTTGTGGGGTGATGTTATCATCTTTGTGGGGGATGGTATCTTTGTTGGGTGATGGCATCAGCTTTGTGGGATGGGTTATTTGATTAAGGGGTGGGAAATTATGATTAAGTGTAGAATGTATGTTAAGGGATTGATGATGTGGGTGTGTGGTCTAATGTAATTTTTGTTTTTACTGTATATTTATTTTAACATTTCAAATTAATAAAATTTAAAACCAACAACTTTCTTCAACCTCAGCTTATATTTTGATTCTTTGTTCAGCATTATGTCTAGTTATTTCATTATCCGTACGCACGGAGAGACGCTCTATAGACTTCAACAGCAAGACCTAACTCGATACTTTAGTTCTACTAGATTCCAACAAATATCTGCTAGATAAGTAGGTTCTTAGAAAAATGCGCAAACAGAAAACTGCGAAAAGGAAAACCGCGCAAACAGAAAAAAATGCTCAAATAAAAGTTAATTGTATTAATACATTTTAATTTTGTCCTATTTTGTATAAAAAAAAATTATTATGCAACAATGTACATGTTGTCATTTTTTGTTTATGTCTATCAATGCTCAATTTATGAAAACTAGCATGCCCTTGCGCACTTTTCTGCGCGCAATGGTTTGTCTGTTGCGCAGTTTTCCGATGCGCATCTTTCCGGTCACCAGATTATTCGTGTTTATACCAATATGTTAGAGACACATACACTGTAAGATCATATCTAATTAACGTCTTGTAAAGCAAAAGAGGAATTTAGGCCTGGCTGTCACAAGGAATGAATCATTCAGTATGACTTGAACTACAAGCAAGTGCCCCGTGGTCGGACAACTCTTACTGAACTAGCATTTATTTGTGTATAGCCTGGTCGCCCAGCGTACTAAAGCAATATGACAAGCATATAATACTCTTTACAGCAGAATGTTTTCTGTTCTATAAATAACACATGTACAATGAGACTAGATTGGTTTGATCTGGAAACATGTGTTTTGTTTTATTCGGTCGCATTTCGAATTAAATAAAATTCTACTCTTTTTCAGGTGCTATTTAAAATATAAATATTAAATGACTTTTTTGTTTATCTATAGCCTTTGCGGCCATGTCCTGCTAATTAATAATAAATTACATAAAAAGTGAGCTGATTTATGTGTAGCCTACCATTACGTTCATATATATATATATATATATATATATATATATATATATATATATATATATATATATATATATATATATAATATATATATATATTTAGTCGTATGGACTTGAAAATGTTCAGCCAGTAGCCCCACCTAATCTTAACCCTCCCCTGCCACCTACCCATGAAAATGTTAACCCAGGGGCCCCACCCACTAAGCCTTATCCGCCCCTGCCACCTACCCATTGAGGCGGTGGTGTGTACACCCCTCGGTAATGTTACGGCTACATGAAAAAAACACAACTGGCCGATAATTGAATTCCCAGGTACAAATACAGGATCGACCCCGACATCCACAAAACCTCAGGCTAGTTACAGATCTCTGTGCAGAAAATATTTGGTAAAGGGGGGGGGGGGGGGGGGCGAGTGGACGGTACGGGTGTGATGTTACTGATTATGTAGAAACATGCTAAAATTACGTTATATTCGCCAGTTCCAATTCTCTAGCTAGTCATTTTTTTTTACTAGCGTTTAGCCAGATCAGTTAAGAGAACAAGTATGAGATCAAACCCGTTACTCTTGCTTTTATGGAGGTGATTGAGTGTGTAATTTCTTTAACTAGGCGATCAAACCATTTGTATGTTAAAAATAAACTGTGTTATTGTGTCGTTTTTGGTAAAAAAAAATTGTGCAGAGAGCGATCAGTCGTATAAAATTGGAAATCATCATGTTTTCCCGTTTGTGCCCAAGACACATGGCGCAGATGAAGTAGAGTTCATCTGTTTCATTGACCTCTTCATATAAGTGGATGATGTGGTCAGCACTATGCCCAGCTGCATGTGTTTCCCTAACGTGCGTTAGGTACCCATAAGAGCTGGGTGGACTTGGGAACGTTCTACTCGAACTCGAGACTTTCGTAGTAGCAGCCTAGCGCTCTACCGCAGGCAACACCGCCCCAAAATGTAAAATATATGATCTGACTTTAAAAGGTTATGGTTAGAAATAGGGGTTTGGGTTTAAATAAGGATAGTTCGATATTTTTTTTTATTGTGTAGTGATTAGGGCTAGATTAATGTTAGTGTGTTACGGTTATGGTTAAGCAGAGTGATCAGTTAGGACTAGAGCTAGACAGTGTTCTCTTTTTGAAAGAGTTTAGTAATGGGTAATAACTACTGAACGACTAGCAATAGCCATGCGGTGCCTTACATAGGAAAAGTTTTTAAAAATGTAAAATATAAAATTTCCTGAACATAGAAAACATACCAGAAAGATAAAAATGTTTGCAGAGCAGAGGCGTAGCGATTGGGTGGAGGGCGGGTGGGTACATATATCCCCGGGCGCCGACCCTAGGAGCGTCAAAAAGGGTTTAAAAAATTAAAAGCTCATTTTATCTGCAGTTTTGAATTATAAACAGAAAAATATAAGGGGGGGGGGTGCCAAATTGAAAGTTTGTCCCCGGGCGCCGGGAGGGGTCGCTACGCCTCTGCTTGCGGAGAGAATATGAAGCCAAATTGGTCGGCTGATTTCTCCCTCTTGTTCCATCTCATCATTCTATCGGATTAGTTAGCCTTTGATTGATTTGGGTAAAAAATCGATAAGGTTTAGGTTGTTTTAGCCAAGGCCCAGTAAAGATATAGATTTGCAATCTTCTTCAGCCTTATGTGGGTTGCGATTTTTATTATAGTGCGGTTATTTTTTTCCTTTAAGCATTGATTCTGGTTTAGTTTTTCGGCCATCGTTTTCAAGCGGGCCTGTGAAAGTCGTGTTTAGAAAGTCTGAGCCAACTCAGCCCTATTAGGTTCCGGCATTAATTGAAGATATTTGAGGGCGCCACCGCACGCTCCACCTGAAATGCGTCTTTTGTAGGATCGCTTTAGAAATTATTTTTCGTCACTTTGAACTGGGGTTGAGAAAGATAAACTTACTACAGAGCAGTTGACGAAAACAAAATCGCATTTCCTATCAGATGGTCCATAAAACAGGTGAAGTAGAATCAATCTGTTTCTATGAAAAGTGAGTGTTGTTATCATTGTACCCAGCCGCCTTTCGTCTCCTACCCCCCCCCCTTCCCCCTCGACTCGATTCAGCTACCCAGCACAGCACGGTAGACTAAGGGCCCTATTATACGACATTGGACTCTTGACCTATCGGGGTATAGGCGAATGCCCTATTACTGGACCACACAAAAAAAAATATCTCTATCCTTTACACAAGTGTAGGTATAGAACGCAAAGCCTTGAATGAACTACAGAATGTTGAATTTGAATATACAACCGCCGCCATGCCAGCCCATTTCGTATTTTTGAGAATGAAAACTTGATCAGTCAGTTGGTAGGCAGACAATCTGATTTTCAACTAGAACGAAAATATGCTCAAAAAAATCTTCTTGGGAACAAGGAGTTAATTACATCTTATTTTAACGTACTATTTTTCTTATTTTGTATTGATCTATTATTATTATTATTATATTTATATATATATATATATATATATATATATATATATATATATATATATATATATATATATACACATATATATATATATATATATATATATATATATATAAGCAAATCTATCTCATTAAAAGTTAAGTGGGTGATGTTTGTTTGTTTTGTTTGTTACTCACATCTATTAGATCGGGTACATGCAGGTAAGTTTCAGGGAAATTATTCTTGACAAAGTTTGCTGTTCACTTTCTTTTTTTACGGGTAAATTAGAGTCATCTCAATAATCGAGTGACCGAAAACTGGCCAAGATTGACTGCGGCCTTATATAAAAGATACATTTTATAAAGTGTTGAATTAGATCGACCACTTGCAGATCCGACAAAAAGTTGGTATTTGATAAGGAGATAGCTCTAAACACAGGGCCGGCGCTACCTATACGGCGAACAAGGCGGTCACCTAGGGCGCTATCCATAGGGGGCGCAAAAATGTGTAATCCCCAAAAATAAAAAGTACCTAATAATAATTAATTTTGATTACATTATATAAAATTTAAACTTTAGGGTAATATAAAAAAGCGTGGCGATCTATTTGCGCCCCTTCTTCAACTTAGGTCTATATATAGTTATTCGCGTTGGTGAAAATGCACCCCCAACCTCCCTCACTAGGAAATGTGTGGGCGCTTTTTACCAGCCACTTTGCCTTTTTAATTTGGGGACAAGCAATTGATGTAGAAAACAATTAAATAATGCCAAGTTGCAGTCAACATTCTTTATTTCGACTGTCTATGATTCAGTAATCAACTTTTTATATTATTATCTACAGCGTTTGGCACCCCATTTGAATCGGCGCCTGTGCAAATTTAATAGGGCTAAGTCTCATTTTCTCTCACTTTGAATTAGAAATCTCGTTAGCCAGGGAGAGATTTAGATTTTCAAACAAAATTAATTGTTGGCACCACAAGATCCTAAACAAAATTAATATTCTAATACACACACACACACACACACATATATATATATATATATATATATATTGGGTTCCGAAAGAAAATTGTGGGGGGGGGGGGGGTGTTTTAATAAGTTTTGCCTAGGGCGCTAAGTAAACTGGTGCCGGCACTGTCTGGACAGCAGAAAAAATACCAGATACTCACGAGTATACTCATTTAAAGGGATATAACTGCATCTGGAGTTTGAACTTTTAATTTAAAAGTAATTTTTAACATGGCTATTCAATAAATAATTGAATGTGGTTTTTTATCATGCAAAAATTAAAGGAAAGTGAAAAGCAAACAGTTTAATCTAAGATCTTAGAAAGTAAAATATATTGTAGTAATTAATTCATTAAACTCCTACTATAAAGAATATCAATATAAAAACACTATTATTAATAATTTTTATACTGTTTAGGTATTCAAAATCTTTTGTTACATTCTTTTCTAACTATTAAAAAAAAAATTAACACATCAAAATCAACAAGGATACCACTCAAGCAAGGAGCTGAAGCAAAATTATACTCGTATGCTTTTTATGAGAAACCATATATTATTAAAGAGAGATTCAAAAAGAAATACCGTCACAATATTCTAGATTCGAGCCTTACGGAACAGAGAATCAAGGCAGAAGTACGGGCAAACTTCCGATGCAGGATGGCAGGTATTCTCACACCTACAATTTTCATGGTTAATTTCAAGGACAGCAGAATCTACATGGAGAAAATTTTATCTTCCATCACTGTTAGAGAACACATCTTAAATATCCAATCTACAGACAAGTTAACAGCTAATGAAAAGTTACATGCTATAGCTGAAAGAATTGGAAAAATTCTTCGCAAGATGCACAGTAATAATATCATACATGGGGATTTAACCACTTCCAATATGCTTTTACAAGGAGATTCTTCTGATCCCAGACTTTATGTTATAGACTTTGGACTGAGCTCATTTGAAGACTCAGCAGAAAGTAAAGGAGTAGACCTCTATGTGCTTGAGAGAGCATTTTTGAGTTCCCATCCAAACTCTGAATGTTTTGTTTGAAACAATACTAAGCTCATATCAAAATGAAATGAAGAACAAGTCCTCTTGTCATGAGGCATTGGCAAAGCTAGAAGAAGTTAGATTACAAGGCAGGAAAAGGACAATGATTGGTTGGATAGTTGGATGCAAGATACCTAAATAAATACTTGTTAAATTGGGGAAAAAAATATTTAAAACATATTTGTGATGTCATTCATAGAGATTGGCTCATTAGCTCCTCAAAGCGGGGATGGGGGTGCAGGCCGAACCGCGTGGCAACATTCAATGGGTGATGCCAGAACAAAATTAGTAAATTTTAGTGAGAAAGCCCGCTATTATTAGTCAGATACTCAGCTCATTAAAGTTATACATGTCATTAGACAAAGTGTGACAAGTCCCAGGTTGGGGGGGGGGGAGAGAGAGAAGGGGACAAACCAAATTGAATATAGCACTAGTATATCATATCATACACATAGTCGCTAGTGTAGGGGCGGTGCCATCCTGCATTATGGCGCTGGGTGTTACCTGACCCAATGCCGCGGTTGATTAGATTTGCTACTGTTTTGTTTTTTTTTACATTTTCCAATTAGCTTTATATCTCTCGCCAGCAAAACAAAGCCACTCCTAATCTCTTTTTTTTCACCCTGCTAATTAGCTCGCCAATTAATGTTGGTAGCATATGTCTACCTGATTTATTTATTTTTAATTAAATGGCAACATAAAAATATTCATTTTAAGAATATTAGCAGCATTGAATTTTGCAGTTCTAGTATTTTTTTCAGTCCCAGAGTAAAGGTATTAGTTGATTGTTTTAATCTGATAGCTTAATTCGTAGTTTAAAACTCTGCTTTTGCTTCATTGAAAAGGCGAAAACATTCACTTTCATAATTTAAGACTTTAGTAACGTTATAGTCTTTTGATTACACTTCAGTTCAGTGGCGTAGGCAGGGGGGGGGGGGTTAGGGGGGTCATAACCCCCCCCCCCATAGACCCCTCGGTATATAAATAAAAAGTATGAGGGGGGTGCAAATCGAAAGTTTGAGGGGGGGGGGGGGTGCAAATCGAAAGTTTGTCCCCGGGTAAAAATTGGAACCCCCCCCCCCCCCCCCCCTTGAGACGATCCTGGCTACGTCACTGCTTCAGTTGGTATTGTAATAGATTCATTTTATTTAGGATATGAACTTGGTAACACAAGCAATGCCTCTTTTATCCTAACCTACTGTTGGTAATGATTATCATAATGGTAACAACATGTTTGAATTATTCATAACTTTAGTTGCTAGATTATATATAAGATTATTTTCACATTATAACGGGAAAATTAACATCGGATTATTTTTTAAAAACTAATGCTATCTAATTGTAATCATCCTTTTTTCCCTCAAATACCTCCAAACAGAGGCATATAAATATTTGTAAATATTTTTATGCATTTACAAATGTTGCCTGTCTTCAAAGATGATTTTACTGAACTGAACACGCTGACTTTTGTTGTTTCTCTTACTTGAAAGTGTTGAATATATATATATATATATATATATATATATATATATATATATATATATATATATATATATATATATATATATATATATATATATATATGTATGTAATTATATTTGGGGCTATAACAAGACAATAAATTTACAACTAGTAATATCAGATATAGATTAAAGGCTTTTAAACAACATTATTTTTTCAACTTCGTACAAAAATAATCAATTATTTTTTCAATCAAATGACAATTTATTTGTATCCATTTTCTAAACAAATTTAGGAAAATAAAACGTTTTTTTTTTTCTTTGCCATTAATTTTTTTATGAAAAAAAAACATTTGTTTTTGTTTTTTTAAGCCAAACTATAGATAATCCATGACACAAAAGACATTAACATGTATAACTCTCGCGCGTGTTCATGCAGCGTTCGCATGCAATAATAATAATAAAATGATGAACAAAACGCCAACAAGAAATTGTAAATCTTTAAACTCACCTCTTCCATTGCACGATTCTAAGAACACAACGGCTTAAAAATCTGAACAATCCGCGAAGAAAGAAAAATGAATCCCCGGATTGTTTTTTTTTTTCAAATCTCAATGATTGAACAAATCTAACCCAGATAGAATTATTTTTTTTTATCTTCCTTTTGGCAATTCTTCCCTGTCGGGCGGTTATATCGGCGGTTAAAGAATTATTTTATGCTGAAGTGTTACGAAGTTCAAGGTCGTTATTTTTACAACTCTTACAACTAGAACTGTTGTAATACAGCTATCGAGGAAAAGTTCTGCTGTAGGCCTAAGGTTGAAACATTCGGAAGAGGATGCTAGGCTAAAAATTGAGATTATGACAAGGCACAAAGTTTATGCCTAGTGCTAAGGATACGATTTGGTTAAGGTTAAGGGCTTGTACTAGTACTTGAGCTAGAGATTCGATTCGGTTTAGTCAGAGGCGTAGCGAGGGGGGTGCGGGGGTGCGGACCACACCGGGTGACACCAGTTAGAGGGGTGACACCAAGGCAAAAAATAGCAAAATATATAGAGAAAAATGATAATTCCACTTAATTAAGTGATTAATACGAGTGTTAAATAGTCTTTTAAGAGGTGCAAATCGAAAGTTTGAGGGGGGGGGGGGAGGTTGCAAATCGAAAGTTTGAGGGGGGGGGTGCAAATCGAAAGTTGAAAGTTTGTCCCCGGGAAGGGTCGCTACGCCTCTGGGGGGTGACACCATTAAGTGCCGCACCGAGTGACACCCGACCTCGCTACGCCACTGGGTTTAGTGTTAGCGCCTGGGTTAGGAAATAGGGCTATTGATAGTTTAGGGAGCACGCTACGGGTATGACTTAAACTATAGCCACTTCTAGACTTATGGGTTTCATTCGGTCAATGGCTAATGTTATATGGGTAAGTATTAGGACTAGATTTAAGTTTGAATTATTTTTACAAGCATAATTAGATATTCAAGGGGGTGTGGATGAAGACTAACACAAAAGATACACAAGAAATAATTTAACACACGTTTAATTATTAACTATTCGACATTTTTTAAACAAAAAATATTAATCTAAATAATGTAAGGGCTTATTATAAAGACGCACATAATTCCGTAAAACAACGAAACGAATAAATAAAAAATATAAAAAGTTCCCCTGAAGTCACTCTGGCTAAGTTCACTTGGAAAAACACGACAACTCCAAGGGGAGATAATGTCTGGAATCGAACGGTCGCGCGTACAGAATTTGGTTAGGCAGTGGCGTAATGGGTCTGGATATCGGTGGGGGGGGGGGGGAGGGGGAGGGAGGGTGTGGGGAGGGGGTGTTGTGTTTAAAAAGTGTGAACTATTAAAGGGAAGTAACCACACGAGTTATCGGCCTTTTCGTGAACCTTGTCCCTTGTGGAATAAAAAAAAATGTGAAATAATAAGCTTAAAAGGTGGGGGGGGGGGGGGGGGGTGTTCATGGGGGTGGGAGGGGGGGGGGGGTACAACAAATCGATACAAAAAAAATTAAAATTAAACAGACAAGGACTGGTTTTAGTCGTGTGACTAACTGACATAAGATCGAATAACGTCACGTTATGGCCAGGTTAGCGGTAGAGTTAACCGCGTAAATAAAAGACCAGTGACACTCAAGTTATTTACGCTGAATGGTAATAAACGATAAGGATATCTAGTTCTTTATTACCCATTATTTTACTCTTAACCCTTATCTAACCCTAGATATAAGAAAAGAATATACTATTGACATTTGTTTAATAAAGATACATAATGTTCAGTGTTCAGTAAGAAGAGTATAAATATTACCATAAGTTATATTATACTCGTTGTTTTGAGTGGTTTTACTCGTATAGGACTATATACATACACATATGTAACTGCGTGGTCAACTGCTAACCCAAAAGTCTCGAGTTCGAATCCGGGTTTAAGTCAGTTCTGATGGGAGGCTTACTCACGTTATGGAAAGTAAAGGCGGCTGGGCATAGTACTGGCCACACTATCCTTTCATATGCCAGGATCACAGAGACAGGTGAACTCTACTTCACTTGTCCCATGGACTGACAGGTTCTAAAAGAGAACCTTACATAATATATATATATATATATATATATATATATATATATATATATATATATATATATATATATATATATATATATATATATATATATATATATATATATTGGCTCGTGCAAAACCTAGAAAAAATTCCCATCATCCGCCCCTGCCATAGCTTATTGGCTGTCACCAATTGACCAATAATTGACCTCATCAGTTAGCACTTCTCCTGATTACCCTCCAGTCCTTACTTCGTCATTTGCCAGAATCCAAAATGGCGGATAAATAAGGGGAAATATTCCATCTATCGTGAGCTTTGTTAAGAGGTGATTTTTTTAGTCCCTGTGTAGGCTTTATTTATATGGTTTTTTTTTCTATAATAATACGGTAAAAATACAGGTAATGAATCATAAACAATATCAAATTGTGAAAAAGAAATCTAATGATTTGATTAATTAAAACTTAAGTGCACTATTAGACATTATAACTATTTTATCTAAGCACAACTCTGAATATGGATTTAGGTGTAGCTAGTGTGCAAGAGCTCTGACCTCATAGTCTAAAGTTCGGCTCCTAAGCCGTCATTTGAATCCTACTAGTTTTTAGTACAAAACTCGGGTAAAGTAAATCACTGTGGTAGCTAAACATTCATTTCACATACCGTAACTGTAGAAACAGGTAAACTCTACACTATCTGCTGGCAACCACAGTAATGAGCGCGCGTTACTTTGTGTTGTTCTAGTCTATCGTTACATAACTTGTTGTTCTAGAACCTGCTCAACTTGGTGTTCTAGAACCTGACCAGGCTGTACAGAGTCCTGATGAAGTTGGAGTCAGCATATTGACAGGATGCATTTACTTGGCTGATTAGAGTCGGGAACACAGTATAGTTAAAAAAAAGTAAAGAATCATCTTTAGACCTAACGATCCATTGGACAAATGAAGTAGAGTTCATATGTTTCTAAACCTCGGCATATCAAGAGAAAGGGTGTTAGCACTTTGTCCAGTCGCCTTTACTTTCCCAACATGAGTCAGGTATCCATCAGAGCTGGGTGAACTCAGGCACGTCCTACTGCGTTGAATAGAGAGACAGACGTCAAACAGACTAACACTGAATTCAGTGATGAGATCGTCTTTTCTCATGCTGAATTTCCTGTTATGGGATAAAATGCGACTGGAAACAAACTGAATGTATTATTCTTTAATATGCCGAGGTCACAGAAACAGGTAAACTCTATATCACCTGCCCTATTGACCGTCAGGTCTGCTCAGTGTTCCTTCTAACCTAAACGAAACCAAGCAGCAGTTGTATATCAGTTCATTACCCAATAGCTTTTTATCCCCTAACTGGATTTTTACCATTCTGTAAACTAGATGTTACTTCGTGTAGGTCAGTTCAGATACCGCGTACACAAAACATATATTTGTACACACGCATTACCTGTAACTAAATGTTGGTTTAGCTAGATTATATTTTTAGATTTGTATACAATAATGTTTTACACAAATACTAATATCCCACGATTTGTTCTGATAAATATCAAAACGTGTACACTATTGTATACACGCTTTCTTTTATATAATGTTGGATGTGCTAAAGTATGCTTTTACTTTTTTTATTGCAAAATGTTGGACGCAAATACTTATATTCCAAGATATGTTCTGATAAATTTAAAAATGAGTAATTTTCTCTTATTTAAATAAAAAATGTATGAACTTTTGCTGTTTTTGTATGTTGAGAAACAGCTACATCAAATATGAGACTACACAGGGACTTTGATGTAGGCTGACACCCCCGAAATGAAAATGAGCCAGGCCAAAGTGGTGTTAGGTCTGGCTGGCAGAGGAAATGAAGTCTAAGTAAAAGGGGTGTTCCTCAAACTATTTCTAAAAAAATCTCTTTCTTTTCTTTACTGCCAGAGTTTTTATTAAATCTTATATTTTAAAAATGAGGCTGTAATTTTTAAATTTTGTGAAATAACTAGTCGATGCAAATAATTTAAGGATTCTACCTGAAAATGTGAGTACATTTGTAAAAAAAAGTGTGGGTTATGACATAAAGAAATCGTATAGGACTCTGTGAACGAGAGAATCGATAGCTAAAGAAAGATGGAAAATTGGGTATAAGGCGTCAACTATCTTGATGGGGGGGGGGGGGGGGAGGGGGCTTTTCGAAGCTCTGTCAACATTTTGAAAGCAAAAAAAATATTCGAAATGGGTTATAAAATTTAACTTTTTTAAAACTTAACGAAGTCATTTAGGTGATGCAATTACATCTGATATAGTGCATTCCCGTCGTCCTATCTTAATAGATTAATTATATAGAGTAACAGATAGTGTGTTAGAGACAAACGAACTATGACATTTATTATATTTGGTACTATATATACATATATGTATATATATGTATGTCTGATGGGAGATCAAACAACATCTATCCTTAAATTAACTAGAAAGTTTATTTTTTCCAGATTCCAAATTCCGGTCACGGTTTTGTTGTTTCGTTTGCTTGCATCACGTGATCGGTGTGTTGACTCTTGAACCGCCATGTTTACTCAGCCCAATTAAATGCAAAGTGGGGGACACCTCGTGTTTTACAACATTCTCTCAGGAAATTCCAGCACGATTTTTTAAATTAGTTTTGGTTGATTCGAGAGATGTTGTGGTTCGAATGGTTTGAATTTTTGTCAGTTATTCAAATTGGCAGCGGCTGGCTACTAAATTATGTTAGGAGTTAGTTGTGATTCTAACTTATGCACATTGTATACTGTATAGGCCTATATTTCTATGGGTATGGCTATGTATAAACATGTAATATTTATATAGATATATATAATTATGTATATATATACATATACATATATATATATCCATACATACAAACACAGATATATATATATATATATATATATATATATATATATATATATATATATATATATATATATATATATATATATATATATATATATATATATATATATATATGTCTGTGTGTGTGTTTGTCTGTGTTTCTCTGAATGAGTGGGTACAAGGCTGTATGTGTGGTCGGGTGTATGTGTGCGTAAGCGTGCATGCTAAGTTGTTGGTGTTGCTATAGGTGTGGCTGCGGGGGGTGTATGGTGTTAGGTTTATATATATATATATATATATATATATATATATATATATATATATATATTTGCATATTTATATAATTCCTTATATATATATATATATATATATATATATATATATATATATATATATATATATATATATATATATATATTTGTTCAAGTATAAGTTAAACAAAATTAAGTGCCAAACTTGAAGAGGCCAGTGCTCGAACTCAGACCACTTTGGTGAGTGACATGCGCTCTGTCGAACCACCCTACTACCCCTCACAAGTGTACAAAGTAGTTGCAACGACTTACCCCACAGCAACTGACGTCATCACCATCTGGATCCGGCCCGTCATCGATCTTTTCGTACGAGCTTCGTTGTCCCATTATAGGTTTTGTGTATGGTGAATGGTTGGCATATCGGTAGATAAAATACTAGCTTTGTCAACCACAGCAGTTTAAAAATAAGCACTGGCTTCACCGTAGTTTGATTCAATCGTAGGTGTCACAGCAGTTTAAAAACAAACCGTAGGTTCGCAGCAGTTTAAAAAATCGTAGGTTTCACGGCAGTTTAAAAACAAATCGTAGGTTCACAGTAGTTTTTTTTTTATTAAATCGAAAGACTCACAGCAATTTTAAAAACAACCGTAGGGTTCACAGTAGTTTTGAAAACAAATAGTTGGATTGACAGCAGTTTAAAAACAATCAAGGGTTTTGCAGTGGCTAAAAAAGAATCGTTTTTAGCATCAGATTCAG